>NW_026571070.1:3573770-3690141 GCF_026225935.1 Boleophthalmus pectinirostris
CCTGTCTCTGTCCCTCTGTGTCTGTCCTCCTCCCTGTCCCTGTCTGTCCTGTGTCTCCTGTGCCTGCCCCTGTCTGTGCTCCTTGTCTCCTCTGCTCCCTCTGCCCCTATTCCTGCCCCTGTCTCTGCCCTGTCTTTGCCCCCTTGCCCCTGCTCCTGTCCCTGTCTTTGCCCCTGTCTCTGCTCCTGCCCCCGTCTGTGCTCCTGTCTCTGCTCCTGTCCCTGCCCCTGTCTGTGCTCCTGTCTCTGCTCCTGCCCCCGTCTGTGCTCCTGTCTCTTCTCCTACCAATTGATTCTAGTGAAGGTGTTTGTAGTTTAAAAACACAGTGGAGCACCTCCTGTATCACCACATGACGTCACAAGGTGGAAAAGAATAAAACAAAACACAACTCCAGGTCTGTTTTCGACTCAGAAAACATCATTTACAACCCAAAAAAAGCTCAGAAAATAACATAATACGAAGCCTTTAACGCGTCTATTTAAAAACTCTCTTTCTGAAAATTAAAGTTGAGGGCGTCGTCGGCGTTTTTACAAAGATATCAAAGAGTTTTTATGAATTTATTTGCGAACCACTAAACCTGAACGGCAAATCCTTGATGAGTAATGAAATTTGCCTGGTTCTAATCTGGTGACATTTTGCAGTTGGCCGAGGCTCAGTGGAACATGTCGTGGGCCGGAGCCAAAGCCGCCTCGGGTGAGCGGAGACTGTTCTGTTTGTTTTTCGCAAAAAAAAAAAATTAAATAAAAAAAAAATAATGGCAAAAATACAATTACAGCTACAAAAGCCCGCGGAGCGTCGACGCCGGATCCAGAGCCAGAGACGCTGACGGTGGTCGCGCGCTCGGGAGGGCATCTGGGTGAAAGACGGAAAGCGGAAAATATAAAATAAAATAAAATAAATACTGTATTAAAGGCTTGGGTACAGAATTAGAGCTTCTCGATTTTTTTTTTTTTTTACGAAGATTTGAGCCTTGTCCCTGAGTTCAGATGAGCATGATTGACAGGTGGGTTAACCAATCAGATTATTTTTCAGTTTTATTGTTGAAGAATCTGGAAGTGCCCTGTTAGCATGCTAGTTATTGTTCATTGTATCGTCAGTAGTTGTGTTTTTTGTTTTTTTTTTAAATACAGTGCTTCTTTTCCATCTTTAAGGCTAAAAATACCAAAAAACGAAAATAACAGAACGCTACTTCACCACTTTATTTAATTTAATTTTTTATTAAATTTGACAAATTATAAAACACAAATGAACAGGCAATTTATAAAAGTAAAAAAGAAAGAATACAATGACGCCTAGATGAAGAAAACTGGGGCCATTTTCTCAGTTTTCCCAGCTTTAGTCAGTTTCTTTCGCCAGCAGAGCCCAAAATATATGTCGTCATCCGCATGTTTCCAAACGTCGGCCGGTTTTGTGAC
The DNA here is from genome assembly GCF_026225935.1 of Boleophthalmus pectinirostris. Classification (NCBI taxonomy): domain Eukaryota; kingdom Metazoa; phylum Chordata; class Actinopteri; order Gobiiformes; family Gobiidae; genus Boleophthalmus; species Boleophthalmus pectinirostris. Next base: position 3,575,186 of record NW_026571070.1, read on the forward strand.
TTTGTTGTGTTTATTTGTGCTGAACCGTTTCAGTACGGGGCTGTGCACGAGTGAGTTTACGCAACTTTTGTGTGTTTACATTCCTCCACTACATGTGCAGCTGCACGGAGGCTCGGCTCTTTAATATTCACGAGGAACTTGTCCGTGATCGGGTCAGTTTTTCCCGCAGCGCTTTATAGTTAGAGCGACCGCCTTGACAAAAACTGCCCCCCGACTTGACATTGTCCCTCCAAACCACGTCAATCCTCGCAAAACTACTGTCTCCACCTCCCCTGCACTGTTTTTCTCGCCAAAAATCTGAAGATTGACTAAAACTCGATGCTGTAACTGTTAATGCTGCACTTTACTTATTGAAAAGTTTTGTTTACGGTTTATTTTTCGTAATATTTCAAACATTTGTTTCTTATTTGAGAATATTTTATGTAACTTATTAGTATTACCAAGCAGCACTTTGCATTTATTTTATTTTCGAATTTGTTTAATGTTAAAACAAATTGTTGTTTTAATAAACACACAAACGGTTTTGCATTTTGTCTCAGACTGAAACGAAAATGAATCGAACCGTGACCTCAAAACCGACGTACGCACCAAACTGAGATTTTTGTACACCGATACACCCCTATTGATCAGTGAACCTAAAAAATAAATAAATAAATTAGGGCCGGGCTCATTAACGCATTAATTTTGCGTTAACTAATCAATTCATTATCGCCGACAGTTATTTTAATGCCATTCACGCAGTTTTTATTATTATTTTATTTATTTTTTCTATTGTTGCTCACTGGGTTTTATTTTGAAAAAGTCCAACGCGAGCGTTTCTTGAAGTTTGACGTCTTTTCTTTACACTTGTGGCACTTTTTTCTGACCACGTGAGATGCAACGTGTCCGAGCCTCCGCCGAACCCGCTGAGACCGGCTCGCTCCGGTTCACGGGCCTTTATCTTCTTCTTCTGGACGTCCCTGAGGCGTCCAAACAGAGGCGTCCAGTGCGGTTTTTGCCCGGAAGATTTCTTGATATGATCCCGCCCAAAACCCGATGAAACATGATTGGCTCAGACAACTGTCAATCTCAAAGTTCATTCCAGCCACCGAAGTCCCTGCAGGTGTTTGTTTAGTAGCTGTTGCCCAGAGTCACGACTAAACAAGGGGAGTCAGAGTTTCAGGTTCATGCAGCTAAAACCTGGAACAGTCTGAACATGTGAGACAGACTCTTCTGTGACGCTGTTTAAATCCAGACTCAAAACATTTCTGTTTAACTGTGCATAAAACTGAAAGGTTTTCATTCTGCACTCTTCTCTCCAATTTATGTCTCTCTTTTTTAATTTTAATCTTTATGATTATTTATGTTTTGATTTGTTTTTATTATGATTTTTAATGTATTTCTTATTCTGTAAAGCACTTTGAATTACTTTGTGTACGAATTGTGCTGTACAAATAAACTTGCCTTGTCTTTAGTTCAGCGCTGCAGGGGGAGTCACTGATTTACCCAGAAACCTCTGGAAGAAAAACTGTGATTGGTCCATTTTTATTCCATTATATTAACCCTTTGTTTCCCAAGAAATATCAGTCCAAGTTTATAACAATGATCTAGAAATTATTACGAGTGTCGTGTTTATTAGTCACTGAATAAAAAATATTGAAAAAAAATAGTAGTACAAAAAATTCATTCAGTATTTTTTCCTGAAGGGTCTGATGGTTTCCATGTACAACAAATGTTTGGCTTTTTCATTTACATTTCCAATAAAAGTGCAGCTATACTCTACTTTTTAATTCATAAATTGGTTTTGCATTTAACATGGGTTTAATCGTGATTAATCGCACTCAAACTCATGTGATTAATTTTTTATTTTTATTTTTGCCCAGTCCTAAAATAAATAAATAAAAGCTATTATTATTATTATTATTATTATTATTATTATTATTATTATTATTAATAATAATAAAATATTAATAAGAATAAAATAAGAATAAGAATATTAAATTAATAAATACAAACATTCACACACACACAAAATGTAGAGTACAGATAATTTTGTGTCTTGTATTACAGGTTCCCAAAACTCATATTTCTTCATTTTAAATTAAAATCTCGCTGTTTTTCTTTCCATTTCCATCTCTTCTTTAACCCTTCCCCACCAGGTTTCTTCCGTAGGATTTTGTAGTTTTATCCAGGATCCAGTTATAATTGTTTTTGCTTTTTTTTGTACTTCATCATTTTCCTAATTTCCAAACTTTCTCTGCCTGTTTAATCTGCGCTCCCTTCACTCACACTCGCATCCGCAGACGTGAATATTTAAAACCCGACGGTGAATTATTAACGCGGGCCTGACTCAGGGTCGTCACCGCACGCAGATTCACTTCAGAGTAAAAAAAAAAAAAGTTTTAAAAACGAAGAGAAGACTCGCCCCAAAGTGTGTCAAACTTTTGTTGAGTCGACGTTTCTGCGGCGAGCGTCAGAGTTAAAGTGTGTGACGGCGTTGGAGGATTCTCTCATTTTGACTTCATTCGGACGGATAAAACCTGGAATTCTTCGCCGGGAATGTTCCACGGTGTGACATTAAACACATCGACACAGCATTTATTCAATCTGTGTGTTTCTTTTGCTCAAAAAGACATTAATTCTCACTGTGAATAGGGTCGCCTCTCCACAGATCTGACCTGTAGTGTCGCCTATAGTTACAGTCACTTGAGATAAAAAGGTTTAATCTGTACTGTGGAACATTCTAGACAAAGCAAGAACATCTCCATGGAGATGTACGACAACTCGCCCTTATGTAACAGATAATACTCCCTACAACTGTACAACAACTCACACTTATAACAGATAATACTCCCTACAACTGTACAAACTGTACAACAACTCACACTTATGTAACAGATAATACTCCCTACAACTGTACAACAACTCACCTTATGTAACAGATAATACTCCCTACAACTGTACAACAACTCACCATTATGTAACAGATAATACTCCCTACAACTGTACAACAACTCACCCTTATGTAACAGATAATACTCCCTACAACTGTACGACAACTGGCCGTTATGTAACAGATAATACTCCCTACAACTGTACAACAACTCGCCGTTATGTAACAGATAATGCTCCCTACAAATGTACAACAACTCACCCTTATGTCACAGATAATACTCCCTACAACTGTACAAAAACTCACCATGATGTAACAGATAATACTCCCTACAACTCTACAACAACTCACTTTTATGTAACAGATAATACTCCCTACAACTGTACGACAACTCGCCGTAATGTAACAGATAATACTCCCTACAAATGTACAACAACTCACCCTTATGTCACAGATAATGCTCCCTACAACTCACCTTTGTGTAAAAGATAATACTCCCTACAACTGTACAACTCACGCTTATGTAAAAATACCGAAGATTCAAAAACACCTAATCTGACTATGAGCGGGGTCGCCTCTCCACAGATCTGACCTGTAACTCGGTCTGGTTCGGTCTCGTTGAAGACGGGAAGGTTTAAAGCCACACTGCGGAAACATTCCAGACACAGCGATGACAAGAAAAGTTACACAACGCAGCTTTATAATAATAATTATTTATTTAGGTTTCTACACGTCCAGACTTCCTCTTTTGTCTGCGTCCGTTCGTTTAAACTCTCCTTCTCTTCCCGTCGCTAAAGAACACTTCTAGGACGCGGCGTTTTCGCTCCATCCATCATCCCTTTAGCTGTTCCGCGGAGCGTTATCGCGGCATCACATTTCACTGGTTTGGTGAAATCCGGTCTTTCTCTTTGTCTGTCCTGAGCCCGCGAGGTCACGCAGGGTTTTTCACCGTGACATTTACAATCTGCTGTCTCTGTCGCGGTGCCCTTGAACGGGACAAACCCCTCCTCCTCCTCCTCTTCCGCCACCGCCTCCTCCTCCTCCTCCTCCACCTCCTCCGCCTCCTCCTCTCCTCCTCCTCCACCGCCTCCTCCTCCTCCTCCTCCTCCTCCTCCTCCTCCACCTCCTCCACCTCTCCTCCTCCTCACCGCTCCTCCTCCACGCCTCCCTCCACCCTCCTCCTCCTCCTCTCCACCACCGCCTCCTCCTCTCCTCCTCCTCCACCGCCTCCTCCTCCTCTTCCTCCTCCACCGCCTCTTCCTCCTCCACCGCCTCCTCCTCTTCCTCCTCCACCTCCTCCTCCACCGCCTCTCCTCCTCTTCCTCCTCCTCCTCTTCCCCTCCTCCACCGCCTCCTCCTCTTCCTCCTCCACCTCCTCCTCCTCCTCTTCCTCCTCCTCCTCCTCCTCCTCCTCCTCCTCCACCTCCTCCTCCTCCTCCTCCTCTCGCCGCCGCCGTCGTCAGCTAAATCCCTCATCATGTAACAGATAATACTCCCTACTACTCTGAATCACGCAAACCAATAACCTCCAACTTTGGGATTAGAGAAATACTACCGGCTCAGCCTGATGCAGCAGATAATACTCCCTACAACTGTACAACTCACCTTTATGCAGCAGATAATACTCCCTACAACTGTACAACTCATCTTTATGCAGCAGATAATACTCCCTACAACTGTACAACTCATCTTATGCAGCAGATAATACTCCCTACAACTGTACAACAACTCGTCGTTATGTAACAGATAATACTCCCTACAACTGTACAACTCGCTGTTATGCAACATATAATACTCCCTACAACTGTACAACTCACCTTTATGCAGCAGATAATACTCCCTACAACTGTAAAACTCACCCTTACGTAACAGATAATACTCCCTACAGCTCACCTTGATGTAAAAGATAATACTCCCTACAACTGTGTAACAACTTACCGTTATGCAGCAGATAATACTCCCTACAACTGTACAGCACTAACCCACATGTAACAGATAATACTCCCTACAACTGTACAACAACTCACCCTTATGTAACAGATAATACTCCCTACAACTGTACAACTCACCCTTATGTAACATATAATACTCCCTACAACTGAGCAATAACACACCCTTATACAACATATAATACTCCCTACAACTGTAAAACTCACCCTTATGTAACAGATAATACTCCCTACAACTGTAAAACTCACCCTTATGTAACAGATTATACTCCCTACAACTGTGCAGCAACTTATGCTCATGCAACTGATAATACTCCCTACAATTGTACAACAACTCACCGAAATGTAACAGATAATACTCCCTACAACTGTACAACTCACTCTGATGTAAAAGATAATACTCCCTACAACTGTCTAACAACTCACCGTTACCTAATTGAAATCACGATCAATAACTCGACTTAAACTTCACACGAGTTAATTTTGCGTAACGTAATGTGGGACCTTTGAATCCAAAAACCCGGTGCATTTCACATTTCCGGGCGCGTTTGTCGAGGTCCGGGCCGCGGCGTTCTCGGCGTTTAGACAAATCGATGCCCAAAGAGCGGTTCCGACGCCGGTCCATTACGAGTCCGGGCCGATAATTGTGTCCGTCTGAACGAGTCTTTCACAGATCCACAAAGCGCTCGTTTAATGGCCCCACATTTTGCTTTTATTGCGGCACGTTCCATTGTTATCCATCACCTTTTAGCACCAGCGATTAGCCCGTGCCCGACATAATTACACTGAGAGAGTGTTATCTGCCCATCACACACACACACACACACACACACACACACACACACACACACACACACACACACACACACACACACACACACAATACACACACACACACACACACACACACACACACAATACACACACACACACACACACACAATAACACACACACACACAATACACACACACACAACACACACACACACACACACTACACACACACACAATACACAACACACACTGACTACAACAAAAACTCACAGAAAACTCACAAATGCAAATATATATACAACTGTACAACTCGCCTTTATGTCACAGATAATACTCCCTACAACTGTACAACTCACTCTTTATGTAACAGATTAATACTCCCTACAACTGTAGCTTGCAATATAACAGATAATACTCCCTACAACTGTACAACTCGCCTTTATGTCACAGATAATACTCCCTACAACTGCACAACTCAGTCGTATGTAACAGATAATACTCCCTACAACTTAGCTTGCATAACAGATAATACTCCCTACAAATGTTCAACAACTCAGCGTGATGTAACAGATAATACTCCCTACAACTGTACAACTCATTATTATGTGAGAGATAATACTCCCTACAAATGTTCGACAACTCAACATGATGTAAAAGATAATACTCCCTACAACTGTACAACAACTTGGCCTTATGTCAAAGACAATACTCCCTACAACTGTACGACGACTTATCCTTATGTAACAGATAATACTCCCTACAACTGTACGACGACTTATCCTTATGTAACAGATAATACTCCCTACAACTGTACTCACTTAAAATAATCTTACTTATAACAGATAATACTCCCTACAGATGTTCGACAACTCAACATGATGTAACAGATAATACTCCCTACAACTTAGCTTGCATAACAGATAATACTCCCTACAACTGTGTAACAAGAAATACTCCATACAACTGTATAAAAACTCACTGTTATGGCACAGATAATACTCCCTACAACTGTACAACAACAAATAATACTCCCTACAACTGTGCAACATCTCACCCTTACGTAACAGATAATACTCCCTACAAATGTCAATATTGCACTTTTACCAGTTTGTGTGATAAAGTTAAATTTTTGGGACTAAAATCACAGTATTTATTCGATTTTGGATCAAAAACTCAACTCAAAAAAAAAAAAAAAATCAATAACTTTGAAACACCTACAAACGTCTCAACAAAACTTTCCAAATCTCTAAAACCAAATTTCAAAAACCAATTAAATCCGAGCGACACTTTGGTAAAAAAAAAAAAAACTCCCGACAGCGGCTCGGAGCGTCAAACCCTTCATCTGTCGCGTCGCTCCGTCACTGCAATCGTCGCTTTTTTTCCAGGTTTCGTCTTAAAAATAAAAGTGAAAACGTCGCCTCACGTTTAGAGTCTCGAGCCTCCGGGACTCGGGGGCGGTTGCTAAGCGGTTGCTAGGCAGAAACGGCGGCGAATCTGGCACTAATTATCACGGCGGCCGATCGCGAGAGAGAGAGAGACGCTTTCACCGAGAGAGAGTCCACGACGGGAAAAACGAAAACACAAAAAGAAAAAGAAAAAGAAAAGAAAAATAATCTAAACTGTTTTGATTTAAAGTGGCAATTTGGAAGTTTGAGAAAAAGAAGTGAGAGAGCGGAGAAAGAGAAGAGAGAAGAGAGAAAAAGAAGAGAACGAGGAGAAAGACGAAGGAGAGAGGAGTAAGAGAAGAGAGAGAGAAAGAGGAGAGACAGACAGAAAGAAAAAGAAAAGAGAGGAGAGGGAGAGAGATAGAGTAAAAGAAGAGAGAGGAGAAAGAAAAAGAAGAAAAGAGAGAGGAGAAAGAGAAGAGAGCGAGAGAGATGGAGAAAAAGAAGAGAGGAGAGAAAGAAAGAGAGATGGGAGAGAAGAAGAGAAAGAAGAGAGAAAAAGAAGAGAGAGAGAGAGAGAAAAAGAAGAGAGGAGAGAAAGAAAGAGAGAGAAGAAGAGAAAAGAAGAGAGAAAAAGAAGAGAGAGAGAGATAGAGAAAAAGAAGAGAGGAGAGAAAGAAAGAGAGATGGGAGAGAAGAAGAGAAAGAAGAGAGAAAAAGAAGAGAGAGAGAGAGAGAGAGAGAAAAGAAGAGAGGAGAAAGAAAAAATAAGAGAGAAGGGGGATAGAGAAAATGAAGGGAGAGAGAGAAAAAAGAAGAGAGAGGAGAAAGACAGAACTGAGAGGGAGAGAGCGAGGAAGGAGTGAGAGAAGAAAGAAAAACAAGAGAGAAAGGAGAAAGATAAGAGACAGAGGAGAGGGATAGAGAAAAAGAAGAGAACAAGGTGAAAAAAAAGAAGAGAGAGGGAGGGAGACAGAGAAAAAGAAGAGAGGAGAAAAAAAGAAGAGAAGGGGGTAGAGAAAATGAAGGGAGAGAGAGTAAAAAGAAGAGAGAAAGAAAAAGAAGAGAGAGAGGAGAAAGAGAAAGGAGAGGGGAGAGAAAGAGAAGAGGGGAGAGAGAGATACAGAAAAAATAGAGGAAAAGAAGGTTTTTGTCCTGGTTTAGACCTGGTTTAGACCTGGTTTAGTCCTGGTTTAGACCTGGTTTAGTCCTGGTTTAGACCTGGTTTAGACCTGGTTTAGTCCTGGTTTAGTCCTGGTTTAGACCTGGTTTAGACCTGGTTTTACCTGGTTTAGTCCTGGTTTAGTCCTGGTTTAGACCTGGTTTAGACCTGGTTTAGTCCTGGTTTAGTCCTGGTTTAGACCTGGTTTTAGACCTGGTTTAGACCTGGTTTTAGTCCTGGTTTAGTCCTGGTTTAGACCTGGTTTTAGACCTGGTTTAGACCTGGTTTAGACCTGGTTTAGACCTGGTTTTGGTTTAGTCCTGGTTTAGACCTGGTTTAGACCTGGTTTAGACCTGGTTTAGTCCTGGTTTAGATTCTGGTTTAGATCTGGTTTAGACCTGGTTTGGACCTGGTTTAGACCTGATTTAGACCTGGTTTTAGTTCTGGTTTAGTCTTGGTTTAGTCCTGGTTTTAGACCTGGTTTAGACCTGGTTTAGACCTGGTTTAGACCTGGTTTAGCCCTGGTTTAGTTCTGGTTTAGATCTGGTTTAGACCTGGTTTAGACCTGGTTTAGTTCTGGTTTTAGATCTGGTTTAGACCTGGTTTAGACCTGGTTTTAGTCCTGGTTTTAGTCCTGGTTTAGTCCTGGTTTAGACCTGGTTTAGACCTGGTTTAGTCCTGGTTTAGTTCTGGTTTAGTTCTGGTTTAGATCTGGTTTAGTCCTGGTTTAGACCTGGTTTAGTCCTGGTTTAGTCCTGGTTTAGTCCCTGGTTTTTTTTAGTTCTGGTTTAGACCTGGTTAGTCCTGGTTTAGTCCTGGTTTAGACCTGGTTTAGACCTGGTTTAGTCCTGGTTTAGTTCTGGTTTAGACCTGGTTTAGACCTGGTTTAGTCCTGGTTTAGTTCCTGGTTTTCTGGTTTAGTTCTGGTTTAGACCTGGTTTAGTCCTGGTTTAGTCCTGGTTTAGATCTGGTTTTAGACCTGATTCAGTGTCCGGCAATGACTGGAATTACCAAAAAAAAAAAAAAGGGATATCGCCCAAAATGTGAAAACAGGAAAATACAGTTACTCATCATTTGTACTCTGATTACTTAACTCCAGTACATGTAATCTGTCACTCCCCAACACCGCTAATGGGGCGCCCTGCCTGCGACGCAAGGGCCTTTTTCCCTCCCGGACCCGCGGCGGTTCATTCACTCTCGTCTCTTTGGGAATCGTGTTTTTGTGGACTTGTGTGTGGTTTTGTGGAGCGGGCGCCGGTTCTTCTGGACTCGGCGGTTTCCTCCTCGACGTGATAACGGCGGCGGTGGAGAAAAGGCGAACTCCAGCCGGTTTAAAACGCCACAGAATCAATGGAGGGAGAAAAAAAAGAGTCGTTTGAACGGGGGACGAGGTGAAACGGTCGGGAAACAAAACAGAACATTTTCAAATTTAGAAGTTGAAGAGTTTTCAGTGTCCAGAAGAACATGCAAGATATTGGATGGTTTAGTCCTGGTTTAGTCCTGGTTTAGACCTGGTTTAGACCTGGTTTAGTAGACCTGGTTTAGACCTGGTTTAGACCTGGTTTAGACCTGGTTTAGTCCTGGTTTTAGACCTGTTTAGACCTGGTTTTGACCTGGTTAGTCTGGTTTAGTCCTGGTTTACACCTGGTTTAGACCTGGTTTAGACCTGGTTTAGTCCTGGTTTAGATGGTTAGACCTGGTTTAGACCTGGTTTAGACCTGGTTTAAATTTAGTCCTGGTTTAGATCCTGGTTTGGTTTCTGGTTTAGACTGGTTTAGACCTGGTTTAGTCCTGGTTTAGTCCTGGTTTAGTCCTGGTTTAGACCTGGTTTAGTCTTGGTTTAGTCCTGGTTTAGACCTGGTTTAGACCTGGTTTAGAGTCCTGGTTTAGACCTGGTTTAGTTCTGGTTTACTGGTTTAGTCCTGGTTTAGTCCTGGTTTAGACCTGGTCTGGTTTAGATCTGGTTTAGACCTGGTTTTAGTCCTGGTTTAGACCTGGTTTAGTCCTGGTTTAGACTGGTTTTACTGGTTTAGAACCTGGTTTTAGACCTGGTTTAGACCTGGTTTAGATCTGGTTTAGACCTGGTTTTAGTCCTGGTTTAGACCTGGTTTAGTCCTGGTTTTAGACCTGGGTTTAGTCCTGGTTTAGACCTGGTTTAGACCTGGTTTAGACCTGGTTTACTGGTTTAGACTGGTTTAGTCCTGGTTTGGTTAGTCCTGGTTTAGACCTGGTTTAGACCTGGTTTAGACCTGGTTTAGACCTGGTTTAGACCTGGTTTAGTCCTGGTTTTATCCTGGTTTTCCTGGTTTAGACTGGTTTTAGTCCTGGTTTAGTCCTGGTTTTAGTCCTGGTTTAGACCTGGTTTAGATCTGGTTTAGACCTGGTTTTAGTCTGGTTTAGACCTGGTTTTAGTCCTGGTTTTAGACCTGGTTTTAGTCTTGGTTTAGACCTAGTTTAAACCTGGTGTAATCCTAGGTTAGACCCGGTTTAGGATTGGTTTAGGTTAGAACTTGTTTAGACCTGGTGTAGCCCTAGGTTAGATCTGGTTTAGTCCTAAATTAAACCTGGTTTAGACCTGGTTTAGACCTGGTTTAGACCTGGTTTAGACCCAGTTTAGTCCTAGTTTAGACCCGGTTTACACCTGTTTAGTCCTGGTTTAGGTTGGACCTGGTTTAGACCTGATTGAGGCTTGGTTTAGGTTAGACATTGTTTAGACCCAGTTTAGTCCTAGTTTAGACCCGGTTTACACCTGGTTTAGTCCTAGGTTAGACCTGGTTTAGGATTAGTTTAGGTTAGAACTTGTTTAGACCTGGTTTAAACCTGGTTTAGACCTGGTTTAGACCTGGTTTAGAGAATTAGTTTAGTCCTGTTTAGACCTTTTAGAGTTTAGGTTGGTTTAGGTTAGAACTGATTTAGGCGTGGTTTAGACCTGGTGTAGCCCGAGGTTAGATCTGGTTTAGTCCTGGTTTGGTTTTTAGGTTTAAACTGGTTTAAGATTGGTTTAGGTTTAGACCTGGTTTAGACCTGGTTTGTTTAGACCCTGGTTAGGTTAGGTGGTTACTGGTTTACCTGGTTTGGTTTTTAGTAGTTAGACCTGGTGTAGCCCGAGGTTAGATCTTGTTTAGTCCTGGTTTAGTTCTAGGTTAGACCTGGTTTTGACCCAGGTGGAGACGAAGGATTAGATTAATTTAAATCAATGAAAATTAAATGAAAACAAAACAGAACATTTTCAAATTTAGAAATCACTCGATAATAAAAAAAATGTTATAAACTGTTACAGATGGTGAGATTTACTGTTCAATTTCTAATCAGATTTTTTTAAGAGGAAAAAGTGGCATATTCACAATTTTGTTTTTGCCTCCACAAAATATTGTAGTAAATATTGTCCTGTGAGACGCAGATCATGAGCAAAACTAACAGATCTACTTATGCGAATATCGACATCGTGACATTTTAATTTTAATTTCATTTATTTTAACTGTAGAATGAGTGAACAAGTTCCTTCTGTTTTATTCATGATCGTAACGTTAGTTGCGTCGTCGTTTTTTTTTTTTCCTTGAAGTTTTGGTCTTTTTTCTCTCGATACTTTTGGATAAATTTTTCGTGTTGGAATGTTTATCCTTTGTGGAGTTTGTTGGTTGAAGATTTGGATTTATGGGCAGATTTATGAAGCTGCTGGAAAATACGACACATTTACACACACATTTGACACAGACCACAATGTTAATGCTTACGAGAATATAAAGTCGAAGTTAAATAAAGTCGTAATTATTATGAGAATGAAGTCGTAATAAAATCAAAGTCAAAAAAAATGGCAAAGAAAGAATCTTGTTTTTTTATAAAATAAAAAAAAACGAAACAACAATTTTCTTCATTATTTGCCTCGGACTGACCAGGACTGAACCAGGACTAACCAGGACTAAACGAGGTCTGAGACCAGAGGGACTGAGACCAGAACTTAGACAAGACTGAGTCAGGGACCAAGACTGAGACGGGATCAGACAAGAACTGAACGGTTTAGTCCTGGTTCGACCTGGTTTCGTCCTGGTTCAGTCCTGGTTCGTCCTGGTTTCAGTCCTGGTTCAGTCCGTATCGGTCAATATTCCCTCATCGCATTTAAAGTCCGTAAAACCATTTCCCATTCCTGACTTAAACCAGGACTAACAGGATTAAACCGTTTCAGTCCTGGTCTGTCCCGTCTCATCCTGTCTTTCTGGTTTGGTCCGGACTTATTTAGTCTGATTCAGTCTTTCAGTCGAATGAACGAATATACATGGATTTTTCTCCTTTACAAATGCTCACACACACACACAAACACACACACACACACACACACACACACAAAACCATACGTCTCCATCTGGACCCGGCTGACGCGCACGTGTCCGTGACTTTGCTCTGGATTATTGTCATTTATCATCTCCAAACTGGTTCCTCGATGATGGACTCGCCCACCGTCCTGGAGGTCACACGCTTCCATCCGTCTTTCCCCGACTTTTGGAACGCACTTTAACACGCCCGCGTTTCTAGTGGGACTCTATTGTCGGCGACGCAACGATATCATTTCCAAACCCCAAATAGAGACTTTGCACCGTCACGTGACCCCGAGAGCCAGTGTTGGGAAGGTGACTTTTAAAATGTAATCCCTACAGATTACAGATTACAGATTACACACCCCAAAGTGTAGTTTGTAACGGAATCCATTAAATTACTTAAAGTGAGTAAAGTAATCTGATTACTTTGGATTACTTGATTTGCCGTATTAAAAATATTATTGATAGAAAAGAAGACACGTCCACGCAGCATGTTTAGTCCTGTTAAATCCCATTTTAATCCTGGTTTTAGTCCTGGTTTAGACCTGGTTTAGACCTGGTTTAGACTTGGTTTAGACCTGGTTTAGACCTGGTTTAGACCTGGTTTAGACCTGGTTTAGACCTGGTTTAGACCTGGTTTAGACCTGGTTTAGACTTGGTTTAGGTTTAGACTTGGTTTTAGACCTGGTTTAGACCTGGTTTAGACTTGGTTTAGACCTGGTTTAGACCTGGTTTAGACCTGTTTTAGACCTGGTTTAGACCTAGTTTAGACCTGGTTTAGACCTGGTTTAGACCTGGTTTAGACCTGGTTTAGACTTGGTTTAGACCTGGTTTAGACCTGGTTTAGTGGGTTTGGTCCAGTTGGTTTAGACCTGGTTTAGTCCTAGTTTAGACCTGGTTTAGTCCTAGGTTAGACTTGGTTTAGACTTGGTTTAGACCTGGTTTAGACCTGGTTTAGTAGGTTTGGTCCAGTTGGTTTAGACCTGGTTTAGTCCTAGGTTAGACTTGGTTTAGACCTGGTTTAGAGGTTTGGTAGTTAGACCTGGTTTAGACCTGTTTAGACCTGGTTTAGACCTGGTTTAGTCCTAGGTTAGACTTGGTTTAGACCTGGTTTAGACCTGGTTTAGACCTGGTTTAGGCCTGGTTTTAGTCCTAGGTTAGACTGGTTTAGACCTGGTTTAGACCTGGTTTAGACCTGGTTTAGTCCTAGGTTAGACCTGGTTTAGACCTGGTTTAGACCTGGTTTAGACCTGGTTTAGACCTGGTTTAGACCTGGTTTAGTAGGTTTGGTCCAGTTGGTTTAGACCTGGTTTAGTCCTAGGTTAGACCTGGTTTAGACCTGGTTTAGACCTGGTTTACCTGGTTTAGACCTGGTTTAGATCTGGTTTAGACAATGTATAAACTATCTTTAAATTTGCCTGTGAAATCTTGAACTTTGCCCCTGGGTCACCTCCTCCTCCTCCTCCTCTGGATCCTCTGCCGCGATCCTGTCACCCTGCCGCCCCCCGCCGCCCGCCGTCACCTCTGGATCCTCGCCCCCTCGCCGCCCGCCGTCACCTCTGGATCCTCGCCCTCGCCCCCCGCCCGCCGTCACCTCTGGATCCTCGTCCTCCCCCCCGCCCGCCGTCACCTCTGGATCCTCGCCCCCCGCCCCCCGCCGTCACCTCTGGATCCTCGCCCCGCCGTCCCCGCTCTTCTCTGGATCCTCCCGTCACCTCTGGATCCTCGCCCTCCGCCGCCCGCGCTCTTCTCTGGATCCTCGCCCTCCGCCGCCGCGCTCTTCTCTGGATCCTCGCCCCGCCCGCTCCTCGCCCTCCGCCGCCCGCGCTCTTCTCTGGATCCTCGCCCTCCGCCGCCCGCGCTCTTCTCTGGATCCTCGCCCTCCGCCGCCCGCGCTCTTCTCTGGATCCTCGCCCTCCCGCCGCCCGCGCTCTTCTCTGGATCCTCGCCCTCCGCCGCCCCCGCCGCCCGCGCTCTTCTCTGGAGGCGTCTGCACAAGCTCAGCCGTAGTTGCTAAACACTAATCGCTCCCTCCTCCCCGAACCTGGCGCCTCGTGTAAATAAACGGACCTGTGCGTTTCCCAGGCACTTTTCACAACTCGTCCTTCAGTCTAATTCGACCACAGGGAGCGCGCCGGCGAGCTGGTGCAGCTAAGGCTATTAACCCGCCTTTGTGTGCTCATGTGCCCGGCGCTGGCTCGGCTCTGGACCTGGCACTCGCTCGTCTCGCTCCGGGATCATTAAACGTCTTGGCTCGTTTTCAGAACTCGACTTGAAGCGAGAAACGCGGCTCCTGTAGACGAGTCAGAGGCACAAGCACAGAAATGTACAGAAAGACTCTAGACCGGGTTTAGTTCTGCTTTAGGCCCGGTTTAGTTTAGTTCTAGGTTAGACTTTTGGGGTTTTGGGTAAAACCAGGTTGGGTTTGGTTTAGTCCAGGCCTGGTTTTGTCCTGACTAAGACCTGGTTTAGTCCTGGATTAAACTATGTACAGCCCTTGGTTAGACCTGGTTTAGTCCTGCTTTAGTCCTGGTTTAGTCCTGGTTTAGACCTGGTTTAGACCTGGTTTAGACCTGGTTTAGTCCTGCTTTAGTCCTGGTTTAGACCTGGTTTAGACCTGGGTCAGAACTGATTTAGTCCTGGGTTATGCCTGGTTTCATTCTAGGTTAGACTGATTTAGTTCTTGGTTAGACCTAGTTTAGTCTTTTGTTAGACCTGGTTTAGTCCTGCTTTAGACTTGGTTTAGTTCTAGGTTTGACCTGGTTTAGCCCTGGGTTAGACCTGATTTAGTCCTGCTTTAGACCTGGTTTAGTGCTGGGTTAAACCTGATTTAGGCCTAGTTTAGTCTTGGGTTAGACCTGATTTAGTTCTAGGCTAGACCTGGTTTAGCCCTAGGTTGGACCTGGTTTAGTCCTGGTTTAGGCCTGGTTTCATCCTGGATTGGACCTGATTTAGTCCTGAGTTAAACCTGGTTTAGTCCTGGGTTAAAATATCCATAGTCCTTGGTTAGACCTGGAATAGTCTTTTGCTAGACCTGGTTTAGTTCTAGGTTAGACCTGGTTTAGTCTTTTGTTGGACCTGGTTTAGTCCTGGGTTAGACCTGTTGTAGTTGGTTTGGTTTAGTTGGATTTAAACCTGGTGTGGATCTGGGTTAGACCTGGTGTGGATCTGGGTTAGACCTGGTGTGGATCTGGGTTAGACCTGGTGTAGATCTGGGACCTGGTGGATCTGGGTTAGACCTGGTGTGGATCTGGGTTAGACCTGGTGTGGATCTGGGTTAGACCTGGTGTGGATCTGGGTTAGACCTGGTGTGGATCTGGGTTAGACCTGGTGTGGATCTGGGTTAGACCTGGTGTAGATCTGGGTTAGACCTGGTGTAGATCTGGGTTAGACCTGGTGTGGATCTGGGTTAGACCTGGTGTGGATCTGGGTTAGACCTGGTGTAGATCTGGTTAGATCTGGTGGTTAGACCTGTGTGGATCTGGGTTAGACCTGGTGTGGATCTGGGTTAGACCTGGTGACTGGTTAGATCTGGGTTGATGGGGTTAGACCTGGTGTAGATCTGGGTTAGACCTGGTGTAGATCTGGGTTAGACCTGGTTTAGTCCTGGTTTAAGACCTGGTTTGGTCTTGGGTTCATTTTAAGTCTAAATTCATTGAGATTTAGTCCTGGGTTAGACTAGATTTAGTCCAACTTTAGGTCTGGATTAGTCCTGGCAAATCTTGGGTTAGACTTGGTTTAGACTTAAAATCCGGTTTAGTTCTGGTTTAGACCTGGTTTAGTCCTGGGTTGGGTGTCGTTCGTCTCCACGGTAACCATCAGCTCGTTTAAAGCCCGTCTCCTCGTTAGAGAGAAGAAGGAGGAGGAGGAGAGGAGAAGGTTTAGTCCTGGTTTGAGTCCCAGTTTAGTCCTGATCTAGTTCTGGTTTGGTCCTGGTTTAGTCTTGGTATAGTCCTAGTTTAGCACTGGTTTAGTCCTGGTTTAGATCTCATTTAGACCTAGATTTTAGTCCTGGTTTGGTTTGGTCCTGGCTGAATCTTGGTTTAGTCCTAGTTTGGTCTTGATGTAGTCTTGGTTTCGTCCTGGTTTGGTTCTGGTTTAGTCCTGGTTTAGTCTTGGTTTAGTCCTGGTTTGGTTCTTTTTTAGTCCTGGTTTAGTCCCGGTTTAGTCCTGGCTGAGTCCTGGTTTAGTCCTGGTTTAGTCTTGATTTAGTCCTGGTTTGTGTCCTGGTTTAGACCAAGTTTGGTCCTGGTTTAGTCCTGGTTTAGTCTTGGTTTAGACCGAGTTTGGTCCTGGTTTAGTCCTCGCTTAGTCCTGGCTGTGTCCTGGTTTAGACCGAGTTTGGTCTTGGTTTAGTTCTAGTTTAGTCCTGGTTTAGTCTTGATTTGGTCCTGGTTTAATCTTGGTTTAGACCGAGTTTGGTCCTGGTTTAGTCTTGGTTTAGTCCTGGTTTGGTTCTGGTTTAGTCCTGGTTTAGTTTTGGTTTAGTCCTGGCTGAGTCCTGATTTAGTCCTGGTTTAGTCTTGGTGTAGACCTAGTTTTGTCCTGGTTTAGTCTAGTTTGGTTTAAAGATACCAAACTTTTGCACCGCATATGGACTAAACCAGGACTAAACCAGGTCTAAACCAGGACTAAACCCTAAACCACTAAACCAGGTCTAAAACCAGGACTAAACCAGGACTAAACCAGGTCTCTCTAAACCAGGACTAAACCAGGACTAAACCCAGGTCTAAACCAGGTCTAAACCAGGTCTAAACCAGGACTAAACCAGGACTAAACCAGGACTAAACCAGTCTAAACCAGGACTAAACCAGGTCTAAACCAGGTCTAAACCAGGACTATAACCAGGTCTAAACCAGGTCTAAACCAGGACTAAACCAGGTCTAAACCAGGACTAAACCAGGACTAAACCAGGTCTAAACCAGGTCTAAACCAGGACTAAACCAGGTCTAAACCAAGGTCTAAACCAGGTCTAAACCAGGACTAAACCAGGACTCCAGGACTAAACCAGGTCTAAAAGGTCTAAACCAGGTCTAAACCAGGACTAAACCAGCAGGTCTTAAAACTAAACCAGGGACTAAACCAGGATAAACCCTAAACCAGGTAAACCAGGACTAAACCAGGTCTAAACCAGGTCTAAACCAGGACTAAACCAGGACTCTAAACCAGGACTAAACCAGGACTAAACCAGGCCTAAACCAGGACTAAACCAGGTCTAAACCAGGTTTAAACCAGGACTAAACCAGGACTAAACCAGACTAAACCCGGTCTAAATCTGTTCTGTTTTATCTTTTTATCCCTCGTCTCTCGTCTTTCGTGAAAACAAAACCCTCTCATTGTTCTTTGGTCGTTTCTTCACAAACATATTTATTTCTCGGACACTTTTAGCTCCGTTCCCGTCGTTCCGCGGAGCAGGTGGAGCAGGTGGTGTGTGACTCAGCCCAGACTTAATCCGGAGAGGACGGAGAGGTCGGATACTCGCCGATAACAACTTCCCATTTCCCAAAATCTAAAGAGTGAAGCAGACTGTCCGACTTTCCACCGCAGAGAAACAGAACAGGACGGAGGAAGTGACACACACACGTTCTGTTTCAACATGTTTTTGTCAGATTTAACACGAGTTACAGAGTTTAAAATCAGAGTTTCTGCGGAGGAACGGGAGATTTCGGGAACATCCGTGTGCAGAGGATGGAAAATATTTGGTATATTTGGGAAATCCCTGCATATTTAGCTCTAGAGTGTGGTTTAGTCCTGGTTTAGTCCTGGTTTAGTCCTGGTTTAGTCCTGGTTTAGTCCTGGTTTAGTCCTGGTTTAGTCCTGGTTTAGTCCTGGTTTAGTCCTGGTTTAGTCCTGGTTTAGTCCTGGTTTAGTCCTGGTTTAGTCTTTTTTAGTCCTGGTTTAGTCCTGGTTTAGTCTGGTTTTAGTCTGGTTTAGACCTGGTTTAGTCCTGGGTTTAGTCCTGGTTTTTAGTCTGGTTTGTCTGGTTTAGACCTAGGTTTAGTCTGGTTTAGTCCTGGTTTAGTCTGGGTTTAGTCCTGGTTTAGTCCTGGTTAGTTTCTGGTTTAGTCTTGGTTCAGTCCCTGGTTTAGTCCTGGTTTAGTCCTGGTTTAGTCCTGGTTTAGTTTTAGTCCTGGTTAAGTCCTGGTTTAGTAGTCCTGGTTTAGTCTTGTTTTGGTCCTGGTTTGGACCTGGTCTAGATTTGGTTTAGTCCTGTTTGTTTTTGAGTCTAGTCCTGGTTTAGTCCTGGTTTAGTCCTGGTTTGGACCTGGTCTAGATTTGGTTTAGTTATGTTTTCATCTACGTTTCTTTTCTAGTTTAGCCCTAGTTTAGTTCTAGGTTTGCTGATTTAGTTCCGGGTTTTCTTCATTTTAGTCCTAGTTTAGTCCTGGTTTAGGCCTGGTTTTAGACTGGTTTTTGGTTTCTGGTCCTGTTTTAATTCAGTTCTGGGTTTACTCCTGGTTGTGTTTTAATTCAGTTTTCCTGTTTCTAGTTTAGTCTGGTGTTTAGTCCTGGTTTAGTCCTGTTTAGTTTAGTAGTCCTGGTTAGTCCGGTTTGACCTGGTTTAGTTTTAGTTCCTGGGTTTAGTCCTGGTTTAGCCTGGTTTAGTCCTCCTGGGTTTGAAGTCCCTTGGTTCTGGTTTAGTCCTGGTCCTGGTTTAGTCCTGGTTTGGTTTTAGTCCTGTTTAGTCCTGGTTTAATCCTGGTTAGACCTGGTTTGTCCTGTTAGTCCTGGTTTGGTTTAGTTAGTCCTGTTTCTTCTGGTTTAGTCCTGGTTTAGTGGTTTAGTCCTGGTTCAGTCCTGGTTCAGTCCTGGTTTAGTCCTGGTTTAGTCCTGGTTTAGTCCTGTTTGTTTTTCTGGTTTAGTCCTGGTTATTTCCTGGTTTAGTCCTGTTTAGTCCTGTTTAGTCCTGTTGTTTTCCTGTTTAGTCCTGGTTCAGTCCTGGTTTAGTCCTGGTTTAGTCCTGGTTTAGTCCTGGTTTAGTCCTGGTTTAGTCCTGGTTTAGTCCTGGTGACAGTCCCTCTCTCCAGTAGAAAAGTTCCACAGTGCAGCTTTAGTTCCCTGTACAGATTTTACATTTTGGTCAAACGTGTTTCAGAGTCCGTAAAAGAAGAAAAGTCCGGTCTTTCTGGTCTTTCCTGGTCTTGTCTCGGTCTTTCCGAGTCTTTCCGGTCTCTGGCTCGGGCTCTTGTTAGTGCTGTAGCTTTACAGTGGCTGAGTCTGAGTCTGAGTCTGAGTCCGGAGTCGGTCCGGGTCCTGCGTGGATCCAAACCCCCCGGAGACCACCTCACCCCGGCACTTTTACTCCAATTAAAACCTGTCCCTGGTCCTGGTCCTGGTCCTGGTCCTGGTCGTCCTCTTCTCCTCCTCTCATGTTCATCAAAAAAGCCCTATAGTGTCCCTAAACCAGGACTAAACCAGGACTAAACCAGGTCTAAACCAGGACTAAACCAGGACTAAACCAGGACTAAACCAGGACTAAACCAGGACTAAACCAGGACTAAACCAGGTCTAAACCAGGACTAAACCAGGACTAAACCAGGGTCTAAACCAGGACTAAACCAAGGTCCAAACCAGGTCTAAACCAGGACTAAACCAGGGTCTAAACCAGGACTAAACCAGTCTAAACCAGGACTAAACCAGGACTAAACCAGGTCTAAACCAGGGAACCAGGCTAAACCAGGTCTAAACCAGGACTAAACCAGGACTAAACCAGGACTAAACCAGGACTAAACCACTAAACCAGGTCTAAACCAGGTCTAAACCAGGACTAAACCAAACCGGGTCTAAACCCAGGACTAAACCAGGACTAAACCAGGTCTAAACCAGGACTAAACCAGGGTCTAAACCAGGACTAAAACCAGGACTAAACCAGGACTAAACCAGGACTAAACCAGGACTAAACCAGGTCTAAACCAGGAACTAAACCAGGTCTAAACCAGGACTAAACCAGGACTAAACCAGGACTAAACCAGGCTAAACCAGGTCTAAACCAGGACTAAACAGGTTAAACCAGGACTAAACCAGGACTAAACCAGGTCTAAACCAGGACTCTAAAACCAGGAACTAAACCAGGATAAAACAGGACTAACAGGTCTAAAAAACCAGGACTAAACCAGGACTAAACCAGGACTAAACCAGGTCGTCAACCACTAAACCTGTACAAAACAGTCTAAACCAGGACTAAAACCAAAACCAGACTAAACCAGGTCTAAACCAGTCTACACCAGGGACTAAACCAGGTCTAAACCAGGACTAAACCACTTAACCAAGGCTAAACCAGGACTAAACGATTCTCATCAAAACCAGTCTAACCGACGTACACCAGTCTAAATCAGTCTAAATAGTCTAACCCAGGTCTAACCAGGTCTAAACCAGGTCTAAACCAGGACTAAACCAGGATAAAACCAGGTCTAAACGCAGGACTAAAACCAGGAACTAAACCGGTCTAAAACCAGGACTAAACCAGACTAAACCAGGACTAAACGACAGGACTAAAAGACTAAACAAGACTAACAGGACTAAACAAGGACTAAACAGGACAAAACCAGTTCAAACAGGACTAACCAGGAACTGAAACCAGGTCTAAACCAGGACCAAACAAACCTAACCAGGTCTAGTCTAAATCCAGGACTAAACATGGATAAACCAGTCTTAAACAGAAAACCTGTCTAAAGCAGGACTAAACCAGAACAGGACTAAATCAGGGACTAAACAGGAGGACTAAACCAGGACTAAACCAGGACTAACCAGGACTTAACAGACTAAACGGGACTAAACCGGACTAAACAACTAAACCACGACTAAAACAGGACAAAAACAGGACTAAAACAGGACTTAAACCAGACAACAGGACTAAACAGGACTAAACCGGATAACAGGACTAAACCAGGAACCAGGCCTAAACCAGGACTACAATCTCAACTAAACCCAGGACTAAACAACTAAACTAAACCAAAACAACCAGCAAACTAAAACCAGGACTAACCAGGAACCAAACAAAAACAAAAAAAACAAAACCAGACTAAACCAGGACTAACACAGAATAAACCAGGACTAAACGATCATGCACAGCTTTTCGCGACTGTTTAAAATTTTAAAATTTCTGAAGCTGGACGTCAAGTAGCGCCAGAGTTTTGCCGCCATCGTAACGCTATCAACAACTCGCATGCTAACCAAGCACTTCCTGATTCTCGGACGATCAGGCGTTTCCCCAGCTGCGGACAGAACGCGGCGGATTTATTTTGACCTCAACCGCCGCCGACGGGAAACGTCCGAAGCGGGAGAAAAGTCAGATTTCGCCGTTACGGTCTTGTTTAAAAAAATAAAAAATAAAATGAGGTTCGAATCATTTCCGTTTGTTTCGCCGCGACGCACCTGCCCCTCGCCGTCTTTCGCCTCATTATCCGAGCGTCTTGGAGATCAGACGGGAGCTTTTGTCAGAACACTTGGATCACAGCGTCTTTGAAAAGTCCATTAGTCCTGACACTTTCCATCGACTGGAAGCGTTAAAGGAGACACGGTTTTCACAGGGAGATTTACGGCTTTAAACGAGCGCGCGGGGATTCGTTTTACGTCCCGGTCGATGTTAACGCTAATATTGGTCTAAACAAGTCAGTTTCCTTGTTTTTATAGATGAAGAACGGC
The DNA here is from genome assembly GCF_026225935.1 of Boleophthalmus pectinirostris. NCBI lineage: Eukaryota > Metazoa > Chordata > Actinopteri > Gobiiformes > Gobiidae > Boleophthalmus > Boleophthalmus pectinirostris. The sequence continues at coordinate 3,597,286 of NW_026571070.1, forward strand.
CGTGCGACGTTTTGAAGCCGAGGTGCGAAAGTCGTCCGGACTGTGAGTCGCACCAGGTTAAAAAAAATAAAAAACAAATATATTATACAGTAAAGTCACACTTCTCCTCTTTCTGAATCCTGACAGGATGGTTTCGCCATCACTGAGGACAGGTTGGTGAGTTAAACCTGGTTAAAAACTGGGTTAAAAAACCTGGCTCAGACTTGGTTGACGGATATATTTTGGTTAATCAGGCTGATTCTGATTATGTAGACTGTTTTGAGTTAGACCTGAGTTAGACCTGGTTTAGACCTGGGTTAGACCTGGTTTAGACTCTAGTTTAGACCTTTAGACCTTGGTTTTTTTAGACCTGGGTTAGACCTCGTGTTTAGACCTGGATTAGACCTGGATTATGGAGACCTACTTTAGATCTGGCTTTCACTTGGTTAAATCGGTCTGATTCTGATTATGTTAACTGGTTTAGAGAACCTGGGGTTTAGACTTTTAACTATTAGCCTGTTAGACCTGGTTTAACTGGGTTTAAACTGTTTAGACCTGGTTTTGACTGGTTAAATCCTAATAAATCCTGATTCTGATTAGGTAGACCTGGTTTAACTGGTTTAGACTCATTAGACCTAACTCCAAACTTTTTTCTGCTGCTCGATTATCGTTTTCAGATNTGGTTTAGTCCTGGTTTAGTCCTGGTTTAGTCCTGGTTTAGTCTGGTAGACCTGGTTTAGTCCTGGTTTAGTCCTGGTTTAGTCCTGGTTTAGTCCTGTTAGTCCTGGTTTAGTAGTAGTCCTGGTTTAGTGGTTTTCCTGGTTTAATCCTGTCCTGGTTTAGTCCTGGTTTAGTCCTGGTTTAGTCCTGGTTTAGAGTCTGGTTTAGTCCTGGTTTAGTCCTGGTTTAGTCCTGGGTTTAGAGTCCTGTCTGGTTTAGAGTTTTGGTTTAGTTTTAAGTCCTGGTTTAGTCCTGGTTGTTGTTCTGGTTCTGGTTTAGACCTGGTGTAGTCCTGGTTTAGTCTTGATTTGGTCCTGGTTTGGACCTGGTTAGTCCTGTTTGGTTTTGAGTCTAGTCCTGGTTTGGTTCTGGTTTAGCCCTGGTTTGATCCTTTTTTCTTGTCTAGTTTAGTCCTGCTTTAGTCCTGTTTAGTCTTTGTTAGTCTTTGTAGTCTTTGTTTAGTCCTTGTTTAGTCCTTGTTTAGTCCTGGTTTTAGTCCTGGTTTTAGTCCTGGTTTTGTCCTGGTTTTGTCCTGGTTTTAGTCCTGGTTTAGTCCTGGTTTAATCCTGGTTTTAATCCTGGTTTAGACCTGGTTTACACCTGGTTTAGTCCTAGTTTAGTCCTGGTTGAGTTCTAGTTTAGTCTTGGTTTAGTCCTGGTTTAGTATTGGTTTAGTCCTGGTTTAGTCCTGGTTTAGACCTGGTTTAGTCCTGGTTTAGTCCTGGTTTAGTAGTCCTGTTTAGTCCTGGTTTAGTCCTGGTTTAGTCCTCCCTGGTTCAGTCGGTTTAGTCCTGGTTTAGTCCTGGTTTTAGTCCTGGTTAGTCCTGTCCTGGTTTAGTCCTGGTTTAGTCCTGGTTTTGTTTCTGGTTTAGTCCTGGTTTAGACCTGGTTAGTCCTGGTTTAGTCCTGGTTTAGACCTGGTTTTAGTCCTGGTTTAGTTCCTGGTTCAGTCCTGGTTCAGTCCTGGTTTAGTCCTGGTTTAGCCTGGTTTAGTCCTGGTTTAGTCCTGGTTTAGTCCTGGTTTAGTCCTGGTTTAGTCCTGGTTAGTAGAGCCTGGTTTAGTCCTGGTTTAGTCCTGCGTTTAGGGTTTAGCCTGGGTTTAGTCCTGGTTTAGTCCTGGTTTAGTCCTGGTTTAGAGTCCTGGTTTAGTCCTGGTTTAGTCCTGGTTAGTCCTGGTTTACCTGGTTTAGTCCCTGGTTTAGTCCTGGTTTTCCTGTTTAGTCCTGGTTAGTACTGGAGTCCTTTTAGGGAGTCCGGTTTAGTCCTGGTTTAGGGACCACTATAGGCCTTTTTTTGAACATGAGGAGGAGGAGAGAGACCAGGACCAGGACCAGGACCAGGACCAGGACCAGGGACAGGTTTTTAATTGGAGTAAAAGTGCCGGGGTGAGGTGGTCTCCGGGGGGTTTGGATCCACGCAGGACCCGGACCGACTCCGGACTCAGACTCAGACTCAGCCACTGTAAAAGCTACAGCGCTAACAAGAGCCCGAGCCAGAGACCGGAAAGACTCGGAAAGACCGAGACAAGACCAAGACAAGACCAGAAAGACCAGAAAGACCGGACTTTTCTTCTTTTACGGACTCTGAAACACGTTTGACCAAAATGTAAAATCTGTACAGGGAACTAAAGCTGCACTGTGGAACTTTTCTACTGGAGAGAGGGACTGTCACCAGGACTAAACCAGGACTAAACCAGGACTGAAACCAGGACTAAACCAGGACTAAACCAGGTCTAAACCAGGTCTAAACCGGGTCTAAACCGGGTCTAAACCAGGACTAAACCAGGACTAAACCAGGACTAAACCAGGGCTAAACCCAGAGCTAAAACCAGGACTAAACCAGGACTAAACCAGGACTAAACCCAGAGCTCAACCAGGACTAAACCAGGACTAAACCAGGTCTAAACCAGGTCTAAACCAGGGCTAAACCCAGAGCTAAAACCAGGACTAAACCAGGACTAAAACAAGGCTAAAGCCAGGACTAAACAAGAACGAAAACCAGGACTAAACCAGGGCTAACTAAACTAGAACTAAACCTAGACTAAAACAGAACTAATCCAGGTCTAAACCAGGATTGCACCAGGTCTAAACCAGGACTAAAACCAGGACTAAACCAGGATCAAACCAGAATCAAAACCAGGACTAAACCAGAACTGAACCAGGACAAAAAAACAGGTTTAGTTCTAGTTTGACCCTGGTTGTTTTCTTGTTTAGTCCTGGTTCAGTCCTGGGTTTGATCCTGGTTTAGTACTGGTTTAGTACTGATTTAGACCTGGTTTTAATCCTGGTTTAGACCTGGTTTAGACCTGGTTTAGTCCAGGTTTAGTCCTGGTTTAGACCTGGTTTAGTACAGGTTTAGACCTGGTTTAGACCTGATTTAGACCTGGTTTAGTTTAGTCCTGGTTTAGACCTGGTTTAGTACAGGTTTAGACCTGGTTTAGACCTGATTTAGACCTGGTTTAGTCCTGGTTTAGACCTGGTTTAGACCTGGTTTGTCCTGGTTTAGACCTGGTTTAGACCTGGTTTAGACCTGGTTAGACCTAGACCTGGTTAGACCTGGTTTAGACCTGATTTAGACCTGATTTAGACCTGGTTTAGTCCTGGTTTAGACCTGGTTTAGAAATCGTTTAGTCCTGGTTTAGTCCTGGTTTAGTCCTGGTTTAGTCCTGGTTTAGTCCTGGTTTAGACCTGGTTTAGTCCTGGTTTAGACCTGGTTTAGACCTGGTTTTAGTCCTGGTTTAGACCTGGTTTAGTCCAGGTTTAGTCCTGGTTTAGACCTGGTTTTGTACAGGTTTAGACCTGGTTTAGACCTGATTTAGACCTGGTTTAGTCCTGGTTTAGACCTGGGTTAGACCTGGTTAAGACCTGATTTAGACCTGGTTTAGTCCTGGTTTAGACCTGGTTTAGACCTGGTTTAGTCCTGGTTTAGACCTGGTTTAGACCTGGGTTAGACCTGATTTAGACCTGATTTAGACCTGGTTTAGTCCTGGTTTAGACCTGGTTTAGAAATCGTTTAGTCCTGGTTTAGTCCTGGTTTAGACCTGGTTTAGAAATCGTTTAGTCCTGGTTTAGTCCTGGTTTAGTCCTGGTTTAGACCTGGTTTAGTCCTGTTTAGGTTTAGACCTTGTTTAGTCCTGGTTTAGTCCTGGTTTAGTCCTGGTTTTAGTCCTGGTTAGTCCTGGTTTAGTCCTGGTTTAGACCTGGTTTAGACCTGATTTAGACCTTGTTTAGACCTGGTTTAGACCTGGTTTAGTCCTGGTTTAGACCTGGTTTAGTCCTGGTTTAGACCTCCTGGTTTAGACCTGGTTTAGACCTGGTTTAGTCCTGTTTAGACTGGTTTAGTCCTGGTTTAGTTGGTCTGGTTTAGACCTGGTTTAGACCTGGTTTATTCTCAGTTTTTGCACGTGTTTTTTATTTTCACGAGTCTCTGTGGTTCATCTTCTTCCACTTCAGTCCGACTCTGGGCCGTAGACGTGGGCGTGGTCCCGACCGCAAAGGCTCATGGGAAACCGGGAGCGTTTGTGTTTTTTACCTCTGAAACTTTGCGACGCTAAAAACAAAAACAGATGCAGATAAAAGTTAAAGTGTGGAGCTCGTCTGGATCCGGTTCGAGACTTTTTCACATGTGACAATCATTTACCAATAAACTCTGGAATCATTTTATTTTATTTATTATTTGATTTTATTTTTGTGTCGTGCTGTTGTTCACCAAGAGGTTAAAGTTAAAGCTGCATTTGGTCATTTTTCTCGAGGAGATTTTGACGTTTACAGCTCAAAAATATCTGCGTGAAACAAACGTAAACCAGGTCTAAACCAGGACTAAACCAGGAATAAACCAGGTCTAAACCAGGACTAAACCAGGTCTAAACCAGGTCTAAACCAGGTCCAAAACCAGGACTAACCAGGTCTAAACCAGGTCTAAACCAGGACTAACCAGGACTACCAGGACTAAACCAGGACTAAACGAGGACTAAAATCAGGATTAAAACCAAGAACAAACAGGGACTAAACCAGGACTAAAACCAGGACTAAAGGACTAGAAACAGGACTAAACCAGGACTTAACCAGGACTTAACCAGGACTAACCAGGACTAACCAGGACTAAACCAGGACTAAACCAGGACTAAACCAGGACTAAACCAGGACTAAACCAGGACTAAAACCAGGACTAAAACCAGGTCTAAAACCAGGTCTAAACCAGGACTAAACCAGGGCTAAAACTAAACCAGGACTAAACCAGGACTAAACCAGGACTGAACCAGGACTAAACCAGGACTAAACCAGGTCTAAACCAGGACTAAACCAGGAATAAACCAGGTCTAAACCAGGACTAAACCAGGAATAAACCAGGTCTAAACCAGGACTAAACCTTGTCTAAACCAGGACTAAACCAGGACTAAACGAGGACTAAAATCAGGACTAAAACCAAGAACAAACAGGGACTAAATCAGGTCTAAAGCAGGACTAAAACTAGGACTAGAAACAGGACTAAACCAGGACTAAACCAGGACTTAACCAGGACTTAACCAGGACTAACCAGGACTAAACCAGGACTAAACAGGACTAAACCAGGACTAAAAACAGGACTAAAACCAAGGTCTAAACCAGGACTAAACCAGGGCTAAACTAACCAGGACTAAACCAGGACTAAACCAGGACTAAACCAGGACTAAAACCAGGAGGACTAAACAGGACTAAACCAGGACTAAAACAGAACCAGGACTAAACCAGGACTAAACCAGGACTAAACCAGGACTAAACCAGGACTGAACCAGGACTAAACCAGGACTGAACCAGGACTAAACCCGGGTCTAAACCAGGAATTAAACCAGGACTAAACCAGGGCTAAAACTGAACCAGGACTAAACCAGGACTGAACCAGGACTAAACCAGGACTAAACCAGGACTAAACCAGGGCTAAAACTGAACCAGGACCAAACCAGGACTAAACAAAAAAAAAACAATCAAACAAAACAAAAAACATAAACAAAACCAGGACCAAAACTAAACCAGGACTAAAACGGAACCAAAACAAAACAAAAAAAACAGGACTAAAACCAGAACTAAACCAGGACTAACACAGAACTAAACCAGGACTAAACGATCATGCACAGCTTTTCGCGACTGTTTAAAATTTTAAATTTCTGAAGCTGGACGTCAAGTAGCGCCAGAGTTTTGCCGCCATCGTAACGCTATCAACAACTCGCATGCTAACCAAGCACTTCCTGATTCTCGGACGATCAGGCGTTTCCCCAGCTGCGGACAGAACGCGGCGGATTTATTTTGACCTCAACCGCCGCTGACGGGAAACGTCCGAAGCGGGAGAAAAGTCAGATATTGTTTAAAAAAATAAATAAATAAAAATGAGGTTCGAATCATTTCCGTTTGTTTCGCCGCGACGCACCTGCCCCTCGCCGTCTTTCGCCTCATTATCCGAGCGTCTTGGAGATCAGACGGGAGCTTTTGTCAGAACACTTGGATCACAGCGTCTTTGAAAAGTCCATTAGTCCTGACACTTTCCATCGACTGGAAGCGTTAAAGGAGACACGGTTTTCACAGGGAGATTTACGGCTTTAAACGAGCGCGCGGGGGATTCGTTTTACGTCCCGGTCGATGTTAACGCTAATATTGGTCTAAAACAAGTCAGTTTCCTTGTTTTTATAGATGAAGAACGGCCGTGTGACGTTTTTGAAGCCGACGTGCCGAAAGTCGCTCCGGACTGTGAGTCGCACCAGGTTAAAAAAAATAAAAAACAAATATATTTATACAGTAAGTCACAGTTCCTCCCGTCTTTCTGAATCCTGACAGGATGGTTTCGCCATCACTGAAGGACCTTGGGTTGGACCTGAGTTAAACCTGGGTTAAACCTGGGTTAAACCTGGGTTAAACCTGGGTTAAACCTGGCTCAGACCTTGGTTAGACCTGGATTATATTTTGGTTAAATCCAGGTCCTGATTCTGATTATGTTTAGACCTGGTTTAGACCTGAGTTAGACCTGAGTTTAGACCTGGGTTAGACCTGGTTTAGACCTGGTTTAGACCTCGGGTTAGACCTCGGGTTAGACCTCGGTTTAGACCTGGTTTAGACCTGGTTTAGACCTGGTTTAGACCTGGGTTAGACCTCGGTTTAGACCTGGTTTAGACCTGGATTAGATCTTGGTTAGACCTACTTTAGATCTGGCTTTCACTTGGTTAAATCCAGGTCCTGATTCTGATTATGTTTAGACCTGGTTTAGACCTGGTTTAGACCTGGTTTAGACCTGGTTTAGACCTGGTTTAGACCTGGGTTAGACCTAGGTTAGACCTGGTTTAGACCTGGGTTAAACCTGGTTTAGACCTGGGTTAGACCTGGTTTAGATCTGGTTTTGACTTGGTTAAATCCTAATAAGTCCTGATTCTGATTATGGTTAGACCTGGTTTAGACCTGGTTTAGACCTGGTTTAGACCTCAGTTAGACCTAGACTCCAAACTTTTTCTGCTGCTCGATTATCGTTTTCAGATGCAGATTTCACAACCTGCAGTTTGTAATTCCACTCATTGCCGGAAACAAAACCAGGTCTAAACTAGATCTAAACCAGGTTTAAACCAGGACTAAACCAGGTCTAAACTAGAGCTAAACTAGATCTAAACCAGGACTAAAACCAGGACTAAAGCAGGACTAAATCCTGCTGCGTGGACGAACCTCCTCTTGTGTCAATAATATTTTTTATTTGGTTCAGTAAAGTTTGGTCTTTTTATTTTCTTTTAGCAGATAAAACTTCTTATGTTACAATTTCCTCGTCTTTGTTTCTCTACAGCAAATCAAGTAATCCAAAGTAATCAGATTACATTACTCACTTTAAGTAATTGAATAGATTCTGTTACAAACTACATTCTGAGGTGTGTAATCTGTAATCTGTAGGGGATTACATTTTAAAAGTCACCTTCCCAACACTGATTCTGACTATGAATGGGGTCGCCTCTCCACAGATCTGACTTGTAACTTAGTTCAGTTTGGTCTCCATGACGACAGAAAGGTTTAATGTCACACTGTGCTGTTATAATATAGTTTCCTCGTCACAAACAGACCTGGAGCTGCGTTTTGTTTCATTCACACACAAACCCTCAAACTGAAAACACGCTGTTCCACCTTGTGATGTCACGCGGCAACACAGGAAGTGCTCCACTGTGTTTTTAAACTCCGCACACCTTCACTAGAATCATTTGGAGTAAATTCAGCCCCGGAATTTCCAAATCTTTACTGAATTAAAGCTAAAAAAGTATCTGTCAACTTGAAAATTACCGCTTTTTTTTGCAGATGTAAACAGAATAAATAATAAAGATTTACTCAAACACGTGTGAAAGGAAGAAAACACAAGTCAAGCTCTGTTTTTGAGGAGGATTTAAACCTTAAAATAGATTGATTTTGTGGAATATACGACCTTTTAAAGCAAATTAAAGTAGAAATAAAAATTTAAAGCGATAATTCTGAACATTATCGATGGGAATACACGTTTTATTTCGTACTGTGGAAGATTATTTCCTCAATAAGCGTCAGGTTTGTGGAGACGCGAGCCCGCCGCAGGTCCACCCCGTGTACTTTTGACCTCCGTTCATCGCGGTTGGCGGAGCAAATCCCAGTCCTGTCCGGCGCGTTTAACGTTTTGTCCTTGGGCAACGCACTCACCTTGCCTCCGCGTCGTAATTATTCCAGATTTACCTCCCGGATCATTATCATAACGGCTCGTCTCGCGATGCAAGAGCGCGGTTACCTGATATTGCACGTGGGCTATAAGCCGGTCTGTCCGCTCGCATCAGGCCGCGCATCGCTCTCTTTACCCCTCGGCGTTACGTTTAAAACCCTCCCCGCTCGTCTTTCGCTTTTGATCAAACGTTCCCGTCCGCCGTTCGGACAGCTGACCTCCAGGTGTGCCCACTCGCGGCGTCTTTTCGGGGCGATCTCGATGCCGGCGTCGCGAGCTGTTGTCTGCCTACATTAGCCGTGCCACCAATCACGCCTAATCTGGAGTTATTACAGCGAGGCCTGCGCGTTCTCCACCCAAATAGCTGGGAAAATCAAGTTAAATACGGCTAAAGTAGAGAAAAAAATATGTTTGCTACGATTGTGATTAGCGGTAACAATAAAGCGTAGTGGCCGGGTGCATTAGGGGTTTTCAGAGCCGTACCTGGAGTGCACAGAGGCATAACGCTCAAATGTAAGACAAATTGTTTTTAGGCCAAATTGCAGTCGGTCAGAGGGTTTTAAAGAGGGTTTCATCAAGACTGCACTTAAAGAAGAACATTTATTCAACCTAAATTCAAAGTGGACCGAGATAAATGGCTCACAATTTTCAGATGCGGCCGCAGCGTTTCAGATCATTTGGTTATGTAAAGGCGCGTGCCGTGAAGTGGGGCGGACAAAACAGTCGAGAATCAGATCCTAATTGATACTGGATCGAAACTAGACATGGATCGAGGAGGCATCAGTACTAAAAAAGTCACATTGACAGGACGGAAATGAAACTTTCCTGAATGTTTTTAGACCAGGGGTCTTCAATATTTTTTAGACCAGGGACCCCCTACTGCAGGGGTCTCAAACTCATTTTGGTCCAGGGGCCGTATCCAACCGACTTTGATCCAAAGTGTCCGGATCAGAAAACTCACGTCATATAAACCCCAAAAATAACAATAAGTTCAAATATTTGTGCAGAGAAACACAAATCTGTTACAGAAATCTTTTTTAATTGATGAACTCTTTCTTTTACAAAATATTATAATATTATAAACAACCTGAAACTTTAGGATAAATGTAATTTCAACACAATGTTTTTAACATTAACTTGTATGTAAATAGGAATAAGTCAATTTTTGTTGTAAAATCCTGCACTCGGCTCCACTTTTCTCATGTTGGACATTTTTCTGATGAGGGTGTCACGGTCAACAGTCAAAACGATCGTCCTTTAAGAGCGTTTGGAAAGAGACAAGTCTTCATTTGTGCTGCTCTGGTGGGAGGGGCCACTGTGCTAAGCACTGCTGAAAATTACCAATATTTTAATAGAAAATATAATTAAAATATTTTAGTAGAAAATCAGCCGAGGGCCAAATTAAAGGTCTTGGAGGGCCGCATCCGGCCCCTGGGCCTTATGTTTGACAGCTGTGCCCTACTATATATATGACACACAACTAGGCCTGTAACAACGAATTTATCGTGGCTGGAAAAGTTATCGAGCTCGTTAAAAGTTATCGTACGATTAATCGATTTATTGATTATCATTACAGGCCAACACACAACTGTGTTTTATATTAAATTAGGCCTCGTGTTGTGTACAAACAGCTGCTCTGTTATTGTACATTCAATACTTGAATTCTTCAGCCGTGTAATTCCTCTTGGCTTCCGTAATTTAATGCTGAAAATCACGTTCTATCATCTTAAAGGTTGTATGGAGGATTTTTTTTGTTTCAAATTGTCAGTGATAGATTATAGATGCAGGAGCCTTGTAATTATGATGACCAAAAAAAAGAGAATAAAAATTCATCAACTCTGGACGTGGTGGGGCTAAACATTTGCCAATAGATAACGACACTGCCTCGTTATCTGTGAGCTGACAGGCTGTCAATCAAACTCCCTACGTTTCTAGTGTAACTGACTTGCCTGCGCCGCCGTTACGTGGTTTACGTACGACTGTCACACAGTCCACAGACGCAAGACGCACAGACGCTGTTTACTCCACCAACGCAACAGTTCTTAGCGGCTTTTTTGACCTATATCTTCCTCGCAGTTCGCACAAAGTTTGTTGCGATGGCGACAAGAATCCAGGAGCAGTTCGCCGCAAAAGAAAGTCCGTTTTTGAGGTCGCTGAAAGAAGAAGACAAGGGGAAAAGCAGCGAAGCCAAACTAAGGTGATTCTTGAAGATTCATTCCAGCGATGGCGCAACTGAAGCAGACGCAGGGTCTAAAGACTGAAGCACTGGTCCACAAATTACTCCTGGACAGGAAACTTCTGCTTATTATGAAAACGTACTTTATTTCCAAGAGCTACACAAACGTTTTTCAGGACACGAAAGCGATATCCTATGTCTGAAAACGTCATTTTCAAGGCAAAGAAAGAGTCCACTTGCTGCTGCGTGTTGTAGTTAGTTCATTCGCACTGAATCTCCGCGCAACCTTCTCTGCACCCCTTTCCTGCTCCTCTCCCCGCTGCCCGATCCGCTCTTCTCCCTGCTCCTCACTTCTCGTCCACGCACGAAATGTCCGCTCCCCCCCTCCCCCCGCTCCTCACTTCTCCGTCTTGCCTAACCAACACTGTAGTTAGTTGTTTACAAGTCATGTGCAGCGATGAGTATTTGTTTTCTAGAAACAAACCTGTTTCTGGCGTGAGGAGGAGGCGGGAGGAGGTGTTTCTACGTAGGAGCTGTAGGGGAGGGGAGGTGGTTTCACACATGCGCAACATTTGAAAAAGGACAAACAGTCTCTGGATTTCTCGTTCCTTGGAAAATCCTCTATACAACCTTTAAGAAATAGTTTGAATCGAGTTTGAAATGTTCGTATCGTGAAACTCTACTACGTGACTTATCTGTTTTAAGTTCCGTCCGTAGAACTGCAAAAACAAAACCTGAAGGTAAACCCAAGATGGCGTCGTGTTGTTTTCATCGGCGCATGGGCCCAAAGATCATTTCCTCTCAAAACACGACTCCGGTTTGTGTTCGTGACGAGGAAACTGCAGAGAACGACGCAACACTGACCCTTTTAAGCGAACCGTTAAACCACCGCGGCTCGTGAGTAACTCGTCGAAAAACCGCTCGGCGCTTAAGCAGACTTTTTTTTCCCCTCTCTCTCTCCGCTTTATTTTCCATCAGGCCTGAATGAAGCGAGCGCGGCCTCCACGCTGCCCCCCGGAGGACGGTCCCCAGCAGAAATCAGCTCGATTCAAAAACGTCCGCACCACCTCGCCACTGTCAGGTTTAATATCAGAGAATTAGCATCACAAAAGGAGCGTGGAGGAGAGCGCGAGGAGAAAGCGAGGAGGGGGGATCCTGCGGGAGCCGAGGGGTCAGGAGGAGTACGCGCCAAAACAAAGCAACAAAACAACAGACGCACGCCTTTAATTTCACTACATTAATTAAAACAGAGCTGGTGTAGTTTGGAGAGGCCCAGCGGTGATTACGCGGCGCTTTTATGATCCGACCGCCGCTTTGACTGAGGTTTTCTCAACAATATTACTACTGTTATTATGATATTTTACTATGTGGCTTTAAAGTCGCACTCTGGAACTTTTCAGATGTTATCGCTTTGCAACGACTATTTGCACGATCAATGGACGAGGAAAATGAAGGTGTAACTCAGGCCCGGGGTCCAAATTTGGCCCGTGATCAGTGTTGGGGAGTAATAGATTACATGTACTGGAGTTATGTAATCAGAGTACAAATGATGAGTAACTGTATTCAGTTACAGTTACTGTTTCAGTGAGTGGGAATTGGATTACAGTTACTTTGTTGAAATAAATGGATTACACGGCGGGATTTTACTGTTCTCACATTTCAGGGTAAACCAGGTCTAAACCAGGACTAAACCAGGACTTAAACCAGGACTAAACCAGGACTAAACCAGGACTAAACCAGGACTAAACCAGGATTAAACCAGGACTAAACCAGGAAACCTAAACCAGGAAAACCAGGAAAACCAGGATTAAACCAGGGCTAAACCAGGACTAAACCAGGACTAAACCAGGACTAAACCAGGATTAAACCAGGACTAAACCAGGACTAAACCAGGACAAAACCAGGACTAAACCAGGATTAAACCAGGACTAAACCAGAACTAAACCAGGATTTAAACCAGAACTAAACCAGGACTAAACCAGGATTAAACCAGGCTAAACCAGGACCTAAACCAGGATTAAACCAGGACTAAACCAGGACTAAACCAGGATTAAACCAGGACCTAAACCAGGACCTAAACCAGGACTAAACCAGGACCAAACCAGGACCAAACCAGGACAAGTTGAATTTCTGACATTGGGGCAAATGATGCACCCTGTTCTACGTGCATATGGATGGACAATACTTGTCCCCGATTGGCTAATCCACCTGTCAATCACTCTCATCTGAACTCAGGGAGATCCAGCAGTGACCAGACTCAAGACTCACATCTTCTTAAAGTATTAAAGAAGTGTAGTGTTCTGGAGTCTGTGGAAGATAAAAGTCCTATCCACCTTTTCTTTCTGTGTGTTTTGTTTTTGTTTTGGTTCGTGTGGGAGCTTCACCTTTGGCTTTCACCCAAACTACAAGAGCAGCAACAGGAGCGGGACAAAATGGATTCTTGTGAGTTTATGAATTCACAAACAGCTCGGCGATTCATCTTCCTGCGTGAGGAAAAAGAGCCGCGTACTGTGGAAATCTAATGAGCTCATCCCTGGATTTAACTTAATTCCGAAGTAAGTGGGTGGTTTATTCCGATTTATTTTAAAGCCGAATTAATTTACTCTTCGATCATGTAAACGTTTATTCTTCTTAAAAATAATGTCGGTGGTTCGGCGCCTGCTCGATCCGGCTCCACCAGTCGTGTCTTGGGACTTTCCTCCACGTCTCTTTGGATTTGTGAGCGGGATGTGGGAGTGGGACGAGGTGGAGCAGCATCGGAACCACAGCGGGAAAAGTTTGGATGGTGTTTGTGTCCGTGGACAAACCGAGATGACAGAAACAGATGATTCATTTTTTCAGTTTTTGTGTTTAAATGATAAATGGAAAAAAAAGCAGATAACGGACTGAACCAGGACTAAAACAGGTCTGGGACCAGACTGGAACCAGACTGGGACCAGATCAGAACTGAGACCAGGACTGAGACCGGGAACAGGACCAGGACTGAGACCAAGACTGAGTCCGAGACTGAGGCTGGGACCAGACAAGAACCAGACCACGATTGAGACTGAACTGAAACTGGGACCAGGGCAAGGACTGAGACCGGGACTGAGACTGGGACTGACGCCCAGGACCAGACCAGAACCAGACCATGAATGAGACTGAACTGAAACTAGGACCAGACAAGAACCAGACCACGATTGAGACTGAACTGAGACTGGGACCAGACGAGAACTGAGACCAGGACTGAGACCGGGACTGAGGCCTAGGACCAGACCAGAACCAGACCATGAATGAGACCAGGACTGAGGCCAGGACCAAACCGAGACCAGGACCAGGACTGAGACCGGGACTGAAACCGGGATTGAAACTGGGACTAGACCAGGACTGAGAAAGGTTTAGTCCTGGTTTAGTCCTGTTTTTCCATTATTAATTTAAACACAAAATCAAAAACTGCAAAAAAAAAAAACAAACAAATTGTTATCTGTTTTTAAATTTTGGTTTTGGACACAATGAAGATAATGAAGAAAACAGTTGTTTCTTAATTTTCTTATTTTTGGTTTTATCTTGAAAAACGAATGACACACAGGTTTGAGATTATTTCCATGTAAACTTGAAGCAGAATATTTTAATTCCAAAATAATTCATTCGGAATAAAAAAAAACATCATGTAAACGTGGCCAGTGTGAGATTAAACAGTTTTACTTTATATTTATCAAGTTACAGGCGATTTTGTAGCTCAAAAATACCTTGAAAAACCGACATTCTGACTGTGAGCGGTGTCGCCTCTCCACAGATCTGACCTGTAACTTGATCTAGTTTTGTCTCAGTGAAAATAGAAAGGTTTAACATCATACTGTGAAACATTTTAGACAACGAAATAAATCTCTCTGGAGAAAATCGTTCTCTCTGACAAACCCTCCATCAGAAAAGTGACGCACTCCAGCTTTAATTGTTCTCATATTTTGCGTTTGAGTTTTTTTCTCTGGTGTTTTGTGATTTAACTCGGCGGTAGTTTGACCTCCTGCGCTCTAAGGTCGCGCCGCTCCGGTTTAACAGATGGTGCTGCTACACAAAGCTACATGCCGTCTTCTAATTGGCACTAAAGTTTATTTATGGAACATTTACCGATCGGCTCCATTACGTTAACTACAGAGACGTGCGCGCGCGAAGCCCCCGGACTCATTTGGACTAATCACCATCACCTGTCCCGCGCGCACGGCCGGGGTCAACGGAGCCGCCCCCCGTTTAAAGCTGCACTGCGGAACTTTTCTGGTGTAGGGTTGGTCTCCGTGGAGAAGTTGAGGTTATTCAAAAAAAAAAAATAAAAAATAAAAAAAAGACGTTTGTTTGTTGATCTGTAGATGTTTGAGTGGGATGTTCCGCAGTGTGGCATGAAGCTGGTCGATCTCCATGGAAACAAGAAAGTGTTTAAAAGCCTAGTAACCACCACTTAAAAGTAAAAAAAAAAAAATATGTATTCAAGGTATTTAAGTAGGTATTTAATGCTGTAGTGTGGAACTTTTCTGGTGAAGGGTCTGGCATTGAGCTGCACACAGCCAGCGGTCGAAATATCTGCACTTCTAAAGCTGCACTGCGGAACTTTTCTGATGTAGGGTTGGTCTCCCTGGACAAGTTTATGTTATAAAAAAAAATAATAATAAATTATTAATTTTTTCAGTTTTTGATTTTGTGTTTAAATGAAAAATGGAAAAAAAACGGATAACGGACTGAACCAGGACTAAAACAAGTCTGGGACCAGACCATGAATGAGACCAGGACTGAGACCAGGACCAGACCAACACTGGGAACTGGGAACAAAGTTTTTTTTAAAAAAAGTACGTATCCAAGGTATTTAAGTAGGTATTTAAAGTTGTAGAGTGGAACTTTTCTGGTGAAGGGTCTGGCATTAAGCCAGCGGTCGAAATATCTGCTCGTTTAAAGCTGCACTGCGGAACTTTTCTGGTGTAGGGTTGGTCTCCGTGGAGAAGTTAATGTTATTTAAATTAAAAAAAAATAATAATAAAAAATATAATACAAATTTGATGTTTGTTGACGTTTGTTCTTGTTTGTTGATTTGTTGACGTTCTGAAGTGTGGCATGAAGTTGATCGATCTCCATGGAGACAAGACACGGTTTCCAAGTCAAGTAACGTCACTTAAAAGTAAAAAAAAAAAGTATGTGTTCAAGGTATTTAAGTCAGTATTTAAACTGGGACATTTCATTAAACAAATCGATTACCATGGAGACAAGCAGAGGATGTCACTTAGATAAAAATATCAAGATATTTATTTAAATCAATTGAAGCTAAATCGGTTAATGCCACACTGTGGAACATTCCAGGCAAAGTAATAGTGTCTCCATGGAAACAAGCAGGTGGGGGACTCCTACGGGAAAAAGTGCAGTTGTAAAACCTTGGGCCTATGTGCACTGGTCTATCAGAGTCCTGGTTTAGTCCTGATATAGTCTGTGGTTCTTTCACACCGACAGCAGTTGTTTCACCAAATGTTCCTTTTGAACCAGAAGATTTTAGTTTGGTTTGTTTTCGTTGGTGTAAAAGCTTCAATCACACTCAGGCCTGAACTAAATCAAGAGGAGCGAGACCTCAAAAAAGAGCTGGTCTCTGTCCACTTGACTCCACCAAATGCCAAACTCTGGTGCGAACGCCAACTCGGGTCCAAACCAACTATTCCAAACACATGATGGGGCAGAGGGCAGAGTCCCGGACTGAGTGCTCCAACCCTGCCCCTGCCCTGGTCCTCAATTTACACCATCCCGAACTGAGAACACAGGTGTTGTGACAGGGACTGGGTCTAGACGTCTTGGACACGTGTCACTCAGAAGAATTTTGGTTGGTTTGAAAAGACCACACTGGAGTCTATAGGCCACATAAATATTTTAACGCCTGGTGCGGACCAAATATTTAAACCAGCGGTGTGAAAATGCCCTTAGTCCTGTTCCTGGTTTAGTCCTGGTTTAGTTCTGATCCTGGTACAACTATGGCACTTGTCCTGGTTTGGTTCTGGTTTAGTTCTGGTGTAGAATTGTCTTAGTCATGATCTAGTCCTGTCCTGTCCCAGTCCTGTCCCAGTACTGTTTTAGTCCTGTTCTAGTTTTCAGTGTTTTAGTCCTGTTTTAGTTTTGTTCTAGTCCTGTTTTAGTTTTGTTCTAGTTCTAGTCCAGTTCTAGTCCAGTTCTAGTCCAGTTCTAGTCGTTCCTCAGTCCCAGTTTTTACTTGTGCCCACTCAGGTTAAATTGTCGCGGTGTTGTCGTGGTCATGGTTGTGGTCGTGGTGATGTCGTGGTTGCGGTGTGTGGGTGTTGTCGCGGTGTTGTCGGGTGTTGTCACGGTGTTGTCACGGTGTTTTGTCGTGGTTGTGGTCGTGGTTGTGGTCGTGGTGATGTTGTGGTCATGGTGATGTCGTGGTTGTGGTCGTGGTGATGTCGTGGTTGTGGTCGTGGTGATGTCGTGGTTGTGGTCGTGGTGATGTCGTGGTTGTGGTCGTGGTGTTGTCGTGGTTGTGGTCGTGGTGATGTCGTGGTTGTGGTCGTGGTGATGTCGTGGTTGTGGTTGTGGTGATGTCGTGGTCGTGGTCGTGGTGTGGTTGTGGTCGTGGTGATGTCGTGGTTGTGGTCGTGGTCTTGGTGTTGTCGTGGTGATGTCGTGGTCATGGTGTGGTTGTGGTCTTGGTGTTGTCGTGGTGATGTCGTGGTTGTGGTCGTGGTCGCGGTGCGGTCGTGGTCTTGGTGTTGTCGTGGTGATGTCGCTGTCTGGTCCATCGCTCAGAGTGATGCTCTCGTCTCCGTTCCGCTGCAGACACTAATTGCAGAGGTAATTTACACAGAGGATTAGATCTAAACAAATGAAACTGTTTGTACCAACGAGTAAATGGGACGTTTAAAAACTCCTCACATTCAATTTATAATTATTGTTTTTATTTATGAGACACAGAGAACAGTAAAAGTGTGGAGATAAAAACATCTAAAGAACCACAGAACAGATCGTGTAATAACAGAACTGTGACGTGATGATGGGGAGGTTCTACGAGTAAAAAAACAAAAAGCTGCACTGTGTAACTTTTCTGGTTGAGGGTCCGTCACCTGCTCGATTCTGTGGATGTGTCACTGCTCGACCTGGCTTAGACCTGGCTTAGACCTGGCTTAGACCTGGCTTAGACCTGGCTTAGACCTGACTTAGACCTGACTTAGACCTGACTTAGACCTGGCTTAGACCTGTGTAACAAGTGTTTGCTTATTGCTTAGGTAATAAAAGTAACTAATGTGTAATAATTGTTACTGTAATAACCGTGTAATGACTGTGTTATGACTATGTGTAATTAGGGATATGGAATATCAGAAGATCCAAGGTAAGGCTCCAGAAGGACAGGGGCAGTAAATTGAGACATCGGGTTAGTTGAAAAAATGAATAAAGTTTATTATACAGGGAAAAAGTGAGAACAAAATATACAGCAGCTGCAACAAACAAAAATCAAGCAACTCAATTAAATGTCCTTGCGAACCGGGTCTGTTTGCCCAGGGTGGAAAACAGAGTCCAAGCTACTTCAGAGTCCAGTATTAATTATTTTGAGGGGGTATAATGTCCATTAAGGGCAGTTGATTGAACAGTTAAGTGGTGGACGTAGCTGGAGGAGGTGGAGACAGACGGCGGGCGGTTCACCTCCTACCAGACCGAAGCTCTCAAAAAGGACAGTTCCTCGCTCGCCATCAAATTAAACCCAAGTTTGGGCACCTGGTCTGTGTGCACATTAAGAAAGGCCTCTTAGAAGATAATGTTTACGGTTAACATTAGCATTAACATTCACATTACAAGAGTTCATAAGTCACAATCTGTCACAAGATACAGCTGATCCTGTGGAGCACATGTTAGCATTAGCATGCTACCTGTTAGCATGCTAATGCTAAGCTAACTAGCATTGACATATGCTACATGGGCCCTGACAGAATGACTGACCTTAGCATTAGCATTAGCATGCTAGCCCTAGCATTAGCACCAGCATGAAAAGCTAAACAAGAACAAAAGCAAATCAATCAATCAATCAATAAAAGGGGTTCAGTTCAAACTCACCAGTTCAGTTTTGTTCCAGTGTATTGAAAAGCCCACGTGACAATGTCGCACAACAGGTCTGGTTCTAAAAAGATGTGAACGGTGAAGTTAAAAATGGGAAACATGAGAATTTGAAATGAAAAAGTGTAAATGTTCTGACCTTCAAACTCTGTCCCCTGATTCTGTCCAACAACTGAAGAGACACAAGTCAGGACCTTATTTACTCTGACTGGTGACGTGTGATTGGATAATTGGTGAAGTGGGCGGGGTGACGGGTGGTGACAAGTCAAGTCATGTGGAGAGGGGAAAACCTGGGTTGGATCTGGATAATGGGATTGAATTTTACCCTGGTTACACCTGGTTTAGCCCTAGATCAGACCTCGGATAGTCCTGTTATAAACCTGGTTTAGATCTGGTTTAGACCTGGTTAAGCCTCAGATCAGACCTGGAATAGTCCTGTGATAGTTGGTTTAGGTATAAACCAGTTCTAAACCGGGACTAAAATCATGACTAAAACCAGGACTAAAACCACATTTATACCAGGTCTAAACCAGGACTAAAATCAGTTCTAAACCAGGTCTAAACTGGGTCTAAACTAGGACTAAAATCAAAACTAAAACCATGTCTAAACTGGGATTTAAGCAGGTCTAAACCGTGCCGTGCTGTCTTTATCTACTCTAAGGGGAGGTCTCACTTTCACCCAATTTGAAAACCCCTGAGTTAAGAGATTAAATAAAACGTAGATCTGTACAGAATCAATGAGCGAAGCATCGACAGTCCAGAGAGTAAAATAATTGTAAATAAAAGTGTAAATAAACCCGTACGTGTTTTTATTTGTTTTCGTGAACACTTGTGAAGCAAGACTCCCACACAATCCCCAAGGACACTTCAAAACACCCCTAATTGTTGCCCCCACGACCTGCCCCGAGGCCCTAACCCTCCTCCTCCTCCTCCTCCTCCTCTTCCTCGCTCTGGGACTGAACCATCACCACACGCCGCCCAAACCCCCCTAGGTATTTTTCAGCTCTAAAACCTGCACTTGTGATTGAATAAACGTAAAGTAGAGCTGTTTAATGTCACACTGTGGAACATTCCAGGCAGAGCAATGACGTATCCATAGAAACAAGTCTCAGAAAAGTTACGTATGTATGTATGACTCTCTCCTCTTCTGTTTCCTCTTCCTCGTGTCAGATTCTCCGGCGGCTGCGAGCGAACACGGCCCGGAGACGAGGCGCTTTCTTCAGCGTGACAGCGGCTCAGCGGTGGGTCCCCGGTCCCGCTCCTCCGAAACGGGAAGAACCGGAGGAGCCGGCTTTGGTTCAGAGCCGCTCCCGACGCCGCCGGAGAGAGAAGGTGTCGTCCGGTGTCACTCAAACTGTACGGAGAGAAGAAGAAGAAGAAGAAGAAGAAGAAGAAGAAGAAGAAGGTAGTTTTACTCAAACGCAGCGACGCTTCAACTTTTCATCTTAACACAAAAGGAAAGATTTGGGTTTAAGAGACTCCAGAACTAAACCAGGACTACAGCAGGGCTATAACAAGATCTAAACCAGGTCTAAACCAGGTCTAAATTAGGACTGAACCAGGACTAAAACCAAAACTAAACCAGGACTAAATCAGGACTAAACCAGGACTAAATCAGGACTAAACCAGGACTAAACCAGGTCTATTAGAGGTGTGATCTAGGGCTGTCCTGTGGTAGATGGTTTAGACTTGGTGAAATCATGGTTTAGTTCTGTTTTAGTCCTAATTTAGACCTGGTTTTATTCCTGATTTAGTCCTGGTTTAGTTTTGGTTTTAGTCCTGGTTCAGTCCTAATTTAGACCTGGTTTAGACCTGGTTTTGATCTTGTTATAGTTCTGTTGTAGTCCTGGTTTAGTCCTGGTTTAGTTTTGGTTTTAGTCCTGGTTTAGACCTAGATTTAGTCCTGGTTTAGACCTGGTTTAGACCTAGATTTAATCCTGGTTTAGTCCTGGTTTAGACCTGGTTTACAGACCTGGTTTTAGTCCTGGTTTAGTCCTAATTTAGACCTGGTTTTAGTCCTGGTTTAGACCTGTTTTAGTCCTGTTTTAGGCCTGGTTTAGACCTGGTTTAGACCTGGTTTTAGTCCTGGTTTAGACCTGGTTTAGTCCTGGTTTTAGACCTGGTTTTAGACCTGGTTTAGACCTGGTTTTAGTCCTGGTTTAGACCTGGTTTAGACCTGGTTTAGACCTGGTTTAGTCCTGGTTTAGACCTGGTTTAGACCTGGTTTTAGTCCTGGTTTAGACCTGGTTTAGACCTGGTTTTAGACCTGGTTTAGACCTGGTTTAGACCTGGTTTAGACCTGGTTTAGTCCTGGTTTAGTCCTGGTTTAGTCCTGGTTTAGTCCTGGTTTAGACCTGGTTTAGACCTGGTTTAGACCTGGTTTAGTCCTGATTTAGACCTGGTTTTAGACCTGGTTTAGACCTGGTTTAGTTCTGGTTTTAGTGTTTCTTTATTTGGGACGCCTCTTAATCCGACACATTTGATCGACAGCTGAAAAACGGAGGAATCGAGGAAAGAGAAACGAGCCTCGAGTCCCTGAGTCCACCCGTCCATCACGCCCGTCTGGACTCGGGCAGATCCGGCGGTGACCGGACTCTCATCCCGGTCATGTTTTGGGAGAATTGTGTGTGTTGGATTCCGGGGCGAGATAAACAGTCCACGTTTTCGTTTGTGTGAGTTTTGTTTTTGTTTCGGTTCGTGTGGGAGATTCACCTTTGACTTTTACCCAAACTACAAGAGCAGCAACAGAACTGGGACAAAATGGATTCACAAAGAGCTCGACGTACAGATCTGAACCAGGACTAAACCAGGTCTAAACCAGGTCTAAACCAGGTATTAAACCAGGTCTAAACCAGGACTAAACCAGGACTAAACCAGGTCTAAACCAGGACTAAACCAGGTCTAAAACAAGTCTAAACCAGGTCTAAACCAGGTCTAAACAGGACTAAAACAAGTCTGAAACCAGGACTAAAAACAGGTCTAAACCAGGTCTAAACCAGGACTAAAAACAGGACTAAAACAGGTCTAAAACAGGTCTAAAACCAGGTCTAAACCAGGTCTAAACCAGGTCTAAACCAGGTCTAAACCAGGACTAAACCAGGTCTAAAAACAGGTCTAAACCAGGACTAAACCAGGTCTAAACAGGTCTAAACCAGGACTAAACCAGGACTTAAAACAGGTCTAAACCAGGTCTAAACCAAGGTCTAAACCAGGTCTAAACCAGGACTAAAACCAGGTCTAAACCAGGTCTAAAACAGGTCTAAAACCAGGACTAAAACAGGTCTAAAACAGGTCTAAACCAGGACTAAACCAGGTCTAAACCAGGTCTAAACCAAGTCTAAACCAGGACTAAGCCAGGACTAAACCAGGTCTAAACCAGGTCTAAAACAGGTCTAAAACAGGTCTAAACCAGTCTAAACCAGGTCTAAACCAGGTCTAAACCAGGACTAAATTAAGCGTTTAATGGTAATTTAAATTTATTCAGAATTAAATTATTTTTATTTATCCTGATAATGAAACTACGCACATCACATCAGGTTTGTGAAGTCGTAACGTACAGTTTTGCATCTTGTTTTTGTATATTTATGTAGATTTTTCAATGCGGGAGCCCAGGAAAGATCGCTAGATGACTCAAAACCTCTTCGGGGATGTTTTTTAGACGAGGGAACGGCGTTATAACGTGGTAAAAATCTCCTGCGCGTACTGTGTAACTCCCTCTCAAAACAGGACTAAACCAGGTCTAAACCAGGTCCAAAACAGGTCCAAACAGGTCTAAACCAGGTCTAAACCAGGTCTAAAACAGGACTAAACCAGGTCTAAAACAGGTCTAAACCAGGCAGGTCTAAAACAGGTCTAAACCAGATCTAAAACAGGTCTAAACCAGGTCTAAAACAGGACTAAACCAGGTCTAACTGAACCTGGTCTAAAACAGGACTAAACCAGGATCTAAAAACAGGTCTAAACCAGGAAACTAAACCAGGACTAAAACAGGTCTAAACCAGGTCTAAAACCAGGTCTAAAACCAGGTCTAAACCCAGGTCTAAAAACAGGTCTAAACCAGGTCTAAACTAAAACCAGGACTAAAAACAGGTCTAAACCAGGTCTAAACCAGGACTAAATTAAACATTTAATGGTAATTTAAATTTATTCAGAATTAAATTATTTTTATTTATCCTGATAATGAAACTACCGCACATCACATCAGGTTTGTGAAGTCGTAGCGTACAGTTTTGCGTCTTGTTTTTGTATATTTATGTAGATTTTTCAATGCGGGAGCCCAGGAAAGATCGCTAGATGACTCAAAACCTCTTCGGGGATGTTTTTTAGACGAGGGAACGGCGTTATAACGTGGTAAAAATCTCCTGCGCGTACTGTGTAACTCCCTCTCAAAACAGGACTAAACCAGGTCTAAACCAGGTCCAAAACAGGTCCAAAACAGTCCTAAACCAGGTCCACAACAGGAATAAACCAGGTCTAAACCAGGTCTAAACCAGGTCCAAAACAGGTCTAAACCAGGTCTAAAACAGGACTAAACCAAGTATAAAACAGGACTAAACCAGGACTAAACCAGGACTAAAACAAGTCTAAAACAAGTCTAAAACCAGGTCTAAACCAGGTCTAAAACCAGGTCTAAACCAGGTCTAAACCAGGTCTAAACCAGATCTAAAACAGGTCTAAACCAGGTCTAAAACAGGACTAAACCAGGTCTAAAACAGGACTAAACCAGGACTAAAACCAGGACTAAAACAGGTCTAAACCAGGTCTAAACCAGGTCAAAACCAGGACTAAAACCAGGACTAAAACAGGTCTAAACCAGGTCTAAACCAGGTCAAAACCAGGACTAAATCAGGTCTAAACCAGGTCTAAACCAGGACTAAAACCAGGACTAAAACAGGTCTAAACCAGGTCTAAAACCAGGTCTAAAACCAGGACTAAACCAGGTCTAAACCAGGACTAAATTAAACATTTAATGGTAATTTAAATTTATTCAGAATTAAATTATTTTTATTTATCCCGATAATGAAACTACCGCACATCGCATCAGGTTTGTGAAGTCGTAGCGTACAGTTTTGCGTCTTGTTTTTGTATATTTATGTAGAATTCTCGTGTTTGAGCCCAGGTGAGATCGCTAGATGACTCAAAACCTCTTCGGGGATGTTTTTTTGACGAGGGAACGGCGTAAAAACCTCCCGCGCGTGCCGTGTAACTCCCTCTCAATCTCCATTTAAAAAGACCGGCCCTGTTTTATCGGGGCTATATACAGTCCAGGTTGATGACTTCTAAAAATATGTCTTAAACTTCTCGCTAATAAAAGTCCTCTCATTGTTCCAGTTTTGACGCGTTTGTTCGTCTCGCGTCCTCCTCCCGCTCTCGTCTCAACACTTTCTAATCTCTTTTATAGTTTCCATTAAAACACCCCTCCTCTGCCTCTTTCTCTCTCTCTCTTTCGTCTCGTCTTTTTCTCTCTTTCTCCCTCCGTCCTGTCCGCAGTAAAAATGATGCCATTACACGTTTGTGCTACAGCCGCAGATAGTCGCTCCGCAAATGAACCTTGCAGGACATAAGAAATATAGAAAAGGTAAAAACAGAGGCATCCGAGTTTGAAAATCTCATCACCCGGACCGAGAAAATATGACTCTGAACCTTTTGTCGTAAAGTTTGAACCTCCCCCAAAAACAACGGGAAGTTTAGTGGGAGTGTTTTTTTTTTGTTTTTTTTACACCAGCCGCGGGCGTTAAAGGGGCACTGTGTAACTTTTCCGGAGATGTTGTTGCTTTTCTGTGGCGCAAAAAATACAATAGTTCCTTCCGGGAGCAGAGGCGAGTCCACAGATCTGAGCTGTGACGTGGCGTAGTGGTGTCACTTTAATGGCTGCTCGTGTTGGAGTCAAGATAATCGAGACCAAGACAAGTCCGAGTTCAGAGACCAGGACAAGACCGAGACCTCTGAGGGTCGAGACGAGACGAGACCGAGACTGTTAAAGGTCGAGACCGAGACCTCAGGGTCGAGACCGAGATGAGACCAAGACTTCTGAGGGTCGAAGCAGAGACAAGACCGAGATCTCAGAGGGTCAAGACTGAGACAAGACGAAGACTTTTAAAGGTCGAGACCGAGAACAAGACCAAGATTTTTAAAGGTTGAGACCGAAACAAGACCAAGACTTTTAAAGACCCGAGACAAGACCGAGACCTCAGAGGGTCAAGACCAAGACAAGACCAAGACTTTTAAAGGTCGAGACCGAGACAAGACCGAGACCTGAGGGTCAGACTGAGACGAGACCAAGACTTTTAAAGTTCGAGACTGAGACACGACCGAGAATCAAGACCGAGACCTCTAAGAAGTCTAGGATTTTTAAACATGTTTTTTTCACTAACTGGAGTTAGATTCTCACTGGTTTTACAGTGGGATTTACCTCTGCACTTTTACTAAACGAACATCGTGACAAACACAGATGATTAGACAAACTTCAACCACAAGTCGCCGTAAGAAGTTAACTGAGTCCAAGAGTCTTCAAGACTAAGACAAGACCGAGTCCAAGCGCGCTCGAGTACGAGACGAGACTAAGACTGTAAAAAAAAAAAAAAGGTCTTGAGTATTAGAACATTAATCTTTACCTCTGGAACATTCCAGACAAAGCGATTACACGTGTAAATGTGTTACAAATTGAATTACATACATGTTATTACAAAGTAAATTACATGTTCATCAACACATGTGGACACCAGCTCCTCTGAGGCGACAGTATGAAGTACTGGAATCCAGCTGATGAACACCAGCGTTGCCATAGCGATTAACAATTAAAACCAACATACTGCATCTTTTAAACTGCGAAAAGTCCTCAAAATGGCTCCTATAAAGGCGAATCTAAGACCTGTGAGCATCACTGTGTATTATAAAGTATTCGAATCAAGCCGACGGGCAATTACCGCCGTCGCCGTAGCAATTATCAATTCAAAACCAGCGCATTGTATCTTTTAAACGACGAAAAGTCCTCGAAATGGCTCTTTACAAACAGGAATCCGAGACCTGTGAATAGCCGAGCCAGACAAACCCCCCGACGCTCTGGGCCCATTCTGCGGCACAGAAATGATGTTGTAGTTTTGTATATTGCTTCTCTTGTCCTGCCCGCGTCCCTCCAGACCCTCCGCATTATCCTCTGGGCTGCGGCCGAAACGCGAAAACACGAGTTATTTCTGCTCGTTGTGACTCGGCCGTCGCAAACCCCGGGGCCCTTGTCACCTGAAATCATCGCCATCACCATAATCCGTGATGGAAGTTCCCCGTTTTAACGCGAAAATTACAGCGGCGCTAATCTGGAAATTCTCAATGGCGGCTATAAACTGCATTCTTTCCGTGCGCGGGATTTAGGGCCGTTGTGGGAGCGGCGGCGGCGGCGGCGGCATTGGCATTGGCATTGGCATTGTTTCGGCTCGTGCGCGGTTAAATGGAGGAATAGATTTTGTTAATGAAAAAAAGAGCAACAGATGGTAGTTGTAAAGCACGTCCCCGCAGACCGACGCTGAACGAAGGCGCGAGGATTAAGGTCATTTCTGCAGCTTTTTCAATTTATAAATTTGAGCTCGGAGGGAAAACGGGAGAGAAAGCGCCGGAGCTGGCAACCTGCCCCGACGCCCGCCGCAAAAAACAAACAACAACAACGAAGCGGAGACTGACAACACGCAGAAATGTGGATAATAGAAAGAGACAAGTGAGGGATTCCACAGACAGAAGAATAGAAGGTTTAAAAGACTGAACGAAACAAGGAGATGTTCAAGTGCAGCTTGGACAAACGCCAGACGAAGGTAATACTCGGTTACATTTACTCGAGTATCTGTGGAAAACGGTGATACTCACAGGAATTTTCCTACTTTTGTAATATTTCCAAAGAGTCCCCAAAGTGGAGGTCTAAACCAGGTCTAAAACAGGATTTAGCCAGGACTAAACCAGGACTAAACCAGGTCTAAATCAGATCTAAAACCAGGTCTAAACCAGGATTAAACTAGGTCTAAAACCAGGACTAAACAGGGTCTAAAATCGGGTCTAAACCAGGACTAGACCAGGTCTAAACCAGATCTAAACCAGAACTAAACCAGGTTTAAAACCAGAACTAAAATCAGGTCTAAATCAGGTCTAAACCAGGACTAAACCAGGTCTAAATCAGATCTAAAACCAGGTCTAAACCAGGACTAAACCAGGTCTAAACAGGGACTAAATCAGGTCTAAAACCAGGTCTAAACCAGGATTAAACTAGGTCTAAAACCAGGACTAAACAGGGTCTAAAATCGGGTCTAAACCAGGACTAGACCAGGTCTAAACCAGATCTAAACCAGGACTAAACCAGGTTTAAAACCAGAACTAAAATCAGGTCTAAACCAGGACTAAACCAGGTCTAAACCAGGTCTAAATCAGATCTAAAACCAGGTCTAAACCAGGACTAAACCAGGTCTAAACAGGGACTAAATCAGGTTTAAAACCAGAACTAAAATCAGGTCTAAATCAGGTCTAAACCAGGATTAAACTAGGTCTAAAACCAGGACTAAACAGGGTCTAAAATCAGGTCTAAACCAGGACTAAACCAGGTCTAAACCAGGACTAAAATCAGGTCTAAATCAGGTCTAAACCAGGTCTAAACCAGGACTAAACCAGTACTAAACCAGGACTAAACCAGGACTACACCGGGTCTAAAACCAGGATTAAATCAGATCTAAACCAGGACTAAACCAGGTTAAAACCAGGTCTAAACCGGGACGAAACCGGGACTAAACTGGGTCTAAAATCGGGTCTAAACCAGGTCTAAACCAAATCTAAACCAGGTCTAAACCAGATCAGGTTCTTATTGCTCTTTTCTGAAGTTTCATCAAAGGTTCTGCTGCAGTTTTATAGTTGGTTACAGGTCAGATCTGTGGAGCGGTGACCCCCATTACAGTCATAATGCATGTTTTTCACCTTTAACTGAATCGATGCGAGATAGTGAAGTTTAATGCCACACTCTGGAACCTTTTACACGACTTTAAAGAACATTTATCACGCATTCTTCTGACTTATTTAATTCCCTTTTAAACATGATTTTAGGCCATCAGATTCTTGAGATATTCGTGACACGAGAATCCTGAGAATCCGAGCAGCAGCGAGACGAAGAGCCCGAACAAACCAAAAAAACAGAGACGCTGACAGACAAACGTCAGCATAAAGTTTATTATTTGGCCTCGTTTCGCTGATGTGACACTCCAGCCAATCAAACAGTCGTCATTCTGGGCACTTCAGAGCCCCTCGGCTGTCAGCGCCCGAACGAACAATCAGAAAATAAACAAATGTGAATGTCCACCGTGAAAACTATTTGACCGCAGAAAGAGTCTGGGGAAACTAAACTGTACAGACGTCTGATGGTTTTTTGTTTTTTTTTACCTGTGACACGACTAAACAAACTGCAAATGACGCGTTTTTGAGACTCAGAGAAAACGAGTTTGGATTAACTCACAAATAAAACAAGCCTCAGTGAAACAAAACACAAGTCCAGGTCTGGTTTTGACGAGCGGAAAACAGTAGAACACAGATAAAAGCTCAAACAAACATTTAAACAAACTTATAAAGACGACTGAGAAGACTGAACACAAATGCTCCCAAAAACTAAATCAAGTCGTGAAATCTGCAGCTGAAAACGATAATCGAGCAGCAGAAAGAAAGTTTGGAGTGAGAGAGAAACTTGTGACACCGGGAGGATGAACCATGAAACTTTGCTGGAGTCACTGGACGGACGGACAAAGTCTGGACTTCAGTGACACCGAAACCATCCTGTCGGGATTCAGAAAGACCCGAATAATTCTAACTGGAACTGATGCTGAGTCTGACGACAGCGACACAGAAGAGGAAGCGGCAGGGTTCAGAGACCAGGACAAGACCGAGACCTCAGAGGGTCGAGACCAAGACGAGACCAAGACTTTTAAAGTTGGAGACCGAGACAAGACCGAAACCTCTGAGGGTCGAGACCAAGACGAGACCAAGACTTTTAAAGTTGGAGACCGAGACAAGACCGAAACCTCTGAGGGTCGAGACCAAGACGAGACCAAGACGAGACCAAGACTTTTAAAGATGGAGACCGAGACAAGACCGAAACCTCTGAGGGTCGAGACCAAGACGAGACCAAGACTTTTAAAGATGGAGACCGAGACAAGACCGAAACCTCTGAGGGTCGAGACCAAGACGAGACCAAGACGAGACCAAGACGAGACCAAGACTTTTAAAGATGGAGACTGAGACAAGATCGAAACCTCTGAGGGTCGAGACCAAGACGAGACCAAGACTTTTAAAAATGGAGACCGAGACAAGACCGAAACCTCTGAGGGTCGAGACCAAGACGAGACCAAGACTTTTAAAGATGGAGACCGAGACAAGACCGAAACCTCTGAGGGTTGAGACCAACGAGACCAAGAGACCAAGACTTTTAAAGATGGAGACCGAGACGAAGACGAGACGAAGACGAGACCAAGACTTTTAAAGATGGAGACCGAGACAAGACCGAAACCTCTGAGGGTCGAGACCAAGACGAGACCAAGACGAGACCAAGACGAGACGAAGACGAGACCAAGACTTTTAAAGATGGAGACCGAGACAAGACCGAAACCTCTGAGGGTCGAGACCAAGACGAGACCAAGACGAGACCAAGACGAGACGAGACCAAGACGAGTTTTAAAGATGGAGACCGAGACAAGACCGAAACCTCTGAGGGTCGAGACCAAGACGAGACCAAGACTTTTAAAGATGGAGACCGAGACAAGACCGAAACCAAGACTTTTAAAGATGGAGACTGAGGTCGAGACCAAGACGAGACCAAGACGAGACAAGACGAGACGAAGACTTTTAAAGATGAGACCGAGACAAGACGAAGACGAAACGAGGGTCGAGACCAAGACGAGACCAAGACGAGACCAAGACGAGACCAAAGACTTTTTAAAGATGGAGACTGAGACAAGATCGAAACCTCTGAGGGTCGAGACCAAGACGAGACCAAGACGAGACAAGACGAGACCAAGACGAGACCAAGACTTTTAAAGATGGAGACCGAGACAAGACCGAAACCAAGACTTTTAAAGATGGAGACTGAGGGTCGAGACCAAAGACGAGACCAAGACGAGAGACCAAGAAGACGAGACCAAGACTTTTAAAGATGGAGACCGAGACAAGACCGAAACCTCTGAGGGTCGAGACCAAGACGAGACCAAGACGAGACCAAGACGAGACCAAGACGAGACTTTTAAAGATGGAGACCGAGACAAGACCGAAACCTCTGAGGGTCGAGACCAAGACGAGACTTTTTAAAGATGGAGACTGAGGGTCGAGGACCAAGACGAGACCAAGACGAGACCAAAGACTTTTTAAAGATGGAGACCGAGACAAGACCGAAACCTCTGAGGGTCGAGACCAAACGAGACCAAGACGAGACCAAGACGAGACCAAGACGAGACCAAGACTTTTAAAGATGGAGACTGAGACAAGATCGAAACCTCTGAGGGTCGAGACCAAGACGAGACCAAGACGAGACCAAGACGAGACCAAGACTTTTAAAGATGGAGACCGAGACAAGACCGAAACCTCTGAGGGTCGAGACCAAGACGAGACCAAGACTTTTAAAGATGGAAGACGAGACCGAGACAAGACCGAAACCTCTGAGGGTCGAGACAAGACCAAGACGAGACGAGACCAAGACTTTTAAAGATGGAGAACCGAAGACGAGACGAGACCAAGACGAGACCAAGACGAGACCAAGACTTTTAAACATGGAGACCGAGACAAGACGAGACCAAGAAACCTCTGAGACCGAAGAACGTTGAGAGAGTAACAAGACCAAGATTTTTAAAGGTGAAGACCGAGACAAACCGAGACCTCAGAGGGTCGACACCAGGACAAGACCAAGACCTCTAAGAGTCGAGAATAAAGTGTGCAGGATTTTTAAACATGTTTTTTTCTCTTACTGGTTTTTACATTGGGATTTTGCCTCTGCACATTTACCAAACCAAATGTACATCATGACAAACACAGACGCAGTAAGAAGTTTATTGACGTCGCTCTGTTTACCTCCGGAGGTCGAGGTTGAGTTGTTCAGAAGTGACACGAGGATGAAGAATTGAATGGATTTATTGATCTGGAGTGAGATGGAGAGTTTGTTAAACTTGTTCTGTTGTTTATGTTCTAGTTTATCTGAAGAACTGTTCATATGTGACGTTAACAGTCTGTTGGTTTAGCTCTGACATTTCTCTTTGTCTCTCTCTTTCCGCCTCTCTTACTCTCGCTCTCCATCATTCTCTCTCTCTCTTTCTCTATCACTCTTATCCTCTTTCTTTCTCTCTCTCTCCATGACTTTCTCTCTCTTTCTATCCCTCTCTCTCTCCCTCTCTTATCCTCTCTCTCTCCATCACTCTCTTTCTCTCTCATCACTCTCTTTCTCTCTCATCACTCTTTTCTCTCTCTCTATCACTTTCTCTCTCTCCATCACTCTCTTTCTCTCTCCATCACTCTCTTTCTCTCTCATCACTCTCTTTCTCTCTCTCTATCACTTTCTCTCTCTCCATCACTCTCTTTCTCTCTCATCACTCTCTTTCTCTCTCATCACTCTCTTTCTCTCTCCATCACTCTCTTTCTCTCTCATCACTCTCTTTCTCTCTCATCACTCTCTTTCTCTCTCATCACTCTCTTTCTCTCTCATCATCTCTCTTCCTCATCTCATCACTCTCTTTCTCTCTCATCACTACAACTCTCTTTCTCTCTCCATCACTTCTCTTTCTCTCTCATCACTCTCTCTCTCTCTCTCCATCACTCTCTTTCTCTCTCCATCACTCTCTTTCTCTCTCATCACTCTCTTTCTCTCTCATCACTCTCTTTCTCTCTCCATTCATCATCTCTTCTCTCTCATCACTTTTCTCTCTCTCTCATCTCTCTCTTCTTCTCTCTCTCTCTTACACTCTCTCTCTCTCTCTCTCACTCTCTTTCTCTCTCATCATCTCTTTCTCTTCTCTTTCTCTCTCATCACTCTCTTTCTCTCTCTCATCACTCTCTCCTTCACTCTCTTTCTCTCTCATCACTCTCTTTCTCTCTCATCATCACTCTCTTTCTCTCTCATCTCTCTTCTATTCACTCATCACTCTCTCTCTCTCCAATCACTTCTCTTTCTCATCTCATACTTCTTTCTCTTTCTCTCAATCACTCTATTCTCTTTCTCTCTCATCACTCTCTTCTCTCTCTCCTCTCTCTCTCCATCTCTCTTTCTCTCTCATCTCTCTCTTCTCTCTCATTCTCTCTTCTCTCTCTCTCTCTCTCTTTCTCTCTCATCACTCTCTTTCTCTCTCATCACTCTCTTTCTCTCTCTCTATCACTCTCTCTCTCTCTCTCCATCACTCTCTTTCTCTCTCATCACTCTCTTTCTCTCTCCATCACTCTCTTTCTCTCTCATCACTCTCTCTTCCTCCAATCACTCTCTTTCTCTCTCATCCGTCTCTCTCCTTTCCTCTTTCATCTCATCTCTTTCTCTCTCATCACTTCTCTTTCTCTCTCTCATCACTCTCTTTCTCTCTCATGCTCTCTCATTTCTCTTCCTCTCATCACTCTCTTTCTCTCTCTCACTCTCTCTCTCTCACTCTTTCTCTCTCCTCTCAATCTCTCTCTCACTTCTTTCTCTCTCTCTCTCATCACTCCTCTCTCATCATCCTCTCTTTCTCTCCATCACTCTCTTCTCTCTCATCACTCTCTTTCTCTCTATCACTCTCTTTCTCTCTCATCACTCTCTTCTCTCTCATCACTCTCTTTCTCTCTCCATCATCTCTCTTTCTCTCTCATCACTCTCTTCTTCTCATTTCTCTCTTCTCTCTCTCATCACTCTCTTTCTCTCTCATCACTCTCTTCTCTCTTTCTCTCTTCTCTCTCATTCACTCTCTCTCTCTCATCACTCTCTTTCTCTCTCATCACTCTCTTTCTCTTCTCATATATCTCTTTCTCTCTCATCCTCTCTTTCTCTTTCTCTCTCTTTCTCCTCTCATTCTCTCTCTCTCTCTCTCTCACTCTCTTCTCTTCATCACTCTCTTCTCTCTCATCACTCTCTTTCTCTCATCACTCTCTTTCTCTCTCATCACTTCTCTCTCTCTTCACTCTCTTTCTCTCTCATCACTCTCTTTCTCTCTCCATCACTCTCTTTCTCTCTCATCACTCTCTTTCTCTCTCCTCTCTCTCTCTATCACTCTTCTCTCTCTCATCACTCTCTTCTCTCTCTCTCATCACTCTCTTTCTCTCTCATCCTCTCTTTTCTCTCTCATCACTCTCTTTCTCTCTCCATCACTCTCTCTCTCATCACTCTCTTTCTCTCTCCATCACTCTTTCTCTCTCATCACTCCTTTCTCTCTCATCACTCTCTTTCTCTCTCCATCACTCTTTTCTCTCTCATCACTCTCTCTCTCATCTCTCTCTTTCCTCTCATCTCACTCTATCACTCTCTTCTCTCTCTCTCATCACTCTCTTTCTCTCTCTCCATCACTCTTACCCTCTTTCTCTCTCCATCACTCTTTCTCTCTCTCTCTCTCTCTCTCCTCTCTTCTCTCTTTCTCTCTCCATCACTCTCTTTCTCTCTCATCACTCTCTTTCTCTCTCATCACTCTCTTTCTCTCTCTCATCACTCTCTTTCTCTCTCACTCTCTTTCTCTCTCCATCTCTTCTCTCTCTCTCACTCTCTTTCTCTCTCATCACTCTCTTTCTCTCTCCATCACTCTCTTTCTCTCTCTATCACTCTCTTTTCTCTCTCTCTCTATCACTTTCTCTCTCTCCATCACTCTCTTTCTCTCTCATCACTCTCTTTCTCTCTCATCACTCTCTTTCTCTCTCCATCACTCTCTTTCTCTCTCATCACTCTCTTTCTCTCTCTCCATCACTCTCTTTCTCTCTCATCACTCTCTTTCTCTCTCTCACTCTCATCACTCTCTCTCTCTCTCTCATCACTCTCTTTCTCTCTCATCACTCTCTTTCTCTCTCATCACTCTCTTCTCTCTCATCACTCTCTTTCTCTCTCTCTCTCTCTCTCTTCTCTCTCTCTCACTCTCTCTCTTCACTCTCTCTCCATCACTCTCTTTCTCTCTCATCACTCTCTTTCTCTCTCATCACTCTCTTTCTCTCTCATCACTCTCTTTCTCTCTCTCTATCACTTTCTCTCTCTCCATCACTCTCTTTCTCTCTCATCACTCTCTTTCTCTCTCATCACTCTCTTTCTCTCTCATCACTCTCTTTCTCTCTCATCACTCTCATCACTCTCTTCTCTCTCCATCACTCTCATCACTCTCTTCTCTCTCATCACTCTCTTTCTCTCTCATCACTCTCTTTCTCTCTCATCATCTCTTTCTCTCTCATCACTCTCTTCTCTCTCTCTCATCACTCTCTTTCTCTCTCCATCACTCTCTTTCTCTCTCATCACTCTCTTTCTCTCTCTCTATCACTTTCTCTCTCTCTCCATCACTTCTCTTTCTCTCTCACTCTCTCTTTCTCTCTCATCACTCTCTTTCTCTCTCCATCACTCTCTTTCTCTCTCATCACTCTCTTTCTCTCTCCATCACTCTCTTTCTCTCTCATCACTCTCTTTCTCTCTCATCACTCTCTTTCTCTCTCTCATCACTCTCTCTCTCTCTCTCTCTCATCACTCTCTTCTCTCTCATCATCACTCTCTTCTCTCTCTCTCATCACTCTCTTTCTCTCTCCATCACTCTCTTCTCTCTCTCATCTCTCTCTCTCTTCTCTTTCTCTCTCTCAACTTTCTCTCTCTCTCCATCACTCTCTTTCTCTCTCATCACTCTCTTTCTCTCTCATCACTCTCTTTCTCTCTCCATCACTCTCTTTCTCTCTCATCACTCTCTTTCTCTCTCCATCACTCTCTTTCTCTCTCATCACTCTCTTTTCTCTCTCATCACTCTCTTCTCTCTCATCTCTCTTTCTCCTCTCATCTCTCTCTTTCTCTCTCATCACTCTCTTTTCTCTCTCATCACTTCTCTTTCTCTCTCTCATCTCTCTCTTTCTCTCTCTCATCACTCTCTTTCTCTCTCATCACTCTTTCTCTCTCATCACTCTTTCTCTCTCATCACTCTTTCTCTCTCATCACTCTCTTTCTCTCTCATCACTCTCTTTCTCTCTCTCCATCACTCTTACTCTCTTTCTCTCTCTCTCCATCACTCTAACCCTCTTTCTGTTCTTTTTTTTTACTAGAACTTGACTTTTGAGATGAAACGTCGGTTCCTCGTCTCTGATTTTATAAAAAACATTTCCCCCCCCAAAAAAGTTGGACTTCTACCACGCGTGTCCTTTAACTGCCCCCGTCACTGAACCACAACCTGATTTGGTCGATCCGGTGCTTTACGACGTGTCACGGTTCTTCAAAAGATTATGAAACTAGATCAAGTCCTGCTCAGATCCTCGCGGCGCAGAAGTGAAATCGAAGGCGTCGCGTCCTTCCCTTTTGTCTCCCGCGGTCGTCTCTATTGTACCGTCGGCGCGGAGTCGACGTCGGAGACACGAGGACGAGCGGAACGGAGCGGATTTGAATGGGACTTTTCATTTCGGTGATGAGGTGAAAACGTTCCGGAGCCGGGACAGGAAATTGAAAAATGGAGCCGTACGCGTGGCACTTACGCGGCTTTCACCAGAAACAATGGGAAAAAACGACAATCTGCTTTAGTAACTCTGGGACCGATCCGAGTTCTGACCCGGTTCTGAATGAATAAACCCACGAGAGGAGTCGCCGCCTTTGTCCGCCCGGGGTAATTGGTCTGGTCTTTCCTTCCCGCTCTCCTCGGGTTTCACAATGACACCGTTGCCGTAGCGATTAAGAATTATACCTGATTTGTACGGCCTTGAAAACATGAAAAACAACTATAGCAAATTTCCAAGGTCCAAAGTTCTTCCTCTGGCCTTTTTCCTCAGTTTTCCCAGATTTGATTTTATTTAGAGATACTTTTGCCAACAG
This sequence comes from Boleophthalmus pectinirostris, assembly GCF_026225935.1. Taxonomy (NCBI): domain Eukaryota; kingdom Metazoa; phylum Chordata; class Actinopteri; order Gobiiformes; family Gobiidae; genus Boleophthalmus; species Boleophthalmus pectinirostris. Next base: position 3,632,889 of record NW_026571070.1, read on the forward strand.
AGCCCAAAGGAAGCTGTCGTCCACACGGTTCCGAACGCCACTGGCCCGTTGCCAATCGCTGCAGCAAAATGTAGCTGTTCACTTGAAAACTACCACTTCATGACATCACAAAGTGGAACTGAGGATTTTGAGCTGTGAGATGTAACAGACTAATAATAAAGGATTACTCAAACAAAAACAAAAACAAAACAAAAAATCAAAAAAATCAAAAGAACACGTGCAGGGCAAAAAAGATATAAACACTTAAATCTATTATTTTTTATTTCTTCTCTTAAGGGACAGTTCATATTAATGAACGTTAAAAATGTAAATATATAAAGATTATAGACACTGAATAAACACACAACACACACTATACACACAACACACTGACTATACACACAACACACTGACTATACACTATACACACAACACACTGACACACAACACACTCACTATACACACAATTAATTTCAAATAATTCATTTGAAAATGACATAAAAGTAGTTATCTTAAAATAAACAACTTCTAGACCAGAATAAGGGTCTTGTTATGAGTGAGGGGAGGATGGAGCGTGAGATTGACAGGTGGATCGGTGCAGCGTCGGCAGTGATGCGGTCGCTGTCGTGGTGAAGAGGAGCTGAACCGAAACACAAAGCTCTCGATTTATCATCAGTTTATGTTCCCACTCTCACCTCTGGGTAGTGACCGAAAGGACAAGATCGCGGATACAAGTGCTTGAAATGAGTTTCCTCTGCGGGGTGTCTGGGCGTCTCCCTTAGAAGTAGAGTGAGGAGCTCAGTCACACGGGAGGAGCTCGGAGTAGAGCCGCTGCTCCTCCACGTCGAGAGGAGCAGCTGAGGGGAGGACATCTGTTCTGATGTCTCCCTCGAGAGGTGTTCTGGGCACGTCCCACCAGGAGGAGGCCCCCAGGAAGACCCAGGACACACTGGAGGTGAAAGAAGTCTGGGAGTCCCTGCCTATGTCACGATTACGCTGAAACGAATCACTGTATCACTGTATCGGAAACGTGTCCAGACACGTCGTTTTTGTGTCCACAGTCCTTCCCTGCCCACACAGCTTTGAGCATATTTGTTGACGTTTTACAGAAACAAAACTTAAAACTGCATGACTCATTTGCATAAACTGAGCGCTCAAAAAACAGCTCGCGTCTTATGCCCTGACACGTTCAGCTTCTGTCGGTCTAAAGGACATGACTCAGTGGGATATGAGTGTTCTTTCTGTGACAGGGGGTGTTCTGCTGATGGTGAGTCTGTTCTGTGTAAGTATTTCTAGCTCCTGTTTCCCATTTGTCTCTGGTTTGTTTAAACTGTTTTCCACAACAGCGTCACATGATCGATGTCACGAACCCAGAGAATCAGGAAGGAGCGAGTCACAGTGACGTGGTCCAATAAGGACACGACTACAGCTCCTATGTCAGAGTATCAGTGTTTTCAGGAGTCCACACGGTGCCGGATCAGATCTGTACGAACATGAATTCGTGGGAGTTGGAGGCACCAGATCGTTCCGTCGCTGGAGCCGTTTTCCATCGGATTAGTGTGAACGAACACTGCATCCACAACGAAAACAACTCGAATACGAACTAGTGTAGATGTGGGACTGTTGCCCCCGCGACCCGACCCCGGATAAGCGATAGAAAATGGGTGGATGGATAGAACTCGTAAGTCGATATTAAATCTAAAAACGAGATAAATAACCTGATATAAGTTTTAAAATCTGGTCCAGATCAGAAAAATTTTCAGCGTGAACGAACCAAAACACAAATCTAAACCTGTTTTTGATGAGAAAACAACATTATAACACGACTTAAACCTCACCAGAGTCAATTTTGTGTCATGTAGGACCTTTAAACACATTTGGAAATCGACTTTTGGCGGAGAAAAAAAAACAAAAAAACAACTCAACACCTGAAGTCAAACTAAGAACCGCACTCGCGAAAGCCAATACCGATAATGAAGTTAGTTTAATTCCACCAAAACAATGACTCCTGATCCAGACTGACTGTAAATCACAAACACGGAGCCTCATCTGTTCTAATTATTTCGTTAATGAACAAATGAAACAAGTCATATTTTAAACCGCGTTTCCAGTGACAGCCGAGGCCCGGGCAGAGTGGGAACTGTCAGGAGACTCGGGAGATACACGTAATTGTTACTAATGGACCTGTTTTTGAAAATACTTTAAGACAATAACATTTGAATTATTGCCTCATTAGATTAATATTGTTTTTTTTTTTTGCAAGTTTAAACTGACAAAGAAAGAAAGAAAGAAAGAAAGCAGCAGATCAGTAAAGAAGATAAGAATTATTAAAATAAATTAATCACTGAGTTAGTTCAGACAGTTACAGTCTTTTCCAGGATCATATTTGTACTGTTGTTGTGTCCTTGGGCAAGACACTTCAGACAAACTTATCAAACTTATACCTCTTGCATTATATTCATTATTCATAGTTATTCATTTATTCTTGTGTTCTTTTACAAGTGTTTTTGTTGGTAAAATATACTTTCAAAAGCGTCTCACAAAGTGTGTTCCCATCAGTGTCCCAAGTGAATCCGTGTATCATTTGTTAATTCGTTTTTCAAAATAAAACCAAAAATAGGAAAATGAAAAAACAACAGTTTTCTTCATTATTTGTCTCCAAAACCAAAATGAAAAAACAGATAATGATTCGTTTTTTCAGTTTTCGATTTTGTGTTTAAATGAAGAATGAAAAAAACGGATAACGGCCGTTTCCCGTTTACGTGACTTCCGTGACTGCGATGCCGAACTTTTGCACCGTGTACGGACTGAACTAGGACTGATCCAGGTCCGAGACCAGACCGGGACTAGAGCGGGACCAGAGCGGGACCAGAGCGGGACTGGGGCGGACTCCGAGCTTTGACTCTGAGCCTCCGCGGGGTCCGAGTCTCAGCTTCGAGCTCCGGCCCACTGTGGGCTCTGAGCCTCTGGTCTTGTCTCGGTCTTGTCTCTGTCTCAGGCCGGTCTGGTCCCGGTCTGGTCCCAGTCTCAGTAGCGCTTTGGTCCCGGTCTGATCCCGGACCTGGTCCATTTGAACCAAAAGCTCTTAGTTCGGTTCGTTTTCGTTGGTGTGAAAGCGTCAGTTGGATCTTTGCTCCACCTCGGAACCAGCCGCGGTTCTGGAGCAGCTCGTCCAGACCTGTAGTCCACAGAACATTCTCACTTTCCCCGCACGGAACCAGCGCGGAGACGATGACACGGAACCGCTCGGACCGCTGGTCTCGGTCTCAGTTCCGCTCTGGTCCCGCTCTGGTCTCGGACCTGGATCAGTCCTGGTTCAGTCCGTACGCGGTGCAAAAGTTCGGCATCGCAGTCACGGAAGTCACGTAAACGGGAAACGGCCGTTATCCGTTTTTTCCATTCTTCATTTAAACACAAAATGGAAAACTGAAAAAACGAATCATTATCCGTTTTTTCATTTTGGTTTTGGAGACAAATAACAAAGAAAACTGTTGTTTTTTCGTTTTCTTATTTTTGGTTTTATATTGAAAAACGAATGAACGAATGATACACGGATTTACGTGACTTCCGTGACTGCGATGCCGGATTTTGCACCGCATACGGACTGAACTAGGTATGGGACAAGACCGGGACCAGAGCGAGACCAGAGCGGGACCAGAGCGAGACCAGAGTGAGACCAGAGCGAGACCAGAGCCGGACCAGAGCGGGACCAGAGCGAGACCAGAGCGAGACCAGAGCGGGACCAGAGCGGGACCAGAGAGCGGACCAGAGCGGACCAGAGCGAGACCAGAGCGGGACCAGAGCGGACTCAGAGATTTGACTCCAAGCCTCCGCAGCCTCTCTGTCTCTCCCTCCTTATTACTCTGACCCTGTCTTTCTCTCTCTTTCTCTCTTCATCACCCCTATCCTCTTTCTCTCTCTCTTATCCTATCTCTCTCTATCTCCCTTACCCCCTCTCCCTCCCTCTCTTTCTCTCTCTACCCCTCCATCACTTTTACTTCATCTCTCTCTCTTTTTCTCTGCCTCTCTTTCCATCACTCTTATCCTCTCTTTCTCTCTCTCTCCATCACTCTTACACTCTCTCTCTCTCTCCTCTCTCTCCATCACTCTTATCCTCTCTTTCTCTCTCTCTCCATCACTCTTACACACTCTCTCTCTCTCTCCATCACTTACTTCCTTTCTCTCTCTCCATCCATCACTATTACCCTCTCTCTCTCTGTCCCTACCGCTCTCTCTCCATCTCTCACCCTCTCTCTCCATCACTCTTATCCTCTCTTTCTCTCCCTGTGTCTCTTTCTTCCTCTCTCTTTCCATCTCTCTCTGTCTCTTTGTTTCCTTTCTCTCTCCTCCTCCCTCCATCGTTTTCTCTCCTCCTGTCTCTCTTTTTCTACCTCCTTCTCTTGCAGTCTCTGTCTCTCCCTCTTTCTCTCTCTCTCTGTTTCTTCCTCTCTCTTTCTCCCTCCTTCCCTCTCTCCTTTGTGTCTTGTTTACAGTTGATGTAGTTGTAACGTGTCACTTGTATCGGCGCGTTCATCTCCGCGCTGCCCCCGATGGAGATTTATTGTAAAGCGTGATTAAAGCGGCGGCGCTCACTCGCTCGTATCGTATCGACGCCGTGTCCCGCTGTATCGAATATAAACACATGAATTATTATAAACGTGTAAACTATTTATCATGGGTTTGTAAAATCTAAAATCAAAAAACTTCTAGAGTAGTTTTTTTGAGGACACTGAAAAATTACACAGAAAACTCGTTAAATCGTCTTTGTTTAATGTGGCTGAGCGCCTGGGAGTGGGGAAGGTTCTGATTGGACAGAGACGCAAACATATTTATGTCTTTGGGAAGAAAACACAAACACTTCAGCTGCTCCCGGCTTTTCTGTCATCTCGGTTTGTCGTTACTCCACAGACACAAACACCGTCCAAACTTTTTCCCGCAGTGGTTCGGATGATAATTGCAAAGCAGCACCTGGAGAATTGTCTCATCACACTTTACGTCTGTCAGCTGAGGAGGAGAAGGGAAGAGCGTCGGAGAAGGAAGGAAGAAGACAAACTGACAAACTCTACCTCAGCCCACTCCCACATCCCGCTCACGAATCCAAAGAGACGTGGAGGAAAGTCCGAAGACACGACTGGTGGAGCCGGAACTGAAAGACGACCCAACGAACATGCACTGAACCACCGATATTATTTTTAAGAAGAATAAACGTTTACATGATCGAGGAGTGTTACGGCCCCAGGCCTTACGTCTCATTTGTTTGTGTGATTTTTGCCGACTTCTCTTGATTCCTGCTGCAGGAGCCCTGGTCCGTGATTGGTGGGGCAGGTCGACGCCCACCTCACCTGCAGCCACCTCCCCCTATTTAAGGAGATGACCAGCACCTGTTCGGGGCTGCTGGTCTTGGTGGCCAGTCTGCCATTTTGTGTTTCTGTGTTTAGTTCTGTTTTGTGCCTTTTTTTGATTTGGTTACTTGATTCTGTTTGTGGCTTATGTGGTTTAATTTGGGGAATTTGTGTTTAGTTTCGTGTGTGTCCCTTAATTTTACCACTCATTTTTGTGTAAGCCTGCCCCTTTTGTGGCACAAAACTCAGTTTATTCTGTTGTTCTGTTTCTTAGTTTAGGTTGTTTTCTGTATATTTTAGTCTTTTGTTAATTTACCTTTACATTCCTGTTAATTAAACATTATTAAATTTATTCCATTTTACATCTTGGTTTTATTTTTTTGTTACTTCCCTCACCCCAACGAGCTGGGTCGTAACAAGGAGTAAATTAATTTGGCTTTAAAATTGGAATAAACCCACCCACCAAGTCGCATGTCAAAAGATCAGATATGTATCGTTTTAGGAGCACATATCTAAGGCTGCGTTCAGACTGCAGCCCAAGTGAAGTGACCCAAATTCGATTTTTTTTGGCCCCTATGTTCCTGTATCTGATCTTTTATTGACAGTCTGAACGACACAGATCCGATTTTTTCAAATGTGACCCAGGACACTTGGATATGTGCTCCTGAAACCGATACATATCTGATCTTTTGACATGTGACTTCAGTCTGAACGGCCAAAGTGCATTCATCCACCTACACGTTATCAACAAGACACAAACGTCACTATTCTGCGCTGAAGTTGGCGAAAATTGTTAATGAACTCCATGTCACTGAAGCGAAGCTCATCACCACTCACCACTCTTGGCTCCGTCTCCACATCCACACGTTCCTTTCAACGGACGTCGCTGCCGCTGCCCCACAAAACACCACGACCAAAAACCTCGTCCTTCTCCTTCTCAATCTCCTCCTTAAAACAAGTAAGTTGTTCATGTTCTGGCTCCGGTACGAGAGGAACTTTAAAATCTCCAGGTGCTCGATGCTGCGTCCATGTTTGGACAACTTCTGTAAACACAGAGACGCTCGCTGCGGTTGACGTCGTCGTGTCTCCAGTGTCACATGTGGGACACTTTTGGGCTGTTTAACGTTCACACAGGGGATCGAATACAAGTCACATTTAATTGGAAATGTGAACGTGTAACAAGTGTTTGCTTATTACTTAGGTAATAAAAGTATAACGAATGTGTAATGATTGTAACTGTAATAACCATGTAGTAACTGTGTTATGACTATTATGTGTAATTAGCAAGGTTGAATGATCAGAAGATTCTAAGTAAGGCTACTGGAGGCAGGGGCAGTAAATTGAGGCATGGGATTAGTGGAAAATGAATAAAGTGTATTATACAGGAAGTAAGTGAGACAACAAAATATACAACAGCTGCAGCAACAAAAATCAAACAACTCAGTTAAATGTCCTTGTGAACTGGGTCTGGTTGCCCAGGGTGTGAACAGAGTCCAACTACTTTAAAGTCCAGTATTATTATTTGAGGTTGTAAGATGTCCATAAAGCGCGGTTGATTGAATGGTTATGTAGTGGAGGTAGCTGGAGTAGGTGGGAGAGAGAGGATAGGCGATTAGCCTCCTACCAGACCGAAGCTCTCAAAAGGACAGTTCCTAGCTCGCCATCAATTTGAACCCAAGTTTGGGCACCTGGCCAGTTCAGCAGTGTTTTAGTGTATTGAAAGCACACGTGACAATGTTGCATACCGGGTCTGGTTCTTCAAGCTCTGTCCCCTGGCTCCTCTCCCACACAACTGAGGAGAGAGAAGTCAGGGGACCTTATATACTCTGATTGGGGATGTGTGATTGGATAATTGGTGAAATGGGCGGTGTGATGGGTGGTGACAAATCATGTGGAGAGGGGAAAACCTGGGTTGGATCTGGATAAGGGAATTGAACTTTACCCTGGTTACAAACGACTTTGCAAAAACATCGGATTTCACAAAAAAATCGGAATTGAGCGTCAAGCCCTGCAGTCTGAATGTAGCCTTAGTGTCCTGGGTCACATTTGAAAAAATCTGATCTGTGTGGTTCAGACTGTCATTAAAAGATCAGATACAGGTCACTTAGGGGCCAAAAACTCGGATTTGGGTCACTTCAGGCTGCAGTCTGAACGTAGCCTTAGTGTAGCCTCTCTCCAGCTCTAATTGGTCCAAACGCTCCACGCCGTGCACGTTACACAGTTCACCCTGATTGATGAAGTAAATGTGGAAGAGAAAATGTTTTTTTGGATGAGCACAGGCCACTGAAAACAACACGACGCCACCTTGGGTTCACCTTCAGATTTGATCATAGTTCTGTCGTCTCCATGGCTACGGGAAAAACAAACAGCCCATTTCGCAAAATCCAACCGTCGTGCGCTCGCGTCCTTTGAACCGCACACTCCGCACTTCCTAGTTTGTTAAAATCCAACAGCTGGATGTGAAAATCTGAGTCCAAAAAACACCAAAGTTTTCCAGGTGCCCCGTGTGTGAAGCAGGTCTCCACAGAAGCAGCCGACCACTCTGTCTGTTGCCATGGTTTCCTCCCTAAGGCAGCGAACAGGGAGCTGTGGTCAATGTCACGGACGACATGTTAAGAAATACACAAATAAAATAAATACTTCAGCAGAGGAGACGTCGGTGTTTAGAAACAGAGATATTTGTGTCTCAGTGCAAAGTCTGAAGCATAATAGATATAAAATAATGCCTGAAACTGGAGTGTTCTACATATAAAAATGTATACGGAACTTTTCTGGTGGAGGGTCGGACACTTGCTGCTGGAAATCCTAATTCTTTGCCTATAATGTTCCACAATATGGCATTAAAATGACTCCATGGAAACAAGTAAATAGACACAAAGCAGCTTCACATCCAAGTTTTCCAATCTCCAAGTTACTGTCCACTCGCCTCCATGACCTCCTTGTAGTCAGAATTTATCCCATATCTGAGCAACCAACGCCTCTCCACAGATCTGACCTGTAACTTCACTAAAAAGTTACACAGTGTGGCTTTACGTCCAATAGTTTACCATGATTTCTCACCTCCAGTTACTGAAGTTACTCTTCCTCTAACCTCCAAAACCTTTACCAACTCCATTAGTCTGAAGTTATCTGATGTAACTTGACTTTAACCTCCGCCTCTCCACAGATCTGACCAGTAACGCCACCAGAAAAGTTACACAGTGTAGCTTTACGTCCAATAGATTTACCGATATTCAGTGCCAATTACACCGACCTCCACCAAACACATTAGTCCCAAATTAAAACCAAGTTATCCACTGTAACTTGACTTAATATTTGGGTAACCTCCGCCTCTCCACAGATCTGACCAGTAACACCGCAAGAAAAGTTCCACAGTGTGGCTTTAGGTCCAATAGTTTAGGCCTACCGTGTTTTCCAATCTCCAATTACTGAAATTACTCATCCTCTGACCTCCATCAACTTCATTAACCTGAATTTGTCCACTGTAACTGGCCTATAACCTCCGCCTCTCCACAGATCTGACCAGTAACACCACCAGAAAAGTTCCACAGTGTAGCTTTAGGTCCAATAGTTTACAATGATTTCCAATCTTCAGTTACTGAAATTACTGTTCCACAGACCTCTATAACCTCCACCAGATCCATTAGTCTGAAGTTATCCAGTGTAACTTGACTTAACCACCGCCTCTCCACAGATCTGACCAGTAACTTCACTAAAAAAGTTACACAGTGTGGCTTTACATCCAATAGACTTACCAATATTTGTTTACTTTTCTACTAAACTCCATCAAACCCATTAGTCTGAAATTATCTACTGTAATTTGATTACATCTAGATATCCTTTGCCTCTCCACAGATCTGACCTGTAACTTCACTAAAAAGTTACACAATGTGGCTTTACGTCCAGTAATTTTCCATATTTTCCGATCTCCAGTTACTGCAATTACTGTTCCATTAAGTTAAATAATATCATTCATCTGAAATTATCCACTGTAAATTGGACTGTATCTGGGTAACCTCTGCCTCTCCACAGATCTGACCTGTAACGCCACCAGAAAAGTTACATAGTATGGCTGTTATGTTTACTGTATTTAACTGTTTTATGTTTATTGATTGCTAAGTTACGCCATCTAGTGGTCGCTTTAATTTATTCCTGTGATAATAATAGTAGAAGAAGAATGTTAGACAGGAAGTTGTTGTTCAGGCCTCTCACCTCCAAAATGGCCGCCCTTTGGTTCTGGTGATTCTTTTTGGTGTTTGTTCAAGCATCGTCTGTGAGTATTACATGGTGAAACATGATTGTACACCTTTAATATTGTGTTTTGAGTTTGTAATGTACAAGTTAGCACGTTTTTGGTACACCATTATTATGCAAATTAGTCCGCGATTCATATGCTAATTTCGCTATGCTAACCGTTATGCTAACTGCCTAAATTCATTGACTGTTACTTTAATTGTTGGTGCTCTTTGTAATTTATTTGGCACATATATTAATGGCTATTTTTGTATGTGTTTGCTGTTGTAGTTTCACGGGACAAAGAACCAGTAAATTTCACCAAAGCCAGCCGCTCTCTGTGAAGTTCTTCTGGGTCTACGTTTAACTGTTTGGATAGCTAGTGCAGCATCTAGCAAGTCCATTTACAGTGGCTTTAAAGGTTTGTATAGAGGATTTTTTTTTAAGGGAAAAGAAATACAGCGAGAGCCCTTTTTTCAAATGTTGTGCATGCGTAACACCACCTTCCTCTTCCACAGCTCCCTCAGTAGAAACATCTCCTCCCGCCTCCTTACGACCGACGCGTCTGTTTTTAGACCCTTCGTCCGCTTCATTCGAGCCATCGCTGGAAGAGATCTCCAAGAATCACCTCAGTTTGTCTTCGCTCCTTTTCTCCTTCTCTTCTTCTTTCACCGACCTCAAAATCAGGCTTTTTTTCGCGGCGAACTGGTCCTAGATTCTCATCCGCCATCGCAACAAACTTTAAGCGAACTGCGAGGAAGCTACAGTTTTAAAAAAAGCCTCTAAGAACCGCCGCATAAACCACGTAATTCCCGCGTCCCGGCGAATCCGTTACCCTAGAAACGTAGGGAGTTTGATTGATGACCTAACAGCCAATAGAAAATGAGGCAGCCTCGTTATCTATTGGCTGATGTTTCTCTGGCGTCACTACGTCCACAGTTGATAGATTTTCATTCTTTTTTTTTTTTTTGGTCATCATAATTACAAGGCTGCTGCGTCTCTGTAACGGTATTTTAAACTTTCATTGACAATTTGAAACTAAAAAAAAAATCCTCCACAAACCTTTAAAGTTCCTGCCGACAAATGTTGCGCTTCGCACCTTTTCCCCTTCTCTTCTTCTTTCAAACATCAAAACTGTTCTTTTGCGGCGAGTTGAATTCTCAAATTTGTGCAAACTGAGAGCTTTCAAAGACCCAAGAACCGCTAAACATCCGCGAACGTAAACCACACAATCCCAGCGTGTCGGCAAGTCAGCGACGCTAGAAACATAGGAATTTGATTGACAACCTAACAGCCAATAGATAAAGAGGTAGCCTTGTTATCTATTGGCTGATATTTATCTACCCTCACTACGTCCACAGTTGATGGATTTTCATTCTTTTTTTTGGTCATCATAATTACAAGGCTGCTTCTTCTTTATAATTCTATTTTGAACTTTCATTGACAATTTGAAAAAAAATTTAAAAAAATCCTCCACACAACCTTTAAGTTCCTACCATGTTTTCTAATCTCCAGTTACTCAAATTACTGTTTCAAAGCCACTAGTCTGAAATTATCCGCTGTAACTTGGCTATATCTGCGTAACCTTTGCCTCTCCACAGATCTACTGGACTTAAAGCCTCACTGTGTAACTTTTCTGGTCAGATCTACCGATATTAACTGTTCTGTTCCCCTAAACTCCACCAGCTCCATGAGTGTGAAGTTACCCGGTGTATTTCGTGTGTATCTGGGTGACCTCTGGCGCCGATGATGGAGCGTACGGTTCTAGGTGCGCTCCTCCCCGGTGACCGTCGCCGTGACAACCGCAGGACCGCCTAAACGCTTCGGTAAAGGAGCCCGTTTTTTCCCCCCGGGGGTTTGGAGCGGTGTCTCTCGTAAAAGCAGACGGGAGCGCCGCAGTCATTTATCACGCCGGTATTGGCAGAGAGGAAACCGGAGCCACTTACTCAAGGGCAGCTGCGAGCGGACGGTCCCAGGACGGAGCGGGAGGGTCCGCGGGGAGGACGAGGAGTGTGTCTGGAAGTGTCCCGCGTCAACCGTGGATGACACACTTACGGACGGACAAAGATACAAGGAGTTTAAAAGTTTTTTTTAAAGGTGTACTAAGCTGCTTTATTTTCGTGGAGATGTTAAGGGGTGTTCAGAGCAGAGCGTCAAAGTGTCCAGTTTCTATGTTAAGTCTATGGCTGCGTTCAGACTGCAGCCTGAAGTGACCCAAATCTGATTTTTTTGCCTCTATGTTCCTGTATCTGATCTTTTATTGACAGTCTGAACGACACAGATCCGATTTTTTCAAATGTGACCCAGGACACTTGGATATGTGCTCCTGAAACCGATACATATCTGATCTTTTGACATGTGACTTCAGTCTGAACGGCCAAAGTGCATTCATCCACCTACACGTTATCAACAAGACACAAACGTCACTATTCTGCGCTGAAGTAGGAGAAAACTGTTAATGAACTCCGTGTCACTGAAGTGAAGCACATCACCACTCACCACTCTTGGCTCCGTCTCCACATCCACACGTTCCTTTCAACGGACGTCGCTGCCGCTGCCCCACAAAACACCACGACCAAAAACCTCGTCCTTCTCCTTCTCAATCTCCTCCTTAAAACAAGTAAGTTGTTCATGTTCTGGCTCCGGTACGAGAGGAACTTTAAAATCTCCAGGTGCTCGATGCTGCGTCCATGTTTGGACAACTTCTGTAAACACAGAGACGCTCGCTGCGGTTGACGTCGTCGTGTCTCCAGTGTCACATGTGGGACACTTTTGGGCCGTTTAATGTTCACACTGGAGTCACATACAAGTCACATTTAATTGGAAATGTGAACGACCTCGAAAAAACATTGGATTTCACAAAAAAATCGGAATTGAGCGTTAAGCCCTGCAGTCTGAACGTAGACTATGTGGACACGCGTCTAGAGCGTCCTGCGTTTTTGCGGTGCGTCTTCGGTGTCAGTGTGGCGCGAATCTGGCATCGACATGCGCGTCTTGAGCGTTTTGGCGTCGGCGGTCTAGACGTGCGTCCAAGGCGTCAGCGTCAAGAAGTTGAAAATGCTGAACTTTTTGCATCAGATGCGTCACGTCGACCAATCAGGGACGAGTATCCAGAGACGCAGCGACGTTATTATCAGGAAGAAAAACCCGAGAACCAGAACGAGAACCACAAACATGAGCGGAGCATAAATATATACAACACAATCACCGAGCCGATCACGAGGACTAAACCAGGACCAGACCAGGACTAAACCAGGACTAGACCAGAACTAAACAAGGACTAGACCAGGACTAAACCAGGACTGATCCAGTGTCATTAGTGGAGTATAAATATAAACATGTCCCAGTCGTCGACCTGATCTCCTCCGCTGATGTTTTATGTCATAAAAACACTAAAGTCTCTCTCAGTTTGGTCTGACATTGTTTCAGGAAAAGACCAAGGACCGGGCTCTTGTTTCCAGGGTAACGGACACGTGTCAAGTATTTTTCTCCCGTTTGTCCACGCGTCAAAGACGAGCGTCGGGGGCGTCTAAACTCAAAGGCAAAGGCTCCAAATAGAGACGTCAACGCGTTTTTTGACGGCTTTGGTGTAAACGGCCGTTTAGTGCTTCACCTGAAATGTTCAATCACTCGAAAATACTAAATATTAGTTGGGGCGTTTATTTGTTTCAGTCACTTAACAGACCAGGCATTTATTTGAGACCAGGTGGCAGTTTGGGGCAGGTTTTAGTTCACTCTTTGTTTATTAGACGTTCTGAGATGTATTCAGTGATATGACGACAGGCAGGGATGGGCATGATTAGTCGATTAATCGATAATTGATCCTTAAGAATTTCATCTATTACATTCATTTTTAATCGACAAACTGAATGTAGGTTGCTGTGCTTAGCGTAGGGAGACCAAACGTCCGTGTCCGGGGACAAACGGGTCTGGACATGTGTCTCTGCATCAGAAGGAGCGAGACACAAACACTCTGTCAGTCTGCAAAGTGCCGAAGCACAAATGTGGATTTAACGATGACTTGTACAAAAAATTCCACACTTTCCGTTCTGGTCGGGACAAGTGTGAGTCCGTGTGCACAGTGTGTAAAGCAGCACATATGTTTCAGTGTCCAGTGGGAAAAAAGTTCACCAGGACACAGAAAACATGAAAAAGTTTTTCCAGGTGAGAGTCGCTCAATGTCGATGACGAGGCTCCACGGTGTCCTGGTTTGACAAACACAAATCTGGTCACACTGACCTGTATTCACCTGAGTCGTGTCCTTTAATATGACAGAAGTTGAACCACATCAGCGACACAAGAGCAGTTTTTGTTTTTGTTTTTGTTTCTTCACTTAGTTTATGCAAATGAGCCATGAAGTTTTAAGTTTTGTTTCTGTGAGATTTGCACAAATCTGCATTAAACACATTCTAATGTCAAACAGCTAAAGTGGCTCTAGAGTCGTTACGGTTTATATGTCGTAAAGTTGAATTTATTTATGCAGATTAGTGCAGATAGTAATAATAATGATGATGATCATTTTAATATAAAAACGTGAATGATTAATCGATAATTGATCGTTAATTCTCTCGACGATCGATTAAGAAAATTTTGCACCAAACTTTGAAAAACTTTTCAAAAAGAACTTACTCTGCTTCATCTTCAACAATATTCTATGGAAAAAATGTACGGACATGACGTCACAAATATCAACAACAAGTAAAAGAGAAATGTGCTCCAGACTTTTACATGTCTGACAAACTGATACGACCACAAACAGAACAAAGTCTGATCCCGTCAGATCTCAGACGCTCAGCAGGTCGGGTCTCCTCAGTACTGGGATGGGAGACTCTGGGAAAATCAGGTGCCTCCCCCTCTCTCTCCCTCCCTCTTTCTCTCTCTTTCTCTCTCTCTCTCTATTGATCTTTTCTTCTTTCTTTCTCTCTTGATCCCTCCCTCTTTCTCACTTCTTCCCTCTCGCTCCCTCCCTCTCTTCCCCTCTCCTTCCCTTTCCATTCTCTCCCTCTCTTTCTCTCCCTCCCTCTACTTCCCTCTCTCTATCTTTCTCTCCCTCTCTCTCTACTTCCCTCTCTCTCTCTCTCTCCCTCCTCCCTCTCTCCCCGTTCTCCCTCTCTCCCTCCCTCTCTCTCTTTCTTTCTCTCTCTCTCTAACCCTCCTCACTCTCTCTCTCTACTTCCCTCTCTTTCTCTCCCTCCCTTCCTCTCTCCCTCCCTCTCTCTCTCCCCCTCCCTCCCTCTCTCCCGTTCTCCCTCTCTCTCTCTACTTCCCTCTCTCTCCCTCCCTCTCTCTCTTTCTTTCTTTCCCTCTCTCTCTCTAACCCTCCTCCCTCTCCCTGTTCTCTCTCTCTCTCTCTATTTCCCTCTCTTTCTCTCTCCTCCTCCTCCTCCCTCTCTCCCTGTTCTCCCTCTCTCTCCCTCCCTCCTCCTCCTCCCTCCTCTCTCTCCCTCCAGTTCTTTCCATCTCTCTCTCTCTCTCTCTCTCTCTCTCTCCGGTTGCTGCGGGCGCCAGTGTCCGTACAGCCGTGTGCATTATTTATGAGGAACATTTTGGCGGCGGTGGGCAGTCCAGTCGTTCGTCCAGTCGTTCAGTCGTTCGTTCGTTCGTTCGGCGGGGGTTTTGCGTCGGGGTGAAGCGTGTCCGGTGGCCCGTTTCCGTGGCAGCCGCTAATGCCGTGATAAATGAGAGTTATCTGTAGCCCGTGGTGTATGACGCCCATCTGCTGCGGCGTCCTCCGGGGGCCATTTTCAGATGTTTTGAATGTGGGTCGGCTCAGGTGGCCGCGCTCGCTCAGGGGGCGGAGTCTTCGCTGACCTCCTTATCGCCGCGACGTTTAACGGGTTTTTTTTGGGGACCTGGTTCCCGGCGAAACACTGAGAAAACGAAAATAAATATAACAGACGACTTCAACTACACGAGACGAGAGGGACTTAAACATACTTAAAGCTGCACTGTGGAACTTTTCTAAAACAGAACTAAAACAGGACTGAACTAAAACTAAAACAGGACTGAACCACAGCGGAACTAGGACTAAACCAGGTCTAAAATCAAGACTAAAACCAGGTCTAAAGGTAAACCAGGACTGGACTAAAACTAAGGACTCTAAATAAATCAGGTCTTAACCCAGATTAAAATCAAGACTAAAACCAGATCTAAACCAGGACTAAAATCAAGACTAAAACCATTTCTAAACCACGACTAAAATTAGGACTAAAACCAGGACTAAAACAGGTCTAAATCAGGACTAAACCAGACCTAAAATCAGGACTAAACTAGGACCAAACTCGAACTAAACCAGGACTGAACCAGGACTAAACCAGGACTAAATAAGGACTAATCCAGGTCTAAAACAGGACTGAACCAGGTCTAAACCAGGTCTAAACTAGGTCTAAACCAGGACTAAACCAGACTAAACCAGAACTACACCAGAACTAAACCAGGACTAAACCAGGACTAAAACCTGGTCAAAACTAGAACTAAAATCGAGTAAAACCAGATCTAAACCAGGACTAAAATTAGGATTAAAACCAGGACTAAACCAGGACCAAACCAGGTCTAAACCAGCACTAAACCTGGACTTAAACCAGGACTAAAACCTACAGCGCGACTCTACCGGCCGTTGTAAAAAAAAACGTCTATTGGATCTGTGGTGATGGAGCTTGAAACGACCCCACGTTCACATCTACGTCTTTAAAAGCCTCGCTCCTGATTGGCTCTTTGGTTGCCATGACACACGCACTCGGATTTCCAAATGTGGATCTCGCCTCCAAAGCCTCGATGAGCTTCATTTGACTGGATCTGAACTCTCAACCCTCCCCTCGCTCCGCTCCCTTACACCGTCCGCGAGCTGATTCACTCTCCCCGTCTGAATCTGCAGCCCCGTCACGGTTTTTGATGAGTCTCTTTGAAAAGTTCCCGTCGTTCGGCTCCGTCGTTCCCGCGCCCGGAGAGAGGTCCGTGTCCTGTTATTACCCGCGCCCCGTGTCTCCTCCGTACCGCCTCATTCTGCATACACAAGCAGCTGACGGAGCCTTTCTCCTCTCAGCAATAACGCCGGGTTCACGATCCCAAATTAAACTTTTTTCGCGGAGGTTGTGCAGACATGAGCGCGCAAAAAAACCCTCACTAAATTTATCCTCCCGTATATTCCTCCGAGGCCCAAACTGCAGACTGCACACAGATAAAGCCCGCGGACAAGACAACCTCTGCACCGCAATATATGACTAAAGTTACACGAGTTCTGATTGTTCTCGTTGATTTTAGAGCTTTTTGTCTCCTCCACTGTATCACTGAAGATGAGATTTGACGACCTTTAGAAATGGCTCGGTTTTTCACATTTAAACAGAGGCTGTGACAGGTCGGGGCCACTACAACCCACACTAGACTGACCAATAGGGTTCAAGGATATGTTTTCGCCGATTTTTTCCGAAGTTAATCGAAATAGTGACGATGGTAGCTTCCGGAAAAAACACAACACGAAACACGTGCAATGGAAAGATCGCGGCGCTGCGGCGCACAGTTTTAGAAATAATGAGAAGTGGACATATTTTATGGATAAGTTTAGAGAAAGTGACTTTTATAGATTTCAAAGTGTTGATGTTGAAGTTGATTATAAAGTGGAAAACAACGACAGTGACGGACTTTCGGGGAGAAGGTGAGATGCCGCTGATGCGTCTGTGTGGAGTCCTGCGATGTCCAAACAAACTATCTGAGCTTTATACTCGATTATGAACCAAAATTGCCCTGAAATCTGGATGTTGCCCAGGCCAGTCCTTTAAAATATTTCAGTCTTTTTTTCCAAGATGCAACGTATAACAGAATCACTACAGAAAAAACGCTTATGTGGAGCTCTGCACACGAGAAAATAACCAAGATGACAAATACTGGACACACACTGACGAGGAAGAGTTTTATTATTATATTATAATAAGCTAAATTAGTTGAATAAATAAAATAAGTTGAAAAAGTTAAATGAGTTGAATAAGTTAAATGGAAAAAAATTAATTGGGTGCACACAGGTGAACAACAGGTAAAAACAGGTGAACACTTGGCTTTACTGTATCTGGTGATATGAAATCTGTTTAAATACTTTGACAAAGTATATTTTTTAGTTTTTTATGAATATAGTTTTCAGAACATGCAGATATCAGATGCTGAATGTAGTTTTTTTGTTTTCGATTTTGCACCTGACCAGGTAAACTCTCATTTTCATTGAGCTGTTATAAACCTGTAAATGAGTTGAATCACATTTAAACATCCATAAATGAAGAGTTCAGAGTCTAAGGTTTCCAGAGATACAAATATGTCTGTGTTACAATTAAGTTCATGAGTGTAAAAATCATTTATAATCACTCGTGGAAGTCTGTTTTCTTTTATGCAGTTATGCTCTATGGGTGTAGCCCTAGTAACATATGTCTGGGTTGTTCCTAGTAGCGTCCAGGGGGAAAGAGTTACTCGTCACTGGTAACAGTACGGTGGCTGGTTTAATGGTTTTCCGTGTCAAAATATCTGTGTAAACGTGTGTCGTATTCTCCAGCAGCTTCGTAAAAAAAGAAAAAAAAAAAGAAAAAAAGGGTCTCTCTCAATCCGTGTTCATTAGTTTTTCAATATACAATCAAAAATTTTAAAAATGAAAAAACAACTATTTTCTTCATTATTTGTCTCCAAAACCAAAATGAAAAAAAAAAAAGCAGATGATGATTTGTTTTTTCAGTTTTCGATTTTGTGTTTAAATGAAAAATGGAAAAAACGGAGAACGAACGTTTATGTGATTTCCGTGACTGCGATGGCGGACTTTTGCGCTGCATACGGACTGAACCAGGACTGATCCAGGTCCAGACCGGGATTGAGACCGAGACCAGAGCGGGACTGAGACCGAGACCAGACCGGGACTAGAGCGGGATTTCAGATTTTGTGTTTAAATGAATAATAGAAAAAAGAGATAACAGACTAAAACAGGACTAAACCTAGACTAAACCGTTTTCAGTCCTGGTCTCAGTCCCACTCTGGTCCCAGTCCCGGTCTGGTCACAGTCTGGTCCCGGTCCTGTCCAGGTCTCAGTCCTGGTCTGATCACGGTCCTGTCCAGGTCTCGGTCCCGGTCAGGTTGCAATCTCAGCCCCGGTGTGGTTGCCGTCTCGGTCCCGGTCTGGTTGCGGTCTCGGTCCCGGTCTGGTTGCAGTCTCGGTCCGGTCCTGATCTCAGTCCTGGTCTCTGTCACAGTCTGGTCCTGGTCCGGTCCTGGCCTCAGTCTCGGTCTGGTTCTGGTCTCAGTCCCAGTCCTGTTCCTGACCTCAATCCTGGTCTCAGTTCTGGTCTGATCCCAGTCTCAGTCCCAGTCCTGGTTCCGGACGTAGTTTAGTCCTGGTTTAGTCCTGATTCAGTCCTGGTTCAGTCCAGTGTTACAGCTTTTAAGTCACGGAAACACGGAAACAGCTGTTCCATTATTAATTTAAACACACAAAAAAAAATCATTATCTGTTTTTTCATTTTGGTTTTGGAGACAAATGATGAAGAAAATAGTTGTTGTTTTTTTTTTTTTTCATTTTCTTATTTTTGGTTTTATTTTGAAAAACAAATGAACCAGTGATACAAATTAAGCAGCACAAATTCATTATATTTAAAGTGAACAGTAGTGAGATGAGACCGTCCGTCCACCAGCGGAACAGAAACGGGCTCAGATCTCATTAACGGCGGCGTCTCGTGTTTGCTCGCCGACGACGGCTCAGCGCGCGGGCTTTTACCGGCCCGTTTCTATGGACGCAAACTCGATTGTTGCTAGGAAACGTCAGCCGCGGCGAGTCCCCTGACGAAACCCTAAACCCGAGTTTTCTCCATCACGGCGTAGACATCGTCAAGGCAAGTCAAAGATAGAGACGGGAATCACAATTTGTTTCCGTAACACGCCGTTTGCTACCCGCCCGTCTCCGTGGAGATCCACAGTGTGAAAAATGTTCCACAGTTGTTTGTTTACATGAGAGCTTTAACTCCGATAAACATTTAAGCGGCATTCATGTTTATTCCGAATTAAATAAAGGCCATGCAAACACTTAAATGCTAATGATTATTCAGAATTAAACTTAAAGGGCCCATCTCATGCAAAATTAACTTTTCAGAGCTTTCTACCTTCTAAGGCGACGTTCAGACTGCAGGGCTTAACGCTCAGTTCAGATTTTTTTGTGAAATCCGATGTTTTTTCGAGGTCGTTCACATTTCCAATTAAATGTGACTTGTATGTGACTCCAGTTTGAACATTAAACGGCCCAAAAGTGTCCCACATGTGACACTGGAGACACGACGACGTCAACCGCAGCGAGCGTCTCTGTGTTTACAGAAGTTGTCCAAACATGGACGCAGCATCGAGCACCTGGAGATTTTAAAGTTCCTCTCGTACCGGAGCCAGAACATGAACAACTTACTTGTTTTAAGGAGGAGATTGAGAAGGAGAAGGACGAGGTTTTTGGTCGTGGTGTTTTGTGGTTCAGTCCGTTTAAAGGAACGTGTGGATGTGGAGACGGAGCCAAGAGTGATGAGTGGAGATGTGCTTCACTTCAGTGACACAGAGTTCATTAACAATTTTCACCTACTTCAGTGCAGAATAGTGACGTTTGTGTCTTGTTGATAACGTGTAGGTGGATGAATGCACTTTGGCCGTTCAGACTGAAGTCACATGTCAAAAGATCAGATATGTATCAGTTTCAGGAGCACAGATCCAAGTGTCCTGGGTCACATTTGAAAAAATCGGATCTGTGTCGTTCAGACTGTCAATAAAAGATCAGATACAGGAACATAGGGGCCAAAAATTTGGATTTGGGTCACTTCAGGCTGCAGTCTGAACGCAGCCTCACAGTGATGTGTGGGCCTTGTATTTGTCGTCGAAGTGGTTTGTAGATTGATTTGGCGTTTTTTTTTTACAAATTGCAGTGTATTTCTGCCTCCCTCCCACGTGACAACGAACTAAAGCTGCTTCAACGATGACGCGGCAGATACACCTATAACGCGTTTGACGTAGCAGAAAGCGCTTCACACCCGCCCCGCTCCACCACCTCCACCCCGACTGCAGTGAACACGATATAAGTTTATCTACTAGGGTTTATTAATACTTTACCAATCAGTAATCACCATCACTCACCATTGGTCTTGTGTCGTCCTCTGAGCGGGTTGGTCTGACAGGTCCAAAGACTCAGTCCTCCATGTGCTGGGTCCAGACGAGGGCGAGCGAGACCACGAGGTCCGCGCGGCGAAAGTGAGAATGAGCTGTGGACTACAGGTCTGAGTGTTCTGCTCCTGTCCTCTGTACTGGAGGAGCTCAGCTGGTACTGAGGTGGTACCAGCCAGGTCCGTCGTCCGTGCTCTTGGTTCTTCCTGGGGAAAGAGCTTCTCAGGCTGAGGCTCCTCACACCACTCCCTCCTCCAGCTCATCCAGGCCCGACCTGAACCGGAGCTGCTCCCGCTGGTTCTGGAGTCTGGGTGTTGTCAGCTTCTCCTGGAGGCAGCCTAAACAGAGGATCTTAAGAAAGAGACTTGGAGAGTTAGAAAAGTTCTCAGACATGTCTCTTTATTAATTCAGGCAGATTCAGGTCTCAAGATTCAAGTTGATTCAGCATGATTTTGCCTACGCGGCGTCTTTCTGTGCATCGGTCGTCCCTCGACAACACAGTCGGCGTTCCCCCACTGATGCACAGAAAAACTGGATGCCTTTTATACCAGCATAACTGTTGAGTTAACATCTTCATGGAAACATACACAGCAGTTTTGTCCCAACACGTATCCGTAACAGACTGGCAGATGCTAAAGGTTGGAGATACACCCCTTATCTGTCCCATATACATTCACCATTGACAATCCAAAGTCCAAAAACATACACAACATGTCAAGGAACACAGAGATTAATTACAGGGCGTATTAACATATGAATGAAACTTTAAAAACACAGGGTAGAAGCCCACAGTGTAGAACAGCGCCCGCATCCGCACGTGTAAGACAAGGCAAGTTTATTTGTACAGCACAATTAGTACACAAAGTAATTCGAAGTGCTTTACAGAATAAGAAATACATTAAAATCATAATAAAAACGAATCAAAACATAAATAATCATCACAAAATTAAAGATTTAAATTAAAAAAGAGAGCGAGACATTAATTACATAAATTGGAGAGAAGAGTGCAGAAGGAAAACCTTTCAGTCGTGCACAGTGAAACAGAACCGTTTTGAGCCTGGATTTAAACAGAGTCAAAGTCGAGTCTGTCTCACATGTTCAGACTGTTCCAGGTTTTAGCTGCGTGAACCTGAACTGCTGACTCCTCGTGTTTAGTCGTGACTCTGGGCACCAGCAGGAGGCCGGTCCCTGAGCTCCTCAGAGTGCGAGACGGTTCACGTGGCACTAACATGTCAGAGATGAACTTTGGTGCTCGGCCGTGGAGAGACTTTGTACAAGCAGAGCCGCTTTAAAGTCTCCGAGCCACAGGAACGACAAACCGGTAGCAGCTGAAGTGTGTGTTTTCTTCCGGTCGATGTAAAAACGTTCGCGTCTCCGTCCAATCAGAACCTTCCCCACCTCCAGACGACGCTGAACGAACCTCCCCACCTCCAGACGACGCTGAACGGAATTAAATAAAGACGATTTAACGAGTTTTCCACGTAAACCTTAATTCAGAATCATTATTTCCATGTAAACTCGAAGGATAATAATTTAATTCCGAATTAATTAACTCGGAATAATTAAATAGGAATTTAAAAAAAAACATCATGTGAACGTGGCCAGTGTGACATTAAACGTTTACATTTAGTCAATCACAGGTGCAGGTTTTACAGCTCGAAAAAAAAACCTGGAAAAACAGACGTTCTGACTGTGGAAGACCAAATGAACCTCGTCGCTTCAGCTAAAATATTCCACAGTACAGGCATTAAACTTACTAGTCGCCACGGATACGACTTCGAGGAGCCACCAGGCCAAGCTGCACGTCTTTTTCTAACGATTTTTAAGCCGTAAAACCACCTGTAACTGAACAAACGACCACGACGTATCCACGGAAACAAGCAGCGGCGCTCTCCACGGGGAAAGTTCCACAGCGCGACTTTAAAAACACATTGCGGATGGATGACTCAGGGAACATCTCGGCGGCGTCCAGAACGGGGCTGGTCGCAGAAATCATTAGATCTGATAAGCCCCCCGATGGCCGCCGGGGTAATTACGTTGGAGACGGCGTCCTGCATTAACATCGCTCTCCCTCCCGCTCGCCGTTTTATGACCTCATGCTTTTTCCCTGATAGAATTACGAGTCTGTTCGGAGCGCGAGGAAGCGGAAGACGCTGCCCCCCGGGAACACAGACCCCAAAGATAAGCACCAAAAAAATCCACAGTGACGCGATAATACGGGCACTTCCTGTTTTTTCGAGGAGTTTTTATTGGGTTTAATTTGGGGGCTGGCGAAATAAACAACCCGTCGAGTAAAGTTTGGACTGTGGTTACTTTTTGGTTTGGGGGTCTGTCGCCTGTTTGTTCCTATGGAGACGTCATTGCTCTGTCTAGAATGTTCTGCAGTGTGACATTAAACAGTTCTACTTCACGTTTTTTCAGTTACAGGTGGTTTTACGGCTCAAAAATAACTAGAAAAACAGGGATTTTGTCTGTGAGCGGGGTCGCCTCTCCACAGATCTGACCTGTAACTTGGTCTGGTTTGGTTCCCGTGAAGACAGAAAGGTTTAATGCCGTACTGTGAAACATTACAGACAAAGCAATATCAGTAAAAAAAAAAACATTTTAGACCATTTCCAGCGATGTTTGTTCAGAGCAATGTTCGTTTCTGAAGAACATTCCAAAATTATTCCAAGATTTTGTCCAAATTTATTTTAGTTTAAATAATGATACATTTTTATTTATTACTAAACTAGGACTATATCAGGACTAAAGCAGGACACCATCAGATCTATTTCAGGTCTAAACCAGCCTTAAACCAGGGCTAAACTAGGACTATATCAGGTCTGAAACAGGACTAAACCAGGACTAAAATAGGACTATATCAGGTTTAAAAACAGGACTAAAATAGGACCATATCAGGTTTAAAACAGGACTATATCAGGACTATACCAGGACTAAACCAGGACTAAAATAGGACTATATCAGGTTTAAAAACAGGACTATATCAGGACTTATACCAGGACTATACTAGGACTAAAATAGGACTATATCAGGTCTAAACCAGGACTAAAATAGGGCCAAAATAGGACTATATCAAGTCTAAACCAGGACTATATCAGATCTTTTTCAGGTCTAAACCAGGTTTAAACCAGGACTAAACCAGGACTCAACCAGGATTAAAATAGGACTAAACCAGGACTATAATAGGACTATGACAGGGCTAAACCTGGACTAAAACATTGCAAAAATAGGACTATATCAGGTCTAAACTAATACTACAATAGGGCTAAAGTAGAACTAAACCAGGATTAAATAGGACTAAACCAGGTCTAAACCAGAGGAGCATAAATTGCATTTGTTTAGCCAAAATACAAAAGACTAATGACCCACAATGAGTCGAAAACGGACTCTGCTAAACGATTTTTTTGTACAATTTTACTTAAACCCACCAGCCCAACCCCATGTGCATGTCCCAGTTTTTAATTTTAAAAACCTGGTCACGTTTCTCAGACAGAGCAGTGCTTCCAGTTAGCACCGCACGGACAGTATCAATAAACGAACCCTTTTGCGCTCGTGTCAATATTAATGTTTCCAATTAGCACGTTTGACATTTTAACTCGTGGTCGTGGTGTTTGCTTCTTTTCTCTTTCTTCATCTCCTCTCGTTCGCTCGTCGCCGACAAATATTAAAACCTCCAACTGCTTTTCCCTTAATGTCCAAATCCTAATCACATTTTATTACTTTTTTTTTTCTTTTTTCATTTTAACCTCGCGCGCTGCCGTCTGATTAACCAAACCCCCCCCCCCCCCCACCAGGACTAGACCGGGACTAGACCAGGACTAGACCAGGACTAGACCGGGACTAGACCAGGAATAGACCGGGACTAGACCATGATTAGACCAGGACTAAAACAAGGACTAGACCAAGACTAGACCGTGATTAGACCGGGACTAGACCGGGACTAAACAAGGACTAGACCCTGAATAGACCGAGACTAAACCAGGACTAGCCCGGGACAGACCGAGACTAGACAGGGCCTAAACCGGGACTAGACCGGGACTAGACCAGGACTAAACAAGGACTAAACAGGACTAGACCGTGATTAGACCGGGACTAAACCAGGACTAGACCGGGACTAGACCAGGACTAAACAAGGACTAAACAAGGACTAGACCAAGACTAGACCGTGATTAGACCGGGACTAGACCGGGACTAGACCAGGACTAAACCAGGACTAGACCGAGACTGAACCAAGACTAGACCGAGACTGAACCAGGACTAGACCGAGACTGAACCAGGACTAGACCGGGACTAGACTGGGAATAGACCGGGAGCAGACCGAGACTAGACGGGGCCTAAACCAGGACTAGACGGGATAAACCAGGACTAGACGGACTAAACAAGGACTAGACCCTGAAATAGACCGAGACTAAACCAGGACTAGACCGAGACTACACCAGACTAGACCGGGACTAGACCATGATTAGACCAGGACTAACAAGGACTAGACCAAGACTAGACCGTGATTAGACCGGGACTAGACCGGGACTAAACAAGGACTAGACCCTGAATAGACCGAGACTAAACCAGACTAGCCCGGGAGCAGACCGAGACTAGACAGGGCCTAAACCGGGACTAGACCGGGACTAGACCAGGACTAAACAAGGACTAAACAAGGACTAGACCGTGATTAGACCGGGACTAAACCAGGACTAGACCGGGACTAGACCAGGACTAAACAAGGACTAAACAAGGACTAGACAAGACTAGACCGTGATTAGACCGGGACTAGACCGGGACTAGACCGGACTAGACTAGACCGAGACTAAACCAGGGCTAGACCGGGACTAGACCGAGACTGAACCAGGACTAGACCGAGACTAAACCAGGACTAGACCGGGACTAGACTGGGAATAGACCGGAGCAGACCGAGACTAGACGGGGCCTAAAACCAGGACTAGACCGGGATTAAACCAGACTAGATCGGGACTAAACAAGGACTAGACCCTGAATAGACCGAGACTAAACAGGACTAGACCGGGACTAGACCAGGACTAAACAAGGACTAGACCAGGAGCAGACCGACTAGACGAGACTAAACCAGACTAGACCGGGACTAGACCGGACTAAACCAGGACTAGACCGGGACTAAACCAGGACTAGACCGGGACTAAACAAGGACTAGACCCTGAGACCGAGACTAACCAGACTAGACCGGGACTAGACCGGGACTAGACCAGGACTAAACAAGGACTAGACCGGGAGTAGACCGAGACTAGACGGGGCCTAAACCAGGACTAGACCGGGACTAAACCAGGACTAGACCGAGACTAAACAAGGACTAGACCCTGAATAGACCTAGACTGAAGACCGACTAAACCAGGACTAGACCAGGACTAAACAAGGACTAGACCGAGACTAAACCAGGACTAGACCGGGACTAAACCAGGACTAGACCAGGACTAACCAGGACTAGACCCTGAATAGACCGGGACTAAACCAGGACTAGACCCGGACTAAACCAGGACTAGACCCTGACTAGACTATCGCCTTTTCTGTCTCTTCCCGGTCCAGCTCCGCGTGATCCGGCCGGCGTTCCTCTCTGCGTTTGATTGGATGTTTGTCACGTTTTTAATTCCTAAATATCGAGGGCTTTAACGATCTGGGTCAGAACGCAGTCGGTACGAGCGGGACTGTCAGTTCGACGGGACGCGTTTCTCGATTAGCTTCAACTCGAGAGTAATTAAGGCGTCGGGAGAAAAAGACCTCGCCTGAAGTTGGGAGAGAAATAAACGAAAAAAAAAAAAAAAAGAGCTATGACTAAGTGTATTAAGATGTCGAAAATGGCGTTTATCTCGTTAGCGTGCGCAGCGAGGGGTTCGTTTTTGTAAATCCTGGGTGGATTTCTCCGGGGGGATGGATCGTAGTTTTATTTGGCCGTTGAAAGGGCTTCTTCCGCTCGCTCAGTGTGGGGCGGTCAGGACTTAATCGCCCGTGATTGGACGCGGCGTTTCAGGCTCGGGCCCCGTAAGGATTCATGTGTTTGACTGCAGGACTGACGCGGAATTCTAACGGGACGAACTTGGATATTTACGCGTTATATTTAAAGGCTCGTTATACTTCATCAACTGTTCATATTTCTCTGTAATGATAATAGACAGAAACACAGCGGCTGGTTCAGTATGAAAGATAAATTAAATTAAATCATTACATACGAGGAACAGTGTGACAGAAACACCTCTGGGCAGTCATATGTGATGTCATGTAGTACTTGAAATTGCATTTATTTTATTTTTTTTACTGTATGTGGGGAAGCTGGACAAAGTTTATTCTCCGCTCATGTTTGTGGTTCTGGTTCTCGTTTTTTTTTCCTGATATTAACGTCGCTGCGTCACTGGATACTCGTCCCTGATTGGTCGACGCGGCTCGTCTGTACAGTTGTAGGGAGTATTATCTGTTACATAAGGGCGAGTTGTACAGTTGTAGGGAGTATTATCTGTTACATAAGTGTGAGTTGTACATTTGTAGGGAGTATTATCTGTTACATAAGGGTAAGCTGTTGTACAGTTGTAGGGAGTATTAACTGTTACGTAACGTCGAGTTGTTGTACAGTTGTAGGGAGTATTATCTGTTACATAAGTGTGAGTTGTACATTTGTAGGGAGTATTATCTGTTACATAAGGGCAAGTTGTGCAGTTGTAGGGAGTATTATCTGTTACATAAGGGTGAGTTGTTGTACAGTTGTAGGGAGTATTATCTGTTACATAAGGGTAAGTTGTACAGTTGTAGGGAGTATTATCTCTTACATAAGGGCAAGTTGTTGTACAGTTGTAGGGAGTATTATCTGTTACATAAGGGTGAGTTGTTGTACAGTTGTAGGGAGTATTATCTGTTACATAAGGGTGAGTTGTTGTACAGTTGTAGGGAGTATTATCTGTTACATAAGGGCGACTTGTACAGTTGTAGGGAGTATTATCTGTTACATAAGGGTGAGTTGTACAGTTGTAGGGAGTATTATCTGTTACATAAGAGCGAGTTGTACAGTTGTAGGGAGTATTATCTGTTACATAAGGGTGAGTTGTACAGTTGTAGGGAGTATTATCTGTTACATAAGAGCGAGTTGTACAGTTGTAGGGAGTATTATCTGTTACATAAGGGCGAGTTGTTGTACAGTTGTAGGGAGTATTATCTGTTACATAAGGGCAAGTTGTTGTACAGTTGTAGGGAGTATTATCTGTTACATAAGGGCAAGTTGTTGTACAGTTGTAGGGAGTATTATCTGTTACATAAGGGCGAGTTGTACAGTTGTAGGGAGTATTATCTGTTACATAAGGGTGAGTCATTGTACAGTTGTAGGGAGTATTATCTGTTACATAAGGTGAGTTGTACAGTTGTAGGGAGTATTATCTGTTACATAAGGGTGAGTTGTTGTAGAGTTGTAGGGAGTATTATCTGTTACATAAGGGTGAGTTGTACAGTTGTAGGGAGTATTATCTGTTACATAAGGGCAAGTTGTTGTACAGTTGTAGGGAGTATTATCTGTTACATAAGGGTGAGTTGTTGTACAGTTGTAGGGAGTATTACCTGTCACATAAGGATGAGTTGTACATTTGTAGGGAGTATTATCTGTTACATAAGGGCAAGTTGTACAGTTGTAGGAGTATTATCTGTCACATAAGGATGAGTTGTTGTACAGTTGTAGGGAGCATTATCTGTTACATAAGAGTTGTACAGTTGTAGGGAGTATTATCTCTTACATCAATGCACGTTACTGTACAGTTGTAGGGAGTATTATCTGTTACATAAGGGTGAGTTGTACAGTTGTAGGGAGTATTATTTGTCACATAAAGGTGAGTTGTTGTACAGTTGTAGGGAGTATTATCTGTTACATAAGGGCGAGTTGTTGTACAGTTGTAGGGAGTATTATCTGTTACATAAGAGTGAGTTGTACAGTTGTAGGGAGTATTATCTCTTACATCAATGCACGTTACTGTACAGTTGTAGGGAGTATTATTTGTCACATAAAGGTGAGTTGTTGTACAGTTGTAGGGAGTATTATCTGTTACATAAGGGCGGCTGTGTTGTACAGTTGTAGGGAGTATTATCTGTTACATAAGAGTGAGTTGTACAGTTGTAGGGAGTATTATCTCTTACATCAATGCACGTTACTGTACAGTTGTAGGGAGTATTATTTGTCACATAAAGGTGAGTTGTTGCACAGTTGTAGGGAGTATTATTTGTCACATAAAGGTGAGTTGTTGCACAGTTGTAGGGAGTATTATCACATTTTAAAGTCGTATACAGCTCCTTTAATCATGTTTACTGTCTTGTCCATGGATCATCGCTCTTTACATTTCCCGTCGACGTCCGTGTTTGTTTCCTTCCTCTTACGGATCGTCTCCCGGACGTGTTTACATTGGTCATTTTCATCGCCGCGGCGACTCTAAATCTCACTCCGGCTGATGGATGACCGTCTGAGGCCGCCGCCGATAAAGTTTTGTTTTTACCGCGCGCAGTTTATGATGTTTTAAGTAGCCCAGATCCGTCTTTTGGGGCGCGGGCCGGGCCTGGGTGCGGCGCGCGAGTGTGGCCGGGCCTCCGCACATACATCACGTCGCCGTACCCTGATAGCTTTATTGATTTTGCCCTCGC
Organism: Boleophthalmus pectinirostris; assembly: GCF_026225935.1. Classification (NCBI taxonomy): domain Eukaryota; kingdom Metazoa; phylum Chordata; class Actinopteri; order Gobiiformes; family Gobiidae; genus Boleophthalmus; species Boleophthalmus pectinirostris. The sequence continues at coordinate 3,662,231 of NW_026571070.1, forward strand.
CGCCGCGCCATCCCTCAAACTTTCTACACCGAGACTAACTGAGACAGATATTTTCCAACTGCTCCAGATAGATCATTAGCCAATTGGAAAAGATGGACTCCAGGCCCAGATCTATACCGAGATTAGGAGAGATGGGAGAGGAAGACGAGGAAGCAGAAGATACAGGGACACGGCGAGGAAGAGGAAGAGGAAGAGGAAGAGGAGAGACCTGGAGCCTGTGTTTTTCCTTCTTTAAAAAAGTCGGATTTTTTCGTACAGTTTTATTATTTGACCCATTTTAAGGTTAGAAAATACATTTAACCTTTCCTAAAGTGCAAAGATAAAGTATTGTTATATGTTATTATTATGTGGATACAAATGTATATCCAGAGTATGCAAGTTTTTAGTAAATAAATGGATTAAAAAAGAAGCGGGAAGTTCCGGCTCCTTCCGATTGACTTTTATTGGAATATTGTGGCTCTTCTCTCTGTACCTGCTACTGTGAGCCTCGTCATTTTGGTCTTAAAATGTTTGTATTATTACTGTTTTCCTGTGACCTCTTGTGTAAAGCTGAGGATTTATTTATTTATTTATTTTTATTACTTATTTTTCTATTTTATTTTGATTTGTACATTTACATTTGTGCCCGGTCGAAGCAGAAGTAAACAACAAGGCCAAAAATTCAACTTAATGCATCTGATATAAAAATGTATTGAACAGATACATATGTCTCTAGTTTATCAAACTGTTGACCTTTTTTCTGTACCATTTTTGGTTCTAAAGTTACATACGTTTTAAACAGACCATGTATGAAACATGGAACAAAAATTATTTCCCAAATTTCAAAGACCCAAAAATCATGTAAATAAATGGATGTATTTCATCATATCTTGTGTTATTCCATCTTTGAACTGTTGATGAAGGGACAGGATTTAAAAAAATAATTATTATTTAAAATGATAAAAATTTGCTTGGAAGGACTGACATATTTTATAGAAATAGTTTCATTTCATTTTGAAGTAATATTAAAGTTTTCGGAAGAAAAAAGCGACAAATGATGTAAAATCCTGCACCTTCTACTTGTTTGTACAATTTTCCCTCCGTTACTTTTCCCTCCGTTACCATGAACTTTCTTAATAAAAAATCTCATGAGTCAAAAAGTAAGAGGTTTTTCAACCTAATCTTGTACCATATGGTAGAAAACTATATGAAGCAAATATTCAAACCAGTTTGTTAAGGATATGTAAGTGAGAACCAAGAGTTATCACTGTTTGGATTTATTGACCAAAAAGTGCTGCATATTTCATTCCCTCCGTTACCGACATGAGTTTGTAAATTTTTTGTCAACAACTTGAAAGAATCTCACAGGTTTAACTTGACCCTGTTGGAGTGTAACTCTTTCCTACATTCTGATACTTTACTTATTTCAATAGTTCCTCTAGTTTCTGAATAAGAGACATTTGAATGTCAAAAATCTGACCCTGTTTCCTCCGTTAACACTTGACTGGACCCTTTTATATAATTTTGCAATATTTGACACTTGCCAACTTATGTAGAATGTATTATTAATTTTTCTCTGTTTTACTCTTTGTTATTATATATTATATTGTGACCGATAATTTCCCTTTGGATCAATAAAGTTTGTCTAAGTGTTTTTGATGATGATTTTGATCAAGGAGAATTTTCCACATATAAGAAAAACAAAACAATAACATCTTTGTAAATGTCTCACATACATAAAGTGTGTTTAAACTAAAATCGCTTTCCTCGAGAGGGAGTGGGATGAACAAAGACTTTTATTTATTTATTAACTTATTTATGCAAAACACGGGGGTGGGAATAATTACACTTAAACTTAGACAAACATCAATAAAGTTTGTCTAAGTCTAAGTATAATTATTCCCACCCCCGTGTTTTGCTTGTAAGAAATAAATTCCCCGTATGCTTCCTGTACATACAATAATAATAAATAATATGATAAAGATTTAAATATATAATAATAAATATATAAATACATAGTCTAAAGTCCGTCACACTACAGAAGAATTTGCTCGATTTTGGTTGCGATTTGCTTCTCCCCGAGTTCGTGAAGGCGTGACCCGACTTATATGTTTTTGTGTGTGACTGTGATGTCATATTGTATCGTAAACACAAAACCACGTTAACGGCCGATAAAACAGAGCGTCAGGGGCAGAGGAGCGATGGACACAGAGACAAATAACGACTCCAGTCCTCAAAACGGTCCTGTGAATCCAGTTTGAGGTGTTCTTTAAAAGTAAAAAGGCCGGAGTAGTTCCTCACATTTGTCTGTTTACATCTTTAGTCCTTGTTTGGTGCCGGTTTAGTCCTGGTTTTGTTTTAGTCCTGGTTGAGTCATGGTTTACTCTTGATTTAGTTCTGGTTTAGTCCTGGTTCAGTCCTGGTTTAGATCTAGTTTAGACCTAGTTTAGACCTGGTTTAGTTTCGGTCCTGGTTCAGTCCTGGTTTTGTTTTAGTCCTGGTTGAGTCATGGTTTACTCTTGATTTAGTTCTGGTTTAGTCCTGGTTCAGTCCTGGTTTAGATCTAGTTTAGACCTAGTTTAGACCTGGTTTAGTTTCGGTCCTGGTTCAGTCCTGGTTTTGTTTTGGTCCTGGTTGAGTCCTGGCTAAGTCCTGGTTCAATTCTGGTCCAGTCCTGGTTTGAGTCCTGGTTTTAGTCCTGGTTTAGACCTGGTCCAGTCCTGGTTCAATTCTGGTTCAGTCCTGGTTTGAGTCCTGGTTCAGTCCTGGTTTGAATCCTGGTTTTGTTTTGGTCCTGGCTGAGTCCTGGTTTAGTCCTGATTCAGCTCTGGTTCAGTCCTGGTTTACTCGTTGGTTCAGTCCTGGTTCAGTCCTGATTCAGTCCTGGTTTAGTCCTGGTTCAGCCCTACACATGTGAATGAAACAAAACACAACTCCAACTTCTGTTTTTAAAGACTTAATAACTCGTTTTAAACCTCACACGGGTCCATTTTGTGTAACACGTGACCTTTAAATAAAAATGTTTTTGTAATTTAAGTCGGCCGTCAGCGGCGAGTTTCCCGTGTGCCCCACCGAGACCAAAACCAAACCAACTGGGTCGTCTTGAAGTCGCCCCATTAGCCGTAATAACGAAGAAAAACCCGCTCAAAGGTCAAACTCTGTCACCGTTTTGGCCTCGTGAACTCCGCAGGAATCGCCCCGAGGTTCGAAAATTAAGAACAGGCGAAGAATAAATCGCAACCGCATTTAAACTCGACTCAATTTTAAAATACGGCAGGTGGAAAAGAACAAAAAAAAACAAAAAAAAAGGAGAGAAACGGTGTGTGAAATCCAATGAAAGGGAAACTCAAAGCTAAAATTGGCTTAAAGGGGCAATTAGTGTTAATAATGGGCCAATCAGACTCAAAGGTTGAACGGGTCGACTCGCTCAGTGTTATTTTAGACATGAAGGTTGGACCAGGACACGAGACTCAGGTAAGGACCAATTTTACACTTCAGTCTCGGGTTTGGATCTGTTTTTTAAAGAACTGGTCTCCATGACGACACAACAGTGTATGCAAATAGATAAAGAATCAGTGTGTCGTTCGTTCGTTTTTCAATATAAAACTAAAAATAAGAAAAGGAAAAATCAACTGTTTTCTTCATTATTTGTCTCCAAAACCAAAATGAAAAAAAAAACCCAGATGATTTGTTTTTTAAATTTTTTGATTTTGTGCTTAAATGAAAAATGGAAAAAAAACAGATAATGGTTGTTTCCCGTTTTCGTGACTGTGATGACGGACTGAACCAGGACTGAACCAGGACCGAACCAGGACCCAGTGAACCAGGACTAAACCAGGACTGAACCAGGACTGAAGCAGGACTGAACCAACGAGTAAACCAGGACCAAAACAAAACCTGAACTGAACCGAGGACTAAACCAGGTCTAAACCAGGACTGAACCAGGACTGAACCAGGACTAAACCGTTTTCAGTCCTTGGTCTCAGTCCTGGCCCCAGCCTCAGTCCGGGTCTTGTCCAGGACTCAGTCCCGGTCTCAGTCCCGGTCTCAGTCCCGGTCTAGTCCAGGTCTCAGTCCCAGTCTTGTCCAGGTCTCAGTCCCGGTCCTGGTCTAGTCCAGGTCTCATTCCTGGTCTAGTCCAGGTCTCATTCCCGGTCTTAGTCCAGGTCTTAGTCCAGGTCTCAGTCCCGGTCTTAGTCCAGGTCTCAGTCCCGCTCTCAGTTTGGGTCTAGTCCAGGTCTCATTCCTGGTCTAGTCCAGGTCTCAGTCCCGGTCTCGGTCCCGGCCTCGGTCCCGATCTCAGTCCCGGCCTCGGTCCCGGCCCCAGCCTCATTCCTGGTCTAGTCCAGGTCTCAGTCCCGGTCTCAGTCTGGGTCTTGTCCAGGTCTCAGTCCCGGTCTCAGTCTCGGTCTAGTCCAGATGTCATTCCCGGTCTAGTCCAGGTCTCAGTCCCGGTCTCAGTCCCGGTCTTAGTCCCGGTCTAGTCCCGGTCTTAGTCCAGGTCTCAGTCCTGGTCTCAGTCCCGGTCTCAGTCCTGGTCTCAGTTCGGGTCTCAGTTCGGGTCTAGTCCAGGTCTCAGTCCTGGTCTCAGTTCGGGTCTAGTCCAGGTCTAAGTCCCGGTCTCAGTTCGGGTCTAGTCCAGGTCTCAGTCCTGCTCTCAGTCCCAGTCTGGTCATGGTCCCGGTCCCAGTCTCAGTCCCAGTCCGGTCATGGTCTTGGTCCCGGTCTCAATCACCGTCTAGTCCTGGTTAAGACCCGGCAGCAGTCCTGGTCTGGTCCCGGTCTGGTACCGGTCAGATCCCGGTCTCAGTCCCGGTCTGACCCTGGACCTGGTTCAGTCCTGTTTCAGTCCAGCGTCACAGTTTAAGTCACGTAAACGGGAAACGTCCATTATCCGTTTTTTTCCCCATTATTAATTTAAACACAAAATAAAACAAAACAAAACAAAAATAAAACACACACATTGACTCTGTTCACTCTGCATCTGATCCACTCATGTGTTTGTCGTTACGAGTCGTGGTTAAAAGCTCCGGAGGAAAGTGAGGAGTGTGAGAGTAAAAGACGGTTTTACAAACGTCCGTGTGCTTCTGTGGAGGAAAATCAACAGAGCAGAGAAAATCCAGTGAAGTGTGTGTTTACAGAGGCTTTAGGCGGAAAAATAAACGGGGAATTTCCAGTTAAAAATAGAAATAAATACGAGGTTGTGTTCATTTTCTAGGATTTTAAAAGGTTCTATATTACAAAAAATTGACTCTCGTGAACTTTGAGCAGAGGTGGGACTTGCAAATCATCGTGACTTGGAGTTGGAGTCACTATTTTTAGGATTTGAGACTTGAAGGTCAATGACTTGGGACTTGACTTGGACTTGAAGGGCTAAGGCTTGGACTTGGATTTGAAGGACTAAGGCTTGGGACTCGGACTTGAAGGACTAAGACTTGGGACTTGGACTTGAAGGACTAAGGCTTGGGACTTGACTCGGACTTGAAGGACTAAGACTTGGGACTTGGACTTGAAGGACTAAGACTTGGGACTTGGATTTGAAGGACTAAGGCTTGGGACTTGACTTGGACTTGAAGGACTAAGACTTGGGACTTGGATTTGAAGGACAAAGACTTGGGACTTGGACTTGAAGGACTAAGGCTTGGGACTTGACTTGGACTTGAAGGACTAAGGCTTGGGACTTGACTTGGACTTGAAGGACTAAGGCTTGGGACTTGGACTTGAAGGACTAAGACTTAGACTTGAAGGACTAAGACTTAGGACTTGAAGGACTAAGACTTAGGACTTGGCATTGGACTTGAAGGACTAAGACTTGGGACTTGGACTTGAAGGACTAAGACTTTGGACTTGGCCTTGGACTTGAAGGACTAAGACTTGGGACTTGGACTTGAAGGTCAATGACTTGGGACGGGACTTGGACTTGAAGGTCAGTGACCCGGGACTTGACTTGGACTTGATAAAATGGACTAAGTCTTGGGACTTGACTTGGACTTGAAGGTCAATGACTTGGGACTTGAACCCTGTGACTTGAGAAGACTTGATGCTTCTGCTAAAAAAATAAAATAAAAAAATGCAGTGATTAATTTTACAGGAACAAACTGGAACATGTCCCTCCCACTTGTTTGTTACTATGGCAACAGTGCTTGAAGTACTGCGATGTGGTACCTCAAAAGTACTACAGTAATACACAGTAGAATACAGTACAACAGAGGGAAATACACAGAACATGATTCTTCCATTTCAGTGCAGACGACACGACAAAATAACTGTTATTTAGCTCTTTTAAATCTGATTTTTTTCTGTTCTGATCGTAAAGATTCACACTCAGATCTTGCCAAGACAGACTGATTCATCACTGATTCACTTCATGGAAACCGTGTGACCTCGCAGCATTAGGATTCGTTCGCTCGACAGTAGGCGGGTACTTTTTTAATTTAACTAATCGCTGCTGTTTGGTCGTGATGTATGTAATGCGCCAAATCCTGTAAGAAGAAGAACAATAACGTCTTTCCCCTTGATAAAATTCACCAAACATTCTCTTTATTCCGGCTTTAAATCCTCGATCTCGGGAATCTTTGCCAATACAGAATGTCTGTCTCTTCACTGATTGGCCGGTGTGCGGTCTACAACTTCCGAGGTTCTTGCAAACCATCTAGTGTATTCTAATTCCTGACCGAGTCGCTGGAGAGAAATTAAATTAAGTGGAGGCACTAGGTGGCGCCAGCCTGGCTTGTCAAGACATTTAAAAAAAGGAAAAATGATCATTTCTACAACTCTTATATAAAGACTATAAATAAACCACGATATTCTAAGTACAATTTACTTTAACATTCATCTAAATTGCAAAGATCTAAGTTTGGTTTAAAGACGTGAAACAACTTGAAGCTCAAAACAGACGACTTGGACTTGACTTGGACTTATTGGCCAGTGACTCGAGACTCGACTTGGACTTGCGCGTATTTGACTTGGGACTTGACTCGGACTTGACTTACTTGAGACTCGCAGAACAATGACTTGGTCCCACCTCTGTCTTTGAGTCGTGTCATAATGTTAAATTCTCAAAAACAGACCTGGAGTTGTGTTTTGTTTCATTCACACATGTTTGAGTAACACTTTATTATTACTGAAGTGATTCTGTGTGGAGTTTAAAAACACAGTGGAGCACTTCCTGTATCACCACATGACATCACAAAGTGGACCAGTCTAGACACAATAACTCAATATATTACAACAAACGTCAAATGCTTTCCTATTTTTTCTCCATAGAGATGTGCTTATTTTGTCTGGAATGTTCCACAGTACGGCATTAAACCTTTCTATCTTCACTGAGACCAAACCAGACCAAGTTACAGGTCAGATCTGTGGAGAGGCGGCCCCGCTCACAGTCAGAAAGCCTGTTTATTTAGGTGTTTTTGAACTATAAAACCACCTGTAATTGAATAAATATCCATAGAAACAAGCAGGTGACGAACCCACAACCGAAAAGTTACACAGTGCACCTTTAGCGTTAATGGACAAATAGTTGAGACTTTTGTTTGCGTCTTTCACCGTCGACTGTAGTCTGTGTTTAATTAGTCCATAACGAGATCAGAGCGCAGGACCAATAAAGCCTCAGTGTGTAACATGAGCCGCTGACTCCCACACACTGTCAGGATACACACGACCAAACACTTTAATCCACACAAACACGTCACACACACTTAGACGACGCATCACTTCTGAGAGGACGACAGCAGCAACACGGACAAGAAATATTAAGCTAAAAATAGTGACTAAAATGATGTGATCAGGTTAAACTGCTTTGCTAATTAAAAATATATTACAAGTTTAATCCTGTGCCATGGAACATCTTTTTTATTTTTCCACCAGAAAAGTTACATAATGCTGTTTGCATGCAAAACCCTCTGATAGTCGTACCTCCATCCACTTCCCCCAGCTCCTCCAGGGGGACCCAAAGGTGTTCCCAGCCGAGAGGCCCTTCCAGGCACGTCCCCCGGGGAAGACCCAGGACACGCTGGAGGGACTATGGCCCTTCCCTGAACCGCCACCTTATCATGGTAAATGGTCACATTTTTCTATAGCGCTTTTCCACCTTCAAGGCACTCAAACCCATTCACACACACACATTCACACACCAGTGTACGCAGACACTGTGGGCAAGGTGGGTTAAGTGTCTTGCCCAAGGACACAACGGCAGCAATCACACCAGCCAACCTGTGGGTCAGTGGATCTGACCACTCAACCTGTGATGTTTATGTCAAGAGCTGGAATCAAACCACCAACCTTCAGATCAGTGGGCGAATGCTCTACCAACTGAGCTACTGCCGCCCCATGGTCATCATGGTGGAAGGGTTTGAGTTCCCGAATGATCCTGGGAGCTATAATGTCGGGGGCTTCATGTCCCGGGTAGAGTCACACAAAGCAAACAGGTCCTGGGGGTCAGACCAAGAACGGCTGAGAAGCTCCATATGATGCAGGACATTCATAGGCCAGTGACGTTGCCTTGGCGATACCGGGGCCTCACCCTAAAGCCAGGTCTGGGGTGGGTGCTCACCATCGAGCGCCTGGTGGCCTTCAACCACGGGGCGTGGCCCAGCTCAGCCCAAAGGAGCGATGTGGGGCCGTCCTCCTGTGGACCCCCCACCCGCGGGAGGATCCACAGGGGGCCGGTGCGTTGAGATCTGGGCGGCAGTTGAAGGCGGCGACTGGATCTCCGGACATGGAGACCAGCTCTGATAGTTGTGAAAAGTGTAAATAAACCCAACATGAATAATTAGGATGGTCTGAATACATAAGCTCCAATTTCAATGTTTTTAAGACAGTAAAAATCATCTGCAGCTCCTTTAAATCTGCACTACTCAGATTTCAACACACCCTAGTGGCCGTTACACCCTAGTTTTGATCCTTGATCCAACAGAAATTGCAGTTCTCAGAGTGGAAAGGGTCATTGCAGTGGTGGAGTGGTAACAGGTGGTGGGTTTGGTGCTTTGCCAGTGCGATGGAGAGAGCGGACGGAGGGAGCGGACGGAGGCGGAGGGAGTGGATGGAGGAGAGCGGATGGAGAGAGTGGATGGAGGGAGTGGATGGAGGGAGTGGATGGAGGGAGTGGATGGAGGAGTGGAGGAGCGGAGTGGATGGAGAGCGGACGGAGGGAGAGGAGTGGATGGATGGAGAGTGGATGGAGGAGTGGAGGAGCGGACGGATGGATGGATGGAGGAGGAGACGGAGAGTGGATGGAGTGGATGGATGGACGGATGAGAGAGGAGCCTTGATTTGAGTGGTGCTTTTACACAAGGGTCACAGCTCGTCTCTGGCTCTGTAACCACGCCGACAACTCCGGCGAACGAGGCAAGTACCCAAGATGGAGTGATGGGTAAAGGGAGGGAAGAGGAAGAGGAGGAGAAGAAGACCTGGCATGAAAACAAATTTGAAGAAAATACACTGCAAAAAGCAACATGTAGGTAAGTTAAAGGTGCATCGTGTAACTTTTCTGTGTGAGACGTTATTGCTTCTGTAATGACTGTAAAAACTGTGTAATAGTTATTAAGTGTAATTTGCCAAAATGGACGATCAGAAGACTCTAGGTGGGACCACAGGAGGGCAGGGGCAGTAAATGAAGACAATGACGTGGCTGAAAATGAATAATGTGTATTGTACAAAAAAATCTAATTAAATATCCTTGAAAAGTGAACTGCAATTGACCAGTCTGCTGCCCTCCAGTGTGGGGAAAAACAGAATTCAGGCTACATCAGGAGTCCATAATCAGTTATTTTGAAGAGGTGCAATGTCCATTAAGCTCAGATTATCAGACAGTTGAGTTAGTTTGTGCAGCTCGAGTCGGTGGGAGAGTCAGAGGACGAGCTGTGAGCTTCTTACCAGACTAGAGGTTTTCTCACAGGACAGTTTCCATCAGGTTAAACCTAATTTTTGGGCACCAGGCCTGTGTGTAAAAAAGCCTCTTAGGACATAGTTATGTTGTTTAAAATTAATATTTGTGTTAGCATTCAAACTGTTCAAAAATAAATCAGTCGAAATCTATCACAGGATCAAAATGTCCCAACAACAGGTCTGGTTCTAAAACATGTGGCCTGTGAGGTTAAAAAGATGAAACATGAGAATATAGATCAGAAAAATGTAGATATACTGACCCTCAGTGCTGTGTCCTCTGTTTCTCTCCCACACGACTGAGGAGTGAGGAGTCAGGGATGTTTTTATACTCTGTCTGCTGAAGTGTGATTGGATAATCGGTGGAGTGGGCGGAGTCAGGGGTGGTGCCGTGTCATGTCGCACAGGGGAAAACATTTCACAGTGTGGCATTAAAACCTTTCTATCTTCATGGAGACCAAACCAGACCAAGTTACAGAGGCGACCCCACTCACAGTCGGCCGATTTCGAGCCGAGGAAGATGGCAAGAGTGAAAGTAAAAAGTACTTCTATCTACACTGTTTCCCGTTTGTCTCTGGTTTCTTTAAAGGGATAGTTCAGGATTTTTGACATAAATCTGTATGGCATCCCCGTGAGCAGTGTTGTGCATCAACACTGACTTACCCCCCGAAAGTGCCCGGTGAGCCGGTTTTGGTGCTGAGGAAAGTAGTTCGGCAAGTTGTGTGGGGACTGTATACTAAAGCGTTTTTCTTCTCAAAGCAATATGTGTTCAAAAGAGTGATACATTTGCATCACAAAACCACCGTCGCCAAAAAAGTCAGATCTCATAATCGCTTGGCGCTATTTTCTCTCCGTACGTACCACTGCGCGCGGCCGCCAGGTGACAGCCGCGCCTGTTTCACTTTGTTTACTGCTCGGTATCTTAGCGACAACATGTCTGATTACGACACAGATGATGAAGACACTGATTTTAGCACAGAGCCAATGGGATATCTTTTTGAACCCGAATATACCGATGCCGAAATTCGCCAGAGAGAGTTAGAATGGGTGGAGAGAGAGACGAGGGACAAAGAAGCGACACAAGTTGAAGCTGGAGCCACAGCTGGAGCCGTTAGACACCGGGTGACCGACAAATGGTGGTGTACTTGTTCTAAATGTGAAGTAATGCCGACAGAGGTGGAGAGCTACTGCTGCCACGAATGGGATCTCATCATGACACGGATGCAAGACCTTTCTATTGACGAGGCCGCCGTGCCAGCTTCTGTTTGCCTCACAAGTCACAACGACTTTCCAGCAATCCTGAATTCTGGTGTCTTGCAGACCTTTTTCCACATTCCTAAAATTAATTGGAAGAAGCATCCCAGGCCTAAGGCAAGAAGCCAAAGTTTCCTCAGAGCAACATCCGTTACAGGAAAACGGTGACATTTGTGCAGAGATTCAGACCGATTTCTGTTGTTACAGAAAATCGCACGTTCGCACCATTTTTTGGATATATTCCTAAGTATCTTATACAAGCTTAAATACCTATCACTGTAGCTCTGACATTAGCTCTCTCGCGTTGCGGCGCTCACCGGTCTGAATAAGTAAACACTGCCGAACAACTGAAGAAAGTGATGGATCGTGTGCGGCTGTCACCTGGCGGCCGCACACAGTGGTACGTATGGAGAGAAAATAGCGCCAAGCGATTATGAGATCTGACTTTTTTGGCGACGATGGTTTTGTGATGCAAATGTATCACTCTTTTGAACACATATTACTTTGAGAAGAAAAACGCTTTAGTATACAGTCCCCACACAACTTGCCGAACTACTTTCCTCAGCACCAAAACCGGTCACGATCTCGGCTCACCGGACGCTTTCGGGGGGTAAGTCGGTGTGGATGCACAACACTGATGACGGGGATGACATCACAGATTTATGTCAAAAATCCTGAACAATCCCTTTGAACTGTTTTCTGCAGTATCGTCACATGACCGATGTCACGAACCCAGAGAATCAGGAAGGAGCGAGTCACAGTGACGTGGTCCAATAATGACGCTGGATCAGATCTGTACTGAATTCGTGGGAGTTGGAGGCACCAGATCGTTCCATCTCTGGAGCCGTTTTCTTGAACTTTAACAGCCACATCAAGTCAATAACATCTGCAGCCTTTTACCATCTAAAAAACACAGCAAAAATCAAAGGTTTACTGTCTAAATCAGACTTGGAGAAACTTATCCATGCGTTTGTCTCCAGTAGATTAGATACTGTAATGTTCTGCTCACTGGTCTCTCCAAACGAGCTGTGAGACGCTGCAGAACATCCAGAACATCCAGAACATCCAGAACATCCAGAACATCCAGAACATCCAGAACGCTGCAGCTCGGGTCCTGACTCGAACTAGGAAGTACGAGCACATAAGTCCTGGTCTCAGGTCTCTGCTCTGGCTCCTGTGGCTCAGAGACTTTAAAGCAGCTCTGTTTGTACAAGTGTCTCCATGGCCGAGCACCAAAGTCCATCTGTGACATGTTAGTGTCATATGAACATCTCACACTCTGAGGAGCTCAGGGACCAACTCCTGCTGGTGCCCAGAGTCACGACTAAACAAGGGGAGTCAGAGTTTCAGGTTCATGCAGCTAAAACCTGGAACAGTCTGAACATGTGAGACAGACTCTTCTGTGACGCTGTTTAAATCCAGACTCTAAACATTTCTGTTTAACTGTGCAAATAACTGAAAGGTTTTCATTCCGCACTCTTCTCTCCAATTTATATCTCTTTTTTAATTTTAATCTTCATGATTATTTATGTTTTGATTTGTTTTTATTATGATTTAAATGTATTTCTTATTCTGTAAAGCACTTTGAATTACTTTGTGTACGAATTGTGCTGTACAAATAAACTTGCCTTGGATCAGCGTTGTGTCTCCGCACGTCTGTGGTTTTCTTCTTCGTGGTTTTCTACTTCTGGAACAACAACTCCGGTCGTTATGTGAACGTACAGTGTGCGCAGGCAGGTCACGTCCGAGCGTCGGTTCGTTCAGTGTGAGAACATGATTCGTGAGCTGTGAACTTTTAAACCCTGCGATTGGCGATTTTTGTACGTCCGGCATTAGTGGACGAACACTGCATCCACAACGAAAACGACTCAAATACGTACTAGTGTGGACGGGGCCTTAGACGTTTGATTTAACATTCCAAGCAAATCAAAGCACCGCACCTTTAACGCAAAGTTCAGAAATGATCAATTTAAAAAAAAAAAAAGGCGTGTTTAAAATATGTATCTACCCACCACAGTTCCATAAAGACGTCTGATTTGGTGCCTGTTCGGTTTCCCTGCGCCCGTTTCCTCCCGTGGGCTCTGAGGCGATCTCACGGTGCGTTTAATGACCGCGGGACGGCGTTAAATCTGCGTGACAGTTTGTGGATAATAACGTTTACGGCCTGTGACTCAGTGTTTGTCTGGAGCCGAGCATGAAGCCATCACGGCCGCCGGACCCGCGCAGCAGCCGAGGGAGAACAAAGGAGTCACACCGGGGTCTGCGGAGGTCCGTGCGACGCTCTGCTCCTCAGTGATTCTGTCGGTTCGTTGATTAAAGATGCGTTCGGAGATATCTGAGGACTTTAGACGGTGATGAGACGTATTGGGACGCCTCATCCGTAACAATGCTTCAATCAGATCGTGGACACTGGGATGTATTTGTGGAGCTTTAATGTCTTTTCTTCTCTCTTTTCATCGTCTCTTTATCTATCCTTTCGTCTGGTTCATCTGTAAACACATTTAAATCATATTACTAAGTGAAAATGACACACATAATCAGTCTATGAACAACTGTTTACATCAACAATCATGTAAATTAATCAAGTTAATAAAGTTCATTAGCATCAGAACGTTCAGCGGCGCTCGAGTGAAGCTCACGATGCTCACGGTTACAGGAGCAAATTCTATATTAGGAAAAGGATTTTTCCAACTGACAAAATAAGGAAAAAACAAAAAACAAAAAAAACAGGATTATGTACCTTTTCAGACCAAAATGACGAGGCTCACCGCAGCAGGGACAGAGAGAGGAGAGACAATATTCTAATGCAAGTCAAAAGACCTTTTTCACAACGGCCAAAAGTGCCTCAATGTAGGATAAACCTCACTTAAGTTAAAGCTTTAATGCTTTAAATCTGCCCCATCACCAAATCTTCAACCAACAAGGTCCAAAAGAATAAACATTCTTCATGAAGAATTTATCCACATCTATCAAGAGAAGAAAGACAAAAACTTAAAGGAGACGACGTGGAAACCGTCTGACCTCGCAGCATTAAGATTGGTTCACTCGACGGTAGGTGGGTACTTTTTTATTTAACCAGTCGCTGCTGTTTGGTTACGTACATATGTCTGTACGTATGTAATGCGCCGGAACACTCAGTGGTGTTCAAGTAATTTCCGGCACAACAGCAAACAAAGCAGAGAGTGAACATGTTTGTCAACGATCATTGTCGTTTCTGCGAGGTGAAAGGTGCAAGTTAAAGGTGCAATAAAAAAAAGTGAAGTTTTTATTTGACAAAGGAAGTGCAAAGGAGGACAGCGTATGCAGTATGCGGTGTATAACTTCCGGGGTTCTTGTCTAGTGTATTCCGATTCCTGACCTAGTCACTGGAGAGAAATGAAATTGAGCGGAGGCACTAGGTGGCGCCAGCCTGACTAGGTATCACAAGCTCCTGCTACTAAAGAGAGTCTGTTAGTTAACTTTAGCTGTTGGCGACTCAGTTATGGCACTTTGACTCTTACGGTTTAGAAAAAAACTTGTGTTAGTGTCAGTTGATGTGAAAGAAAGTCTAACTGTCACTACAGATATTTTAGAAGACACTTTCTCTACATGTACACAATTTAACACATCAAAATGACAAAAAGATAATTCTCCGTTTACTGTGTGCGCCGACATTTTTTACATAAATTAAACCAACTCAGTCTGAGCTGAACTCGCCCGAGTTTGTGCTTCAGAACCCTGATTTGATTGGCCGTTCCACCGCACTTTCGGTCGGATTCCCCAAGTCCCGACCACAACAGTCTGCAGCATTAGTCTAGCAGTAACACCGTAACCATGGTATCAGTAAAAGCATTACCACGGTGCTTCCAAGGACCCCTGAGCTGCCTACAAATGCCTGAACTAAATAAACAGATACTAATTTACAACAGATGCATTGTGTAACTTTTCCGTTGGAGCGTCCGTCAAATGCTTTTCTCCAAGGACATGTCGTTGCTTTGTCTGGAATGTTCCACAGTACGGCATTAAACCTTTCTATCTTCACGGAGACCAAACCAGACCAAGTTACAGGTCAGATCTGTGGAGAGGCGACTCCACTCACAGTCAGAATGTTGTATTTATCAGTATTTTTGAGCTATAAAAGCATCTGTAATTGAATAAAAGTAAAGTAGAGCTGTTTAAAGTCACACTGTGGAACATTCCAGCCAGAGCAGCGACGTATCCATAGAAACAAGCAAAAAGTTACACAGTGCAGCTTTAATTTCATTCACTGTAAGAGAAAATTTAATTCTGTAAACCGGATGAAAACTGTTTAGACTGTATAATATCTGCCACTCGTCCAAGTATCTGCTCCGGTTGATTACTTTCGGAAAATGTTTTGGGATTCCCGGTTTTGTTCCTTTAAATAAAATTGTTCCCGTAATTGAACAAAGGGACAAGAGAACGGAGAGGGCATGAAAAATGAGACACGGAGAGACTGTCAGACCCAAATATGATAAAATGAGAGACAGTAGCTCAGTTTTTCAGAGTATGTGTCCACCGGTTTGAACGTTGGCGGTGCGATTCCAGCTCCCACAGATGAATACTGCTGTTGTGTCCCTGGGCAAGACACTTAACCCTAATTTGACGAAAAGCGCGGTATAAAAATGTGACCAGTTGCCGAAGTTTGCGAGCTTATGCAAGACTAATCTGGTAACTACTGACCACAAGACCTAGAAGTTTTTAAAGTGGACTTAAATCTGCCAAGATTAAGTTTGTTTTGGGTCAGTGACGTTTTGCAGTTTTCAAATGCTCAAAAAAGTAATAACGGCTTAAAATGTGTAGATTTTATGGTATATTTTAGTTATTTTATCATTTAGTATACAGTATACCCCTTGAAAAAAAATAACTTTGATTAAAATAAAATAAAAAATTTTCTGCATTTAAGGCCCAGAACGTCTTAAAAATGTCATTTGCAGAGTTGGGACTCGGGGGACTCGAGTCAGACTTGAGTCAGTATTTTTAGGACTTGAGACTTGACTTGATAAAATAGATTAAGACTTGGGACTCGACTTGGATTTGAAGGTCAGGGACTTGGGACTTGACCCAGACTTGAGTCCTGTGACTTGATGCTTCTCCTAAACAAGATATGTTTTTAGAAAATACTTTTCTCTTTAGAGTTGATAAATGATTAATTAATTAATTAATTAAACAGTTCTCCTTTACATTTATTTCATTTATTTTATTTGTTTGAGCCACGTACAACAAAATTCAAAAACAATAACAAAAATAGTGATATGTACATGAACATATTTGGGACCTGGTGCTCAAAAGGAGTAGGATGAAGTTTAAAAACTTATGGAGTCTTACCATTCAATTACAGGTGGAAAAAGCTCAAAAATACCTAGAAAAACAGACATTCTGACTGTGAGCGGGGTCGCCTCTCCACAGATCTGACCTGTAACTTGGTCTGGTTTGGTCTCTGTGAAGATAGAAATGTTTAGTGGCCACATTTGCATGATGTTTTTAATTCAGAATTTATTGTTCTGAATTAAATAGTTCTAAATTAAAATATTCTCTTTTGAGTTTACATGGAAATGTAAAAAACATGCAAAACATGCTACACATGCCAGTTAAACCCAATCAATCAATGAACCTGCCCAGGGTCGACAGGTGGAAATTAGCACTGGTGCTACAACCTGGTACAATGCATCTCTCCTGTTAAGGTTCATGTCAAAATTGTGCACTGCTGCTGTCTCAAATAAATAAATAATTAAAAAAATTGAGGTTTACATGGAAAACACATTAAATCATCTTTATTTAATTCGTCTCAGCGTCTGGGGGTGGGGAAGGTTCTGATTGGACAGAGACACCAACGTATTTACGTCAACCGGAAAAAACACACACACTTCAGCTGCTACCGGCTTTTTTCTCATCTCGGTTTGTCGTTACTCCACGGACACAAACACCGTCCAAACTTTTCCCGCAGTGGTTCCGATGATAATTGCGAAGCAGCAGCTGGAGAATTCTCTCATCACACTTTCCGTCTGTGAGCTGAGGAGGAGAAGGGAAGAGCGTCGGAGAAGGAAGGAAGAAAACAAACTGCGTCGACTCCCGCATCCCGCTCACAAATCCAAAGAGACGTGGATGAAAGTCCGACGCCAGGACAGCTGGAGCCAGATCGAAGGGCGACACAACAAGCACTCGCTGAACGACCGGGATTATTTTTAAGAAGAATAAACGTTTACAGTATTTTCTGGGCTATTAGTCGCTCTGGATTATAAGTCGCACTGTCATTAAATGGTCCATTTTCAACCTATTTTCACAAATTAACTGCACTGGACTTTAAATGAAACCCAGCAGTGTGAGGGGTGAGTGGTTTTGTTTGTTTGTTCGTTCACCAGGTGACTCTGGGCTTTGTTCAGTTGTGGCGTGTAGGGAGGGTGTGTCTGGGACCAACGGATTGTCGGCGTGTTCGCGGTGACTCAGTTGTTCAGTCGTGTCTAGAAGCGGCACGTCGCGCTCGCTTTTTCGGTTCGTTCCTCCGTTCCGTTCCTCGTCGGCGTGGACTGATGAGTGTGTCTGTGGGTGTGTTTCGCTGTGCGGTCGCTGTCTGCTCCGTGTGTGTTTGCGTGTTTGCGTCCGCTGCGGCTTTATAGTTTACTGAAGTCGTACTGGGACGCCCGAGTGGATTCGTGTATGGGGCGCTCTGGATGGTGGTCGTTTTTTGATGCGGTTAGAGGCTTAAGAGCGCGACTAATGACCCGGAAAATACGGTACATCCATTATTTTTAAGAAGAATAAATGTTTACATGATCGAGGAATAAATGAATTCGGCTTTAAAATCGGAATAAACCACCACCTTACTTCGGAATTAAGTTTAAATCCGAATAATCGTTTACATGGTCTTTAAAGCGGAATACATTTTTATTCGGAATTAAATCTCTCAGGTAAACGCGGCAAATGTGAAATTTTCCCAACGAACTAGAGGACTTCGAATTGGACGGGACTATTGAGTTTTTTATCCAGACTTTCGAGGGAGGTGATTGGTTGACAGGCGGAGATCGTGAGCTGTGATTGGCCGAAACGTACAAACGGACGACACGCTGGATTTAACGATCGCTGGAAGGAATATTTTTAAAATTTAAAGCATATTTAGTCGCTTTAATTCAACATTACGAGCGTGGGTTTTGCGGAGAGCGACGGCTGCGGCGGTTTTGTCTGAAAACACTCACTCAATCGCCACGGCAACGGAGGGACGACAGGACTAAAGACGTCGTCGTCGGCTCATAATGGCCACGTCCGATTTGATGCTTTTAAGACGGAGGAGAAGATGAAGATGAAGGAGGAGAAGACGAAAGTGGGCGACACCGAGCAGAATGGAGGTCTGAAAGGCAGTAATGACAGGGACGAGGTCTGCGGGGGGGCGAGGTCTGCGGGGGGCGAGGAGGGACAGAGAGAGAGGGAGAGGGGGGGGGGGGCGAAAGTGATATGACCTTGATAGATGTAGAGACGAGCAGGAGAGAGAGAGAAAAGGAGAGAGAAGAGTGGGGATGGCTGAGAGAGAGAGAGAGGGAGAAAGAAAGAGAGAGGAAGAGGAGAGAGAAAGAAGAGGAGTGGGGGGAGAAGGAGAAGAAGGAGAAAGAGTGTGGGGGTGAGAGGAGAGAAGAGAAAGAAAGAGAGAGGAAGAGGGAGAGAGAAAGAAAGGGAAAGAGAAAGAAGAAGAGTGGGGGGGAGAAGGAGAAGAATGAGGAAGCGTGTGGGGGTGAGAGAGGAGGAAAAGAGAGAGTGTGGGGGGGTTGGGAGAAAGAGAGAGAGAGCGTGGGGGAGCTGAGAGAGAGAGAGAGAGAAGAAAGAAAAACAAGAAAAAGAGTAAGGGGCTGAGAGAAAGAAAGAGAAGAATGAGAGAGAGGAGGGAAAGAGAGAGTAGAGGGGTTGAGAGAAAGAGAGAGAGAGTGGGGGAGCTAAGAGAGAGTGGGAAAGAGAAGAGTGGGGGGTGAGAGAGAGAAAAAAGAAAGAAAGAAAGAGAAAGTGGAGGAGCTGAGAGAGAGAGAGAGAGAAGAAAGAAAAAGAGTAGGGGGCTGAGAGAAAGAGAGAGGGGAAAAGAAAGAGAGGAAGAGGAGAGAGAGAGAAGAAAGAAGAGAGAAGGAGAAAGAGTGTGGGGGTGAGAGAGAGGAGGGAAAGAGAGAGAAGAGAGAAAAGTGGGGGAGCTGAGAGAGAGAGAGGAGAGAGAGAGAGAAGAGAGGGGAAAGAGAAGCGTGAGGGGTGAGAAAGAAAGAAAGAAAGAAAAGAAAGAAAAATAGTAGGGGGTTGAGAGAAAGAGAGAGAAGAATGAGAGAGAGTGGGAGGGTGAGAGAAAGAGAGAGAGAGAGAGTAGGGAGGAGAGAGAGAAAGAGAGAGTGGAGAGAGGAGAGAGCGGGAAAAGAGAAGAGTGAGGGGTGAGAGAGAGAGAAAAAGAAAGAAAGAAAAGAAAAAAGTAGGGGGCTGAGAGAAAGAGAGAGAAGAATGAGAGAGAGGTGAGAGAGAGAGAGAGAGAGAGAGGTGAGAGAAAGAGAGAGAGTGGAGGAGCTAAGAGAAGCGGGAAAGAGAAGAGTGAGGGGTGAGAGAGAAAGAAGAAAGAAAGAAAAGAAAAAGAGTAGGGGGCTGAGAGAAAGAGAGAGGGGAAAAGAAAGAGAGGAAGAGGGAGAGAGAGAGAAAGAGAAGAATGAGAAAGAGTGTGGGGGTGAGAGAGAGGAGGGAAAGAGAGAAATTGGGGGAGCTGAGAGAGAGAGAGAGAGAGAGAGCGGGAAAGAGAAGCGTGAGGGGTGAGAGAGAGAGAGAAAAAAAAGAAAGAAAAGAAAAAGAGTAGGGGGTTGAGAGAAAGGAGAGAGAGTGTGAGAGAGAGCGGGAAAGAGAAGAGTGAGGGGTGAGAGAAGAAGAAAGAAAGAAAGAAAGAAAGAAAAGAAAAAGAGTAGGGGGCTGAGAGAAAGAGAGAGGGGAAAAGAAAGAGAGGAAGAGGGACAGAAAGAGAAGAATGAGAAAGAGTGTGGGGGTGAGAGAGAGGAGGGAAAGAGAGAAAGAGAGAGAGAGTGGGGGAGCTAAGAGAGAGAGAGAGAGAGAGAGAAAGAAAAAGAGGGGGACTGAGAGAGGGAGAGAAAGAGAAGGGGATAGGGAGGGAGAGAGAGAGTGATAAAGAGAGAGGGGAGAGTGACAAGAAAAGATAGAGAGAGAGGGAGATAGAAAGTCAGAGGAGAGGGAGAGGAAGAAAGAGGGGGAAATAGAGAGAGAAAAAGAGGGTGGGGGAGAGAGGGGAAGGTGCAGAGATAGAAAGTGGTTTAAAGAGAGAGGAGGAAAGGAGAGGAGAGAGAAAGTAAAAGCCAGAGGGAGGTTTGGGGGAAAGAAAGAGAGAGAAAGAGAGGTAGATGTTGCTAATTATGGTGCAAAAAGTGAATAAACCAGGACCATATGGACTCAACAAGGACGAGTCTCCCACGGCGACAATAAAGATAAAAACTAAAAGTGATAATCGCTGGGACAGAGGTAAAACAGGACTAAAGACCAAACCAGGACCAAACCAGGACTTAAAAATGACCCAAGAGCATGGACATAAACACTTCAGTATCAGGAAAAGTCCAGCGTGACCATAATAAAGCAACAGATTTTTTTTGTGGAGTTTCAAACAAGTTAAAACTGGGACCAAGACTAAACCAGAATGTCTGAATGTCTGTCTCTTCGCTGAACCGTCTAGTGTATTCCGAATTCCTGACCTAGTCTCTGGAGAGAAATGAAATTGAGCGAAGGCACTGGCTAATAGTCCAGACCAGTGGTGCTCAATACGTCGATCGTGATCTACCAGTCGATCGCCAAGGTCGTGTGGGTAGATCGCCGTGTCTCATCTCGGACTCGCGTTTGGACTCGGTCTTGTCTCTCACTCGAGGTCTGACACTCAACAAGTGTGATCATGTTTCATTCCGGCCGCTGCTGTTGGTAATAAACTTGTAGCGGGTGCAGGAGCGTGTGGGGCGTCTCAGTTCAGCCTGTGCGCTCATTTGAAACCCGCGGAGACTCTACGGCGCATCACAAACACACACGCTCCCTATGCACGGCTCGTCTGCGACAGCGTGTGCCCTCGTGTACCAGCGTGCATCACAGGGCAGGTTCAACTTCCTAAACATCCTACTACCTGTCCACCTGCCTCACGTCAGCACGCCGCCCCTCGCCTTTTCACGCTCTCGCTCCTTCCTGCGTACAGCCAACACAAGCCCCTCCCACAGTGCGGCTGATTAGAAGAACAAGACCAAACGTGAAGCAAAAAACCAGTCTAAATTTGTGTTCCAGTGTTGGCACAAAGCAGGTCTACAGCATAGAGCGGATCTACAGAACAGACCTACTGCCACATTTGGCTGAAGTTTGTCTAACAAAAGTGACAAATGCATCTGTGTTTGTCACGATGTGCGTTTGGTTTGGTAAACGTGCAGAGGCTGGTAAATATCACTGCAAAACCAGAAAAGAATGAAACTCCAGTTTGGAACTTTAAAAAACAGGTTTAAAAAATCTTCCTTCACTTTTTTCACAGTTTTGTGTGTAAAGTGCCAGAGGAAGTTCTCTTAAAAGAGAGGTTCTCAAACTGTGGGGGAGGGTCCAAAAAAGGGGCACAGAGTGTTTCAGTGCAGTTTGTTTGACTTTGTATCAGGTAGATCATTTTGACTTGGTCATTTTGTAAGTAGCTCACATGATGAAAAAGTGTGAACACCTCTGGTCTAGACTCTATAGGGACATTTTCAAGTGTCTTGAGCAACTTCTAAATATTAATTAATTAGGATAAAATTTGGACCCAAATATTTTGGCCAAATATTGGAACCAAAGGCAGGGATCTAATCTAGAGAAACTAAAGAACATTTTGTGGGGGTTGGGTCTGTTGGTGGGCGGAAGGAAATGTTGGTTTGTTTTTAATCAGTGTAAAGATCTTTCTGTGTTACATTTTTCTATGAAGAGCGCTTTATAAATGAAGTTTGATTGATTGATTGATTGACATATCCCATGGGAACTACATTTCCCATGATTCATTCCAGCGCAGACAACATGAAGACGTCTGTTATTTTACTTTGATTCTTGGGATTGTCACAGTAATAATTTACACCAAAATCTTGTCAAGGTATTTTAAAAGCAAAAAAGGATCAGACTATTATCCTATTAGACCAGGCATGTCCAAACTATGGCCCGTGGGCCAATTGTGGCCCTCAGAAAAATTTTTCTTGGCCCTCAGGCTTCCAGGTGAATTGGCCCAAATGACCTGGTCAAAGCCTGATCCAGTCAGATCTCAGAAGCTCAGCAGGACCAGGTCTGGTCAGGACTTGGATGGGAGACTCAGGGAAAATCAGGAGCCACAGGGGGGCGCCAGCTGCAATAACTGTCGTTGTGTCCTTAGGCAAGACACTTCACCCATACTGCCTAGTCTGAAGGTGGTGTGTGTGTGTGTGTGTGTGTGTGTGTGAGTGATGGTGGTCGGAGGGACCGATGGCACAGATTGGTATGGTGGTCATGGTTCAGTCAGTCTGTCCCAGGGCAGCTGTGGCTACAATAGTGTCTCACCACCACCGGGTTTGGATTGACTGAATAATGATCTGTAAAGCGACTTAGTCTATGTTCAGACTGCAGGACTTAACGCTCAGTTCAGATTTTTTTGTGAAATCAGATGTTTTTTCGAGGTCGTTCACATTTCCAGTTAAATGTGACTTGTATGTGACTCCAGTGTGAACATTAAACGGCCCAAAAGTGTCCCACATGTGACACTGGAGACACGACGACGTCAACCACAGCGAGCGTCTCTGTGTTTACACAAGTTGTCCAAACATGGACGCAGCATCGAGCACCTGGAGATTTTAAAGTTCCTCTCGTACCGGAGCCAGAACATGAACAACTTACTTGTTTTAAGGAGGAGATTGAGAAGGAGAAGGACGAGGTTTTTGGTCGTGGTGTTTTGTGGGACAGCGGCAGCGACGTCCGTTGAAAGGAACGTGTGGATGTGGAGACGGAGCCAAGAGTGGTGAGTGGTGATGTGCTTCACTTCAGTGACACGGAGTTCATTAACAATTTTCACCTACTTCAGTGCAGAATAGTGACGTTTGTGTCTTGTTGATAACGTGTAGGTGGATGAATGCACTTTGACCGTTCAGACTGAAGTCACATGTCAAAAGATCAGATATGTATCAGTTTCAGGAGCACATATCCAAGTGTCCTGGGTCACATTTGGAAAAATCAGATCTGTGTCGTTCAGACTGTCATTAAAAGATCAGATACAGGAACATAGGGGCCAAAAAATCTGATTTGGGTCACTTCAGGTGCAGTCTGAATGCAGCCTTAGTGACAAATGTCTTTGAAAAGAGCTATATATTTAAAAAAAATTTAACTTACCTTGCATCAATGAAAAATTTACTTTTTAGTGTAAGTTTTTTGAAAATCTACCTTGATAAAGCGAATATTTTAATATTTAGTGTGTGGTTTTAAGGATCTTAGCGTGAATAAAGGACTGATGGTTCATTCTAACGTGATAAACCTGCAAATATTTCAATTATTCACTGTATTCAGCACCAGTCGATCAGCCCTCTGCTTCATCTGTGTTTACATATGTGGGCCCTGATAAAAAAAAAAGTTTGGACACCCCTGTCACAGCCTCTCCAAAACCTCCCAACAGACATCGTAGCGTGAGATGCACATTACGTTATTTCGACATCGTTACGTTCTTGGTACAAATATAATACATTTCGTGGAAAAACAAAACAAGAGAGAATAGATGCGGCGTGTGTTTCCCTGACAGCAGAATGTCGTCCGCTCTGGAGTTCCATCTGCCTCCCGCTGCGTTTACCCCGTTGACCTTCACTGTAATGAAACCTCGGAGACTCGCGGCGCCCGGGGAGTCGTACCCTCGGCTACGGCGTCACGGCAGGGACACGGGACACGAGACCGAGCCGCTCTGTTAAATAAAGGGCTTAAGCGGGAGGTGCAGCTGGGGTAATTTTACACCCACAGACGACAGGAAATACGGAGTAAAAAACTGCGGCTGTGGTGATTTTGATCCACGTGTCGTTCGTTCGTTTTTCAAAATAAAAACAAAAATAAGAAAATGAAAAAGCCACAGTTTTCTTCGTTATTTGTCTCCGAAATCAAACTGAAAAAAAAACAGATGACAATTTGTAGTTTTAGTTTTCAATTTGGTGTTTAAATGAAAAAAATAGAAAAAATGGACCAGGGCTAAACCAGGACTAAACCAGGATTAAACTAGACTAAAACAGAACTAAACCAGGAGAACCAGGACTAAACCAGGACTAAACCAGGACTGAACCAGGACTAAATTGGGTCTAAATTAGGATTAAAATCAGGTCTAAACAGGACAGG
Source organism: Boleophthalmus pectinirostris (assembly GCF_026225935.1). Classification (NCBI taxonomy): domain Eukaryota; kingdom Metazoa; phylum Chordata; class Actinopteri; order Gobiiformes; family Gobiidae; genus Boleophthalmus; species Boleophthalmus pectinirostris. The sequence continues at coordinate 3,686,678 of NW_026571070.1, forward strand.
ACTAAAACTAGGTCTAAACCAGGACTGAAACAGGAAGACTAAACCAGGACTAAAACAGGTCTAAACCACTTCTAAACCAGGACTAAACTAGGACTAAACCAGGATTGAATGAGGACTAAACCAGGACTAAACCAGGAAGACTAAACAAAGACTAAACCAGGTCTAAACCAGGACTGAACCAAGACTAAACCAGGATTAAAACAGAACTAAACCAGGACTGAACCAGGACTGATCCCAGTTCTAAACCAAGACTGAACTGGGTCTAAATCAGGTCTAAACCAGAACTAAAATTGGACTAAAACGGGACTGAACCAGCAAGACTAAACCAGGACTAAACCAGGACTAAATCAGGTCTAAACCAGGTCTAAACCAGAACTGAGTGTTGTGTGAAGGGCCTGGACAGAGGTAAGTGCAGCTGTTGCCTGATCACGATTTATGGACACCCTGCTGCACAGGCCCTTTCCAAGATTAGTCCTGGTTTAGACCTGGTTTAGTCCTGGTTTAGACCTGATTTAGACCTGGTTTAGTCCTGGTTTAGTCTTAGTCTGAATTTTTCTGGACGTCTGGTCACCCTACTCTTAAATATTAAAGTACCTGTTTAAAAATGTACTTAAAGAGTAAAAAGTAAAAGAATTTCCTGCAGATTTTGAGGTTTTATAAAGTTTCAAATGTTGTGAATTTGATTCAGATTTGAGCAGAATTTTCTCCAACAGAAAATTACTGTTTTTTTTTTCCCCAGCTGTTTTTATTTGTGTATTTTTGCTCAAATATGAATTTGATAAAAAATAACCCCCCTCAGGCTTTTCAGCTCAATAACAATTTTATTTATTTATTTTATTTTTTACATTCACTTCATTTATTTAGTCCAGTTAAAAAACATAGTGGAGTAGAAAGTACAAATACTCGCTCTCAAATGCAGTAAAAATAAAAAGTATCCACTTCAAAATGTACTTAAGTACAAATACTGTATTTTTCTGACTATAAGTGTCACTTTTTTCATGGTTTGGGTGTTTCCTGTTTGTTTCTATATTAAAATGTTTTGGTGAAGTGTGGAGAGGTTCTAGTCTTGTGTGTGAGGATCTGCTGCTCCTGTTCCTCCTGCACCACTGTCACTTGGCTCTACTGCGCATGTCTCCTGCAGAAAGAGCCTCTGTTCTGTCTGTATCACATCAGTCGATCATCAGTTCAGCAGAAGATCTCAGAAGCAGTTCAGCTCTGAATGTTCAAGATGTAGTAGAGCTGAACAGGAGGGACAACGCCCAAGTTCTCCCTCTGTTCAAAGCTGTGCCCGTCGCTTGACATGTTTTTATTCAAATACGTGGAGCTGATCTGATTTGAAAGCGAAGCAAATTAAAATATTTGCATTTTTGCAGATGATAGTCTTATTGATTGATTAGCCCTAATCTGTGACCCGAGCTGTTGGACCTCACAGACACAGAAACATGTCCTCCGATCTTCTGGAACAGAGGAGAGCGTCCCTCAGCCTGACGCCGCCTGAGCCTGGAACATCAATCAGATCACATGGCCTTCGTCTGTGTCATCGCGTTTGATTCTTCAGAACCGACGTCCTGAGAAACTCAAACCTTCATTGGACCCAACAGGACCACGTGGTGACTGGACATGTCCACGCTCCCTGGGCTGTGCGCACTGTCACAGAATGACTTACTTCATCAATCTAGACTCAACACAGAACTTTATAAAACTCTTAAAGTTGTGCCTAAGCTCAGATCTCCAGACAGCAGTTTACAGCGACCTCCACTCATTCACATATTTGATATTTAAATGCTTCTGTTTAACTTGGTCAATAAATATTCATAAACCACAGTTTGCTTTGGTGAATAGTGATGTTATTTCCAGTGACGTCATTCAAAATATGTAGGTCACTGATATGGTCAAGAATTACAAACCTTCAGATCAACTGTTTAATGAATTATTAATTAATTCATTAACATAGGTAATTGACTATATTGTATTGGAAATATTTCTCAACATTTGTTGAGTGGTGCCCCCAAATTTACTTCTAGTCAGAGCCGAGTCACGAGTGCTGCTTTAACTTAGAACCTTTCACTTCTGTAATATCAGTTACCGTCCTTTAACATGGGGAACCTTTCCATGTCCTCACCCTGCACTTTCAACAGGAAATGTCAGGTTTTTTTTATAAAATACATTTCCCCCAAAAAGTGTGACTTGTATATGTTTTTTCCTTCTTCAATACACATTTTTTGGCTGGTGCAACTTATACGCACATACAGTATATATACACACAATTTACAGTCTTTTAGTACTTTTACTTTGTTAAGTTGCATCATTCACAATGACTGACTAAAAGAAACAAAAACAGAAACTTAAGTCGCACTGTGTAACTTTCCTGGTGGCTTGTTTCCATGGAGACGCCACGGTTTGACCTGGAATGTTTCACAGTGTGGCATTAAACTCATCTATCTCCATGGAGACAAGCAGATGAAGTTACAGATTAAGGAAAACACCTGTAACTTCATATAAATGTAATATGTTATTTAATGCCGTACTGTGGAACATTTCATGCAAAGTTACAACATAAAAGATGAAAGTTTAAACAATAACGTGTATGTTTTTTTTTCCGTTTGTTTGTTTTGTAAATGGATCTAAACATAGAAAACATCACCTGTTTCTTTTTGTTCTTCAGTCGCATTAGCTCATTAGCATGTGCCGCGCAGACTTTAGCTCCGACGCTAACGCTGCTAATTGTACCTGCCAGTCTCGGGTGTCACTTTCTTCTTTCTCCTCTGTGACATTTGGCAAGAAGCTCAACGCAAGACAATTAAAAGTTTACTTCAAAACGTGAGAAAACCTCATCAGCGTCGGCATTAAGTGGAGTCTGTGCGTTTTGTCAAAATGTGAAAAGAGGAAGTGGGTTTTTTAAACGAAGCAAACAGGTCGATACGCGCTCTTCTATTTAGGGCAATGTTATTTAAAAGTGTAGTAGTAGTAGTAGTTTTTTGTTTTTTTTTAAGTAGTAGTAGTTTATTCAGCCATCAACACCAAAGAAAAGTAGTGTATGAAACAGGGAGTTTATATTTATAATTTCACTTACGACTTACTGCAAATATATGAGATAAAATATATTAAAACATACAAAATTTTATGCATCATTAATTCATTCCAGAGCTCTATATCTTTCATACTTTTTCAGCATGTGAGCTTCTTATAAAATGAACAAGTCAAAATGATATCGACCTAATACAAAATTAGGGTGACCAAACGTCCGTTTTCCCCAGACATGTTCGCTTTTTACGTCCTTTCCTGGGTGTCTGGGTTTTTTTTTTTTTTTTGTTTTTAAGTGGTGGAAATGTCCGGGTTTTCATAACCGTTCATTGGGGCATGAAACTGAGCGTCTCTCGTAGCGTCTGTGACTCAGAAGGAGCGAGACACAAACAGTCGGTCAGTCTGCAACACGCCGAAGCACAAATGCGCATTTAACGATG
>NW_026571070.1:3690641-3745641 GCF_026225935.1 Boleophthalmus pectinirostris
TACAATTTGTGGTTAAAAATTGTCTGTTTTTGTCATGTCCTTCGACCGTCTCGTTGGACTTTGTTTTTATTTTATTAATTTTGTTTTATTTTTTTACAAATTCTGAAAAGTGCAGGTTTGAAAAGGTCACGTTGTTTCAGTCACGACAGCGACATTTTCTCCGTCCAAATGAATAAAATTGGTCGTTAAAAATTGTCAATTTTTTTTTTTGTGTGTATTTCTTTCAACTTTCCAGATTTTTGTTTATTTTTAATTTATTTTTAATTAGTTTTAAAAAATTTTACTATTTCTGAAATATCAGGTTTTGATTAAAAAAAAAGTCTGTAACTTTTCAGAGAAAGTTGTGTTTTATGAGAGAGTGAAATATTAAAGCCAAAAGAAAAACATTTCCATGAACCTGACCGAGACCTGGTTTAGACCTGGTTTAGTTCTGGTTTAGTCTTGGTTTAGATCTGGTTTTAGTCCTGTTTTAGACCTGTTTTAGTCTTGGTTTAGTCCTGGTTTAGTCCTTTGGTTAGACCTGGTTTAGTCTTGGTTTAGTCCTGGTTTAGTCTTGGTTTAGTCCTGGTTTAGACCTGGTTTAGTCTTGGTTTAGTCCTGGTTTAGTCCTGGTTTAGTCCTGGTTTAGTCCTGGTTTAGTCCTGGGTTAACCATAGGTTACACTTGTCTTAGTCCTGATTTAGACCTGGTTTAGATCTTGTTTTAATTCTGATTTAATCATGGGTTAGTCCTGGTTTTAGTCCTGGTTTAGACCTGATTTGTGTCATGTTTTAATCCTGTTTTAGTCCTGGTTTAGTCCTAGGTTAGACTTGTCTTAGTCCTGGTTTTAGTCCTGATTTAGACCTGGTTTAGATCTTGTTTTAGTCCTGATTTAGACCTGGTTTAGATCTTGTTTTAGTCCTGATTTAGTCCTGGGTTAGTCCTGGTTTAGTCCAGGTTTAGACCTGGGTTAGCCATGGGTTAGACTTGTCTTAGTCCTGATTTAGACCTGGTTTAGATCTTGTTTTAATCCTGATTTAGTCCTGGGTTAGTCCTGGTTTAGTCCAGGTTTAGTCCTGGTTTAGACCTGGTTTAGTCCTGGTTTAGACCTGGTTTAGTCCTGATTTAGTCATGTTTGTTTTTAGGCTTGTGGGCGGAGCCTCGTACAGAACCTTCCAGCTCACCGTGAAGAGGGCTTGAACAGGGCCCAGGAGAGATCACTAGATTACTCAAACATGCCTCAACTCAAACATTTTGCTTTAGAACCTGAGAAAAAGCTCAAAAATATCTTATATATATATTTTTTTTTTCTGCAGAACACGTCCTCTTTAAGACATCAGATTGTTTATTCTTGTGTGTTTTTTTTATTTTGAAGTCGCTCTGGTTTTGGCTCGTTCCTCGCAGCCCCGACTCTCCGCTCGTAAACCTTTTGTGTTTTTCGAGAGCACATTTACACAGACGTCGCTACAGAAAATCGATGCGGCTCGAAGCGTTCAACAGTCAGACACGACACTCGACACGAATCTGTACACAAGGCAAGAAATACACCACGACTTTGGTGAAAACGAGTCCGACAAATGTTCCAAAAACAAATCAAAGTCCCTGATCTGAGCGCTGAAGGCAAAGACGGCACAAAAAAAAACAAACAAAAAAAACAACTTATAAAGCGTTTGTGTTTCTATAGCAGCGTCGGCGATGTAAATAAATGCTTGTGTTGATCCTGAGCTCGTGAGTTTAAAGGCGGCACAAAAAAAACGAAACACTGAAAAGACGAAAAAAATAAAACAATAAAACATTTTCTGTACAGTTTTTACACTTTAAAACTAAATAATCCTGTAGTTTAAATTTCTACAAATATGTTAAGAGATTCCCCCGTGTGAGTCGTTCGTTCAGTCGTTTTTCAAAATAAAATCAAAAATGAGAAAATGAAAAACAAAACAATTTTCTTCGTTATTTGTCTCCAAAAACCAAAATGAAAAAATGGATAAAGATTTGTTTTTTTCAGTTTTCGATTTTGTGTTTAAATGAAAAATGGTGATGTCCCAGACCGAGACCAGATCAAGACTGAATCTGGGACCAGGACTGAGACTGGGACTGAAATCAGGACTGAGTCCGGAACCAGACTGTGATTAAGACCGAGATTAAGACCAGAACTGAGACCAGGACTGAGACTGGGACCAGACCATAACCAGACCATAATTTAGACCAGGACTGAGACCAGGACTGAGGCTGGGACCATACCCGGACCAGATTGGGACCAGACTGGGACCAGACTGGGACTGAGAGTGGGACCAGACCAGGACCAGACCGTGATTGAGACCAGGTCTGAGACTGGGACTGAGACTGAGACTGAGACTGGGACTGAGACCGGGACTGAGACCTGGACTGAGACCAGGACTGAGACCGGGACAGAGACCGGGACTGAGGCCGGGACCAGATTGGGACCAAACCGTGATTGAAACTGGGACTGAGACCAGGACTGAGACCAGGACTGAGACCAGGACCAGACCGGGACTAGACCGGGACAAGACCAGGACTGAGACCAGGACTGAGACCAGGACTGAAAATGGTTTAGTCCTGGTTCAGTCCGGCTTCTCAGTTCAAGTCACGTAAACAGGAAACAGTCGTTTTTTCATTTTTCATTTAAACCCAAAATCAAAAACTGAAAAAAGAATCATTATCTGTTTTTTTTTTGTTGTTGTTTCTTTCATTTTGGTTTTGGAGACAAATGATGGAGAAAATAGCTGTTTTTTCATTTTCTTATTTTTGGTTTTATTTTGAAAAACAAATGAACAAATGACACACAGATTGTTGTGTCCATGTGTCTTATTGTGTGTAAAAGCTGCAAACCCTGTAGTTTAGACGATCTGTGTAACATTTGTTCTTTTGAATTTCAATTAAGCACGAAAAACTGCAAAAATGGGAAAAAAGTTTGTTATTTCATTTTTCCGTTTCAGTGTCAAACAAAAAAACAGATTTCCCCTCTATTTTCCAATATTTACCAATCAAAAAGAATCCATGTGTCATTCGATCATTAATTTTTCAAAATAAAACCAAAAATAAGAAAACAACAAAACAACAACAATTTTCTTTGTGTGAAAAATCCCTCAGTCGTCCAGGTAGAATCCATGGCAAAGGAGAAATTCAATTTGTCGACTGGGCAAAAGTTTATTTTATTGAAGAAAATACAGTTTTTTGTTTCTTTTTTCTTTGGGTTTTATTTTGAAAAATGAATGAACGATGATGTCTGTTATATTTTATTCTCTCTGGTTTATTGACCCTGGAAGTTCTGCCGCTAAAACGACTCTCAATTTTGTGGACAAACATGTCGTCTTCTTTTTCAGCAAAAGGACAAATTTAATTTGCCAACTGAACAAAAGTTTATTTGGTCAAATATGTTTTGCAGCTCATCCAAGCTGCTCCAGTTTCTGTTAGTTCGGCCTATTGAACTGCACTGAGTGTGAGGTCTTATTAACAGAATCATTCAGGGCCATAATGATGTTTTCACTCCTCTGGACCTGACCTGGCAACAGCTGCTGTTCTCTTTGTATGTTTTAATTTAGCTTTGAGGATGGAGCTGTAAATGTGAGACGGGTGATGTCTGAGGTCTCTATTTCTGTTCAAACATGGATTCTCTTTTTCAACAAAAATAGCTTCTTTAACTTTCCTCTCAAACCAATTCTTTTCTCTACTCAGATCAGAACCTCACTGTCCTCAAAGGACCTGTGGCTTTTAGGTGGAGATGTTCAGCAGACTGAGGTCCTTTTAGATCAGGGGTGTCCAAACTTTTTTCATCAAGGGCCACATCTCAAAACACAGATGAAGCAGAGGCCGATCGAGGGCCGTAGACTGGAGCTCAATACAGTGAAGAATTGAAATTTTGTGCATGTGTAACTCGTTAGAATGAGTCGTCAGTCTTTATTCACGCTAAGATCCTTAAAACCCAAACACTAAATATTAAATATTTACTTTATCAAAGTAGATTTTCAAAAAACTTGCAGTAAAATGCTCATTGTTAATTGATACAAGGTAATTTGGGCCAATTCACCTGGAAGCCTGAGGGCCAAGAAAAATTCGTCTGAGGGCCGCATTTGGCACCGGGGCCATAGATTGGACATGTCTGTTTTAGGTGGAAACGTACATCAGACTGAGGTCCTGTGTTGCTCTCTCGTCTGTGCTGGAACATTCTAAAAAACAGCCGCTTCACAGGAAGATGAACCAACACAGACGAGAGAGCAACACAGGACCTCAGTCTGATGTACGTCTGCACCTAAAAGAACCTCAGTCTGTCATAGATTCTACCTGGACGACGGAGCGATTTTACACACCTCTTCTTTTATAGCGACATGTTTACTTTCACGTCTTATCAACTCCATGACAAGAAACAAAGGACAAATAAACCAGAGAGAATAAAATATCAAAACTAAAATATGCATTGAGACTATTTTTTGAACGGTGTTACAAATAAACTTTAAATTAAATAATGGAAATAGACGTAAACATCTGTTTTTTGTTTGTTTGTTTGCCCCTAAAACGGAAAAATTAAATAACAAACTGTTTTCCCATTTTGTTGTTTTTCGTTCTTAATTGAAATTCAAAAGAACGAACGATACACGGACTTTAGACCTGTACAAACATGTTCTGAAATACATCGGATTCTAGTATTTTTATAGCAAAAATAAACAAAAAATAGTCTTTGCATGCAGCAGCGACGGTTCTTATCTACAATTTGACTTTTTAACTTCCTCCGTCTTTGTTTTTGTTTGTTTATTTGTTTTTTAGCCCAATTACACAATACGTTTATTTATTTTTTTTTGTAATTTGGTCACATTTTTCAGTAGCCCTTTTCAGACTGAACTTAATTTATCACATTTACGACGTTAAATATTATTTACATTTGCTCCCTGCTCGTCCCTTTGGTCAAAATATACAACATATTTACAGTTTACTTTTTTTTTACTTCTTTTATCAAAATACACAACTTTAAATTAGCTCTTTTCGATTCGCAAACACAAATAATTACAGGTCTGCTCCTCGGATTGGCACGTCTGAATTAGAAAAATAAATTAGATTGTACATTTTTTTAAAATAAAGGTGACACAGTGTTGAATAAAATGTGCGAAAATATAAGAAAAATAAAAAGAAAAGCTGCTCTGAGTCATTTTTTCTGCACGGTGAAAGGTCCATTCAGGCTCGTCTCCATGGAGATGTTATCGTTTTGCTAGAAATGTTCCACAGTTTGGCATTAAAAACACGCGTCTCTGCATGGAAACGAGCAGATGACGTCGATCGGGCCGAGTGACAGGTCTGGTCTACGGAGAGACGAGAGACTTTTAGGTTTTTAGGGATTCATTGCAGAAATTTTTTTTTTTTTTTAAATCATGTTTAATGCCTTACATCATCTCCATGGAAACAAGCTAGAAAAGTTACATAATGCAGCTTTAATAATTCTGACATAAATATGATCACGAAATGTTTTCACCAAATCTGACACATTTGTGGAGATAGAAAAAACGTTTAAGACACAGAAAAACATAAATATAATAATGATCGATTTAAGATTAAAAGAACAGTTTGACTTGAAATTGCACTTGAGATCAAAACAATCAGAGACTGGACCAGAGACCGGACCAGAGACCGGAACTAGAGATTGGATCAGAGACCGGACCGGACCAGAGACTGGACCAGAGATTGGACCAGAGACCATCCAGAGAACCAGAGACTGGACCAGAGCCGGGACCAGAGATTGGACCAGAATCCAGACCAGAGACTGGACCGGATCAGAGATTAGTCCAGTGATTGGACCAGAGATTGGACCAGAATCCAGCCAAGACACCAGAAACTGGACCCGAGACTGGATCAGAGACCGGACCAGAGACCAGACCAGAGACCAGACCAGAATCCAACCAAGAGACCAGAGACTGGACCAGAGCCTAGACCAGAGATTGGACCAGAAACCAGACCAGAGACCAGGCCAGAGATTAGTCCAGTGATTGGACCAGAGATTGGACCGGAATCCAGCCAAGACACCAGAAACTGGACCCGAGACTGGATCAGAGACTGGACAAGAGACCAGACCAGAGACCAGACCAGAATCCAGCCAAGAGACCGGACCAGAGACCAGACCAGAATCCAGCCAAGAGACCAGAGCCTGGACCAGAGCCTAGACCAGAGCCTGGACCAGAGACCGGACCAGAGACTGGACCAGACCAGAGATTAGTCCAGTGATTGGACCAGAGATTGGACCCAGAATCCAGCCAAGACACCAGAAACTGGACCAGAGACTGGACCAGAGACAGGGCCAGAGACCAGACCAGAATCCAGCCCAGAGACCGAATCAGAGACCGGGACTTGAGGGGGCACTAGTCGTCTTTAAATGTTCTGGTCACAGTAAAGGCGAGATGCGTTAATGTCGCACGTGGAGCAGCAGGTGATGGACTTTACCACCAGAAAAGTGCCCAGAGTCTCTCAAACATGTACGAACGAACGAATAAAACCCGTCCTCAACAAAAACTTCACTTTTAAACCCATTAAAAACATTCTACACGAGTCAAAACTCCAAAAGCGTGAGTTCAGACGGAGTTCAGGCTGAGGTCCGGCGCAGGTTTTCTTTTGTGCGCTGAACGATTGTTGAAGCAGATGTTACAGGCAGAGTTCATTCAGAGTCGTCCAGTTAAGTTCTGATTGTCCTTGAAGATTGTTCAGCTTTCAAAACTCGACTCAGAGAAATATTGATTTGAAATTTCCAAGCTGAAAATGTCAGAAAAGTCCTTGAGTGTTGTGGTTCCAATTACTGTCCGATAAAACGTCTATTTACATAAAAGCAGCAAAAATATTTCAATTTTCATTTCAATTTTCGTTTGTTATTTTCAGTCAAAAGTGGAAAAAGTACAAGGTTCTGAAGTGAAGTTGAAGTATTTAATCCATCCATTTTTTTTTTTACTGGTTTAGCAGGGGGGAGAGCTGTCAATCGAACCTGTTGCCAGCGAGAACGGAGCGACCTCGGGGAAAAAGGCACCTTATTTTTCTGTCGTAAATGTTCGTATCTTAAAATAGTGAAATAAAAGCATGAAAATAAAGAAAGTAGAGTAAGTTAAAACGAATATTGAAGTTGAAAATGATGAGGTTCACAGCAGCAGGTACAGAGAGAGGAGCGAGGGTTTCTCAACAGAATCGAGTCAATGGAGCCGAAAATGCGGCCGTGCTCATTTCCTGTTTGGAACGCAGTCACTAAAAGGTTATGTCCATTTCCATGTACAAGTAGTCCGGTTCCTTATATGCTTTTGTGGGAATTTGGGGGGGATTTGCTAAACTATATATTTTTGGAAAGGTTTATGGAGTCAGAAAATCAATGTTTGCATTTGCCCAGATGTGTATATGGCGGCCATATTGAATTTAAAAAAAAAAAAAAAAAGGCTGCCAAAAAACCCTTTTGAAATGTTGATTTTATCTACTAAACCCACATTTTCAGGGTCAGGGAATCAAATGGTGCTAGTTACAAAGCTGTAAGACCTACCCACATTAACCCTTCGGTGCATAAGTGGGTCAAAAATGACCCAGTTTGGTTGTTTTCTTGCAATTTTATTGTGATATTTGCATGTAATACTCCATGTTCCTCCAAAAATATGTTTGTTTTTTTATTATCCTGTTGAAATACATTGAAACCCTGAAACTGTGGGTTTAGCAGTTAAAATCAACATTTCAACTTATTCAGAGGCTGAGATATTTTAAAAAAGAGATTTTTGGCGGCCAATTTTTAAAAATTCAATATGGCCATATAGACATCTGGGCAAATGCAAACATTGATTTTCTGACTCTTTATACTATAACCTTTCCAAAAATATATAGTTTAGCAAATCCCCAAAAAATTCCCACTAAGGTTAAAAAATGAATCTAATGAACCGGACTAAAGGACGTCCCAAACAAATCTGACATCACTTCACAAGCCACTCATTTTGGCAATTCTCATTGAAATGACCTCAAATTTTCACAGAATGTATAAAAACAGATGAAGATTTTATATGTAATGTTTTATTTTTGTTCTGTTTTCAGGTTGAGCCGTTCACTCCCAAACAGAATCATTTTGCGTCTTGGAATCTGGAATCTGGAAAAAACTTCACCAACTGGAAAACAAATTTGGACTTTGTACCAAAAATGTAAAGCGTTCGTCTGCTCATGCACTGCAAAAAACAAAACCTAGTCCAGTTAAGACGACTTGAATTAAGAAAGTTTTATCGTGATTTGAGTAAATTTCACTTCAGAAGTAAAATAATCTGCCAATGGAACAAGATTTTTTGTACTTAAAATACGAAAATACATCTGGCTACAATTAAAATAAGAAAAACAACAACTTTTTGAACTTAAAATAAGAAACAAAATCAAATGTTGAATTAAGAAAAACTCTCTTATTCCATCGATAAATAATTTTACTTGTCAAGTTGAATCGACTCAAATAAAATAAAATGTTACGTTATTTTAATTTAACTAGATATTGTTTTGTTTTTTGTTTTGTTTTTTTCCGGTGTGCAGGACTAAAGGATCTGGTAATAACATCGACATCAGAAGAGAGGGTGAGGAGAAATTCAGTTTGTCGACTGGACAAAAGTTAGTTTGGTTGAAGATGTTTCGCAGTTCATCCAAGCTGTTTCTTCAGTTCTGGAACCAAGCTGTTTCCTCAGTTTCCAGCAGTGAAGAAGCAGCTTGGATGAGCTGCGAAACATCTTCAACCAAACTAACTTCTGTCCAGTCGATAAACAGAATTTGTCCTCGCCATTGATTCCACCTGGACGACTGAGGGATTCTTCACACATCAGAAGAAAAGGCTGTGATAAACTTTTTGCGAAGCCCCAAGGAAGTCCATGAGGAGAACAAGTTTGGAAACCCAGATTCCTCGAATGACGGTTTGGCGTAACCAGATCCTTTATCCATAATCAGCCGAACTCTTTACATTTTTGGTGCGAAGTCCAAATTTGTTTCTCCAAGCTGGTTCCACCTAGTGCCTTCGCTCAATTTCATTTCTTTCCAGCGACTAGATCATGAATCAGAATACCTTCCAACTTTTTTCTCTTGAAGCAGAGGGCCGACTAGACTGGTGCTCATGTGCCGTTTATCCATCAGTCTCAGATCACTTGCAGACATAGATTTACCATCAAGAATCGAGCACAAGTTTGGACATGCCTGCACTAGACGATTCGCAAGAACAGTCCGATGAGGTTCATTTGGTCTTCCAATAATTTATGTTATTAGGTTCTTTTTTCAAACCGTTTGCAAGAACGCCGGAAGTGTGAGTTCAGGCACCAGCCAATCAGCAAAGGCCAGACATTCTGTGTTGGTGACGATTCCCAAGATCGAGGATTTAAAGTCGGAAAAAAGAGAATGTTTGGTGAATTTAATCAAGGGGAAAGACGTTATTGTCCTTCTTCCTGCGGGATTTGGGAAAAGCTTAATATACCAGTTAGTCCTGTTAGCGGAGCATTACATACGTCACGACCAAACAGCAGCGATTGGTTAAATAAAAAAAGTACCCGCCTACTGTTGAGTGAACGAATCCTAACGCTGCGAGGTCACACGGTTTCCACGAAGTGAAACCAGTTCATGAATCAGGCTAAAGTTTTATTTGCCAGTTGGTGAAATTTTTCCAAACGTTGCATTGAAGCTCCAGAGTCTTGGGCTGTAAAATGACTTCTGTTTGGGAGTGAACGAACAAAAATAAAACATTAAGTATAAAATCTTGATCTGTTTCTGTACATTCTGTGAAAATTTGAGGTTATTTCAACAAGAATTGCCTAAATTATTGGCCTGCGAAATTATGTAAAATGTTTTGGGACACCGTGTACCGTTTATGTGCACGACGCAGACTTTGCCAGCTTTCCTCTGAGACAGTTTTCTTCATGTGCAAAAATAAATAAATAAAATGAGATGAAATTAAATAAAATAAAAAATAAAATAATTTAATTTGTTTGAATCCTTGAAAAATTCCAGTTTTCCATATTCCCAAACTCAAAAAATTGATCCAGTCCTCATTAAAATATAAAGTTACAGCGGGTTCATGTGAAAAAATAAATAAATAAAATTAAATTAAATAAAATTAAATTAAATTAAAAATAATAAAAAATAAAATAAAAAATAAAAAAAATTAATTTGTCTGAATCTTTGAAAAATTCCAGTTTTCCATATTCCCAAACTCAAAAAATTGATCCAGTCCTCATTAAAATATAAAGTTACAGCGGGTTCATGTGAAAAAATAAATAAATTAAAAATTAAATTAAAATTAAAATTAAAATAAAATTTAATTAAATTAAATTAAAAATAATAAAAAATAAAAAAAAAATAAAATAAATTAATTTGTTTGAATCTTTGAAAAATTCCAGTTTTCCATATTCCCAAACTCAAAAAATTTATCCAGTCCTCATTAAAATATAAAGTTACAGCGGGTTCATGTGAAAAAATTAAATAAATAAAATTAATTAAAATTAAAATTAAAAAATTAAATTAAATTAAAAAATAAAAAATAAAAAATAAAATAAAAAAATAATTTGTCTGAATCTTTGAAAAATTCCAGTTTTCCATATTCCCAAACTCAAAAAATGATCCAGTCCTCATTAAAATATAAAGTTACAGCGGGTTCATGTGAAAAAATAAATAAATAAAATAATAAATAAAATTAAAATTAAATAAATTAAAAATAATAAAAAATAAAATAAAAAATAAAATAAATTAATTTGTTTGAATCTTTGAAAAATTCCAGTTTTCCATATTCCCAAACTCAAAAAACTGGTCCAGTCCTCATTAAAATGTAAAATTACAGTGGGTCAGGATGTAAAGCAGCTCTGTAAACAAAGAAGGTTGTTGGTTCAAATCCCAAACTGTTAGCAATAGTTGTGCCACGGAGTTGTCTTTTAAACCAGATGCCCTTCCATCCAACCACATCGATATGTCCTTATTAAAACATAAAGTTACACTGAATTGGTGCGTAAAACTGTAAAAAAAAAAGAAGGTTGTTGGTTTAAATTCCAAACATCTGGCGTTATTTAAGTACCGCAAGATCGTCCATGTCGGTTTGGCGATTTTTCTTTTTAAACCAGATGCCCTTCAGTCCAAACACGTCGGAATGTCCTCATTAAAACGTAAAGTTACAGTGGGTTTGTGTGTAAAACTGTAAAATAAAAAAAAATTAAAAAAAAGGTTGTTGGTTCAAATCCCGAACTTCTGGCATTATTTAAGTACCGCAAAGTTACAGAGGGTTCGTCCGTGAAACTGTAAAAAAAAAAAGAAGGTTGTTGGTTCAAATTCCAAACTTCTGGCATTATTTTAGTACCGCAAGGACGTCCATGTTGGTTTGGCGATTTTTCTTTTTGTACCAGATGCCCTTCCATCCCGTTTGTTCTCAGATCCGAAGTGGAAATCTGACTCGACCAACCCCAAAGTTATAAAAAGTTTGAGATTTTTGTTTTGTTTTGTTTTGTTAAAAATACGAAGTTGGACGCTCGATTTTAAAGGTACACTATGTAGCTTTTCACATTGAAGGGTCTGCCACCTGTTTGTCTCCACGGCGTTGATACAGCTTTTCAAAAATGTCCCACAGTACGGCATTAAACTGATGTAAATCATCACAGAGAAGCGGGGTTACGTGAGTTACGAGTCAGATCCGTGGTGGGGCGACCCTGCGTACGATGTGGAATAGATTTTTTTCGCAGCGTTTTTGAAATGCATTAACGCGTTTACGAAAACACCGACAACGCAACGAAGATTCCGTGGACGCGTTAATGCCACACTGCGGGACATTTCAGGCAAAGCAATGAGCCTGTTCACGAGAAGAGCTGAAGAACGTCGCCGCCGGAAAAAACGTCACTGATACTACGGAACATTTAAGGCGACTCAAAATGCGAAAAAGCTTAGGTTACTTAGCGCATGTCGTCGTTGTTGCCGTGGTAACGCTAAAGTCCGCTCGTACAACGAAAACGACGCGGGATTTAAATGCAGAGAAAAGCGTGGGAGCAGCAGAAGATCTCCTTGAACGTTTTCCGCATTTCTTGACTCCGGAAAGCGTAGATGATGGGATCGATCACGGAGTTGCACATGATGAGGATGAGGTACATGTTGAAGTGCGACATGAAGCACGTGCAGTACGGGTTCCGCGGGCACGTAATCATCAGGATGAGGTGGAGGAAAAACGGCGCCCAGCACACGACGAAAACGCCCAGCAGAATCGTCAACGTGATCGCCCCCTTCATGTTGGCGCGCTGCTGGATCGGCGCGTTTCCCGGGAGCGCCGCGATCCGCTTCATGTGCAGCCGCGCCAACAAAAACATGTGCACGTACAGCGACGCCATGAGCACCAGCATCGTGAAAAACATCGTGATGAGGCAAATGAGAACCGTCGTGCTTTCGGAATAGATGATAAACAAAATCCCGGAAATCGTACACACCGTCCAGATCACGGTAATCACCAGCATGGCGCGGCGAATCGTCACGATGTTGTGGTACCGCAGCGCGTAAAAAATCGTAATGTAGCGGTCGACGGCGATGGCGAGAAGGCTACAAATCGACGCTAAAAGTGAACTGCAAATGAGCGAGTCGAAAACGTTGTCCATGCTCCGTATGAGCGTCCCCGGGATCGTGACGGTGCCGCCGTTTATCAGCGCAATCACGATCGTCTCCGAAGCGTTGGACACGCTGACGAGCATGTCCGCCACGGCCAAGCTGCAAATGAAAAAGTACATCGGCGAGTGCAGGTTTTTGTTTTTGATGATCGCTGCGACGACTAGAATGTTCTCGAGCAGGCTGATGATTCCCAGGGTCAGGAAAACCTCGGTGGAGATGAGCAGCTGTTCGTAGCATCCCGCCGAAGAGTCCTTGTCGTCCGGTAAGTTCTTGTCCAAAGGTATGCCCGCCTGGCTGCCGTTGCTCGCGTAGCCGCTCGGCATCAACGAATGCCGATGTGTTCCGTTCATTGCTGCATTTTTAGTTCCACGATGTTAAATTCTCAAAGTTTTCCATTAAGAGCGCGTTTGTTTTTACGTAAAGTTCGGAATTCTCTTTGTAGAATCGTCGACGAAGAACCGAAGAACGATTCAAATGCAAATAACGGATTGTGTTACACTTTAAATTGACAATATCCATTTTCCGACCGATTTACCTCCACTTAAATCCACTCATGTTGGTTTTATCAGTCGGAAAGTCGTGCGTAATTGCCGCTCGCTTTGAAAACTACGTCCAAGGTCGGAGATGAGTGCTCCTCTTTGTGTGAATGAAACTAAATGGAGATCACAGTCACGCCGTGCTTTTTTTATTTATTTATTTCTTATCAGCGACAGCAGCTCTCGAACGCGCCGAGGAGAGTTTGAAACAGTTCGAGAGCCTCTAATATCCCGCTCGGACATTGATTCATGGTTTTAACGAGCTGATAAAAACGTCCAGGTCGGAGAAATCGCTTTAATTCCTCGCCACGTTCGATATTAAACAAATCCTTTACGCCTCGTCGGACGTGGGAGGTTCGCACGTGTCCGTCCCGGAACGAGGAAAACGTAATATCGAACGTAATCTTCTCAAATATCTTCTTAACGTCCCGTGAGATCGGAGGACGGTTGAGTCATCGGTTGTGGAATGAAACGGAGCCCCGGTAAAGAAGGAAATCCTCGTGAAGAAGTTAAAACAGATCGATAGCTGCGTCCGTCGGTTTTCCGATGGTTTGTAGAGATCCGAGGAATCTCCGATACTTCGTCTTTTGCGGAAAATTGACTTGAAATGCTCCGTACTTCTCTTCAAAACCAGTAAAATCCATGTGTTTCTGAAATTTTAATCCAGTTTTCCCGGGTTTTCTCAGCGTTCCCGGGAAGATTGACGGTCTTTCAGTAGTTTCCAGTTGCAGTAGTAGTAGTAGTATTTGTAGTAGTAGTAGTAGAAGTATTTTCAGATGCAGAAGCGCAGCAGCGGTTTCTCTCGTTTTTTTTTTTCTCTCTCTCGTTTCTCTCTGGTCTCCGCTCGTCTTTTCCCCTCGTTTGAAACCGGGCGGAATGAGACACGGCGACGGAGGGAGCTGTGATATGAGCGGAAAGAGAGAGAGAGAGAAAGAGGGAGGAGAGAAAAGAGGGAGGAGGAGAGGGAGGGAGAGATGATGAAGGGGAAAACAGGAGAGATAAGGTAGGAGAGAGAGAGAGAGAGAGAGAGAGAGTCGAGAAAACATGACTGATGACGGAGAAAGAGAGGAGGAGGAGAGGAGAGAGGGAGGGAAGATAAAGGAGAAAACAGAGGAGATAAGGAGGTGTGGTAGAAGAGAGAGAGAGAGAGAGCGCAAAGAAAGTGAAGGAGAGAGGATGCTGACAGATGAAGAGGTTAAAACGGAGGAGATAAGTGAGAAAGAGAGAGAGAGGGAGAGAAGATAAAGGAGAAAACAGGAGAGATAAGGAGAGAGAGAGAGAGAGAGAGCAAAGGAAGAGAAGGAGAGAGAAATGCAGGACTCTGGCAGATGAGAGGAGGATAAAAGGGAGGAGATAAGTGAGAAAGAGATAGAAACATTTGAAAGAGAAAGAGGGAAGACAGGAGAGGAGAGAAGATAAAGGAGAAAACAGAGGATAGATAAGGAGAGAGAGAGAGCAAAGGAAGAGAAGGAGAGAGAGATACAGGATGTTGGTAGATGAGAGAGAGAGGAGGATAAAAGGGAGAAGATGAGAGAGAGAGGAGTGAGAAAGAGATAGAGAAAGAAGAGAGAGGGAGGAGAGGAAGGGAGAGAAGAGCAAGGAACGAAAGAAAACAGAGGAGAGATAAGGAGCTAAGGTAGAGGAGAGAGAGAGAGAGAGATCGAAAACATGACTGATGACGGAGAGAAAGAGAGAGGGAGGAGGGGAGAGAGGGAGAGATGATAAAGGAGAAAACAGAGGAGAGATAAGGAGGTGTGGTAGAGAGAGAGAGAGAGAGAGAGAGAGAGAGCAAAGAAAGTGAAGGAGAGAGGATGCTGACAGATGAAGAGGTTAAAACGGAGGAGATAAGTGAGAAAGAGAGAGAGGGAGGAGAGAAGAGGAGAGAGACGGAGGGAGAGAAGATAAAGGAGAAAACAGAGGAGAGATAAGGAGAGAGAGAGAGAGAGAGAGAG
This sequence comes from Boleophthalmus pectinirostris, assembly GCF_026225935.1. Classification (NCBI taxonomy): domain Eukaryota; kingdom Metazoa; phylum Chordata; class Actinopteri; order Gobiiformes; family Gobiidae; genus Boleophthalmus; species Boleophthalmus pectinirostris. The sequence continues at coordinate 3,705,712 of NW_026571070.1, forward strand.
CAAAGGAAGAGAAGGAGAGAGAGATGAGAGGAGGATAAAAGGGAGGAGATAAGTGAGAAAGAGATAGAAACATTTGAAAGAGAAAGAGGGAAGACAGGAGAGGAGAGAAGATAAAGGAGAAAACAGAGGAGAGATAAGGGAGAGAGAGAGAGAGAGAGCAAAGGAAGAGAAGGAGAGAGAGATACAGGATGCTCCTAGACGAGAGAGGAGGTTAAAAGGGAGAAGATGAGAGAGAGAGAGAGGAGTGAGAAAGAGGTAGAGAAAGAAGAGAGAGGGAGGAGAGGAAGGGAGAGAAGAGCAAGGAACGAAAGAAAACAGAGGAGAGATAAGGAGCTAAGGTAGGAGAGAGGAGAGAGAGAGAGAGAGAGAGATCGAAAACATGACTGATGACGGAGAGAGAGAGAAGAGGAGAGGAGAGAGGGAGAGAAGATAAAGGAGAAAACAGGAGAGAAGGAGAGAGAGAGAGAGAGAGAGAGAGCAAAGGAAGAGAAGGAGAGAGAGATACTGAGAGAGGAGGTTAAAAGGATGAGATGAGAGAGAGAAAAAGGAGAGATGGAGGAGAGAGGGAAGGAGGGAGGGAGAGAAGAGCAAGGAGAGAAAACAGAGGAGAGATAAGGAGCTAAGATGACAGAGAGGAGGAGAGAGAGAGAGAAGATAAAGGAGAAAACAGAGGATACATGAGGGAGATGAGAGAGAGAGAGACCGAAATAAAGGAGAGATGGAGAAAGAGAGATGGAGAGAGTGAGAGCAAAGAAAGAGATAGAAAAAAGACTGATAAAGCAAGAGAGAGAGAGAGAGAGAGAGAGAGTGAGTGGGTTAAAAGGGAGGAGAGGAGAGATAGAAAAAGGAGAGATGGAGAAAGAGAGGGGAGTGAGGGAGGGAAGATCAAGGAGAAAAAGAAACAGAGGAGAGATAAGGAGCTAAGGTAGGAGAGAGAAAGAGAGAGAGAAAGAGAGAGAGAGAGAAAACATGACTGATGACAGAGAGAAAGAGAGAAGGAGGAGAGGAGAGAAGATAAAGGAGAAAACAGGAGATAAGGAGAGAGAGAGAGAGAGAGAGCAAAGGAAGAGAAGGAGAGAGAGAGGTACAGGGCGCTGGAAGATGAGAGAGGAGGATAAAATGGAGGAGATGAGAGAGAGAGAGAGAAATAAAGAAGAGGGAGGAGAGGAGAGAGGGAGAGAAGATAAAGGAGAAAACAGGAGAGATAAGAAGGTATGATCAGGAGAGAGAGAGAGAGAGAAAAGGAAGAGAAGGAGAGAGAGAAACAGGATGCTGGAAGATGAGAGAGGAGGATAAAGGGAGGAGATGACACAGAAAGAGATAGAAAAGGGAGAGAGAAAAAAGAGAGAGGAAGAGAAGAGCAAGGAGAGAAAACAGGAGAGAGAGGAGTTAAGGTAGGAGAGAGAGAGAGAGAGAGAGCGTAAAGGAAGAGAAAGAGAGAGAGAGATACAGGATGCTCGAGAGGAGGTTAAAAGGGAGGAGGGGATGAGAGGGAAAAAGGAGAGGTGGAGAGAAAGGGAGAGAAGATCAAATAGAAAGAGAGCATAGGGAGAGATAGAAAAAAAGAGAGAGAAGAGAGGATGGAAGGGAAGACAGAGAGAGAAAAAGGAAAGAGACAGAAAAAAGAACAGATGAGGACAGAGAGAGAGAGAGAAAGGGAGGGAGAAAGAGAGGAGAGAAAATATTAAAAGGGAGAAAAAGAGAGGAGGGAAGAGAAGAGCTGACGAAAGAGAGAGATGAATATGGGACGATAGAAGAGGAGGAGAGAGAGAGAAAGAGGGAGAAGGAGAAGATGTGGAGGAGAGAAAGAGAGGGGTGGACAAAAACAGATAGAGCGAAGAGAAAAAGAGAAAGATTTAAAGGAGAGAAAGGCTGAGAAGAGAGAGAAGAGAGAGAGAAGAGAAGCTGGGAGATGAAAGAGAGGAGGATGGAGAGAGGAAAGAGTGAGAAAGAAGAGGAGAGAGGAAGGAGAGACGGAGTAAAAGAGGCGAGACAGAGAAAGAGAACGGAGAGAATAGAGATGTAAAAGAGCTGATAGAGAAAGAGAGAGGGATGAGAGAGGAGGAGGAGTGTCCTGTCTGAACACAAAGGAAAAGAACGACAGAGCGTGAGAAAAACGCAGCGCCGCAGAAAGACGACAAACGTGACAGAGAACAAAACGTACAGAACTGATCAAAACTAAACCAGGACTAAACCAGGACTAAACCAGGACTAAACCAGGACTAAACCAGGACTAAAACAGGACTAAACCAGGACTAAACCAGGACTAAACCAGGACTAAACCAGGACTAAACCAGGACTAAACCAGGACTAAACCAGGACTAAACCAGGACTAACCAGGACTAAACCAGGACTAAACCAGGACTAAACCAGGACTAAACCAGGAAACCAGGACTAAACAGGACTAAACCAGGACTAAACCAGGACTAAACCAGGACTCTAAACCAGGACTAAACCAGACTACTAAACCAGGACTAAACCAGGACTAAACCAGGTCTAAACCAGGACTAAACCAGGACTAAACAGGACTAAACCAGGACTAAACCAGGACTAAAACCAGGACTAAACCAGGACTAAACCAGGAGGTCTAAACCAGGACTAAACCAGGACTAAACCAGGACTAAACCAGGTCTATGTTTAGTTTTGTTTTTAGTCCTGGTCCAGTCCTGGTTCAGTCTTGGTTTAGTTCTGGTTTTAGTCTTGTTTTTAGTCTTGGTTTTAGTCCTGATTTAGTCTTGGTTCAATCCTGGTTTAACCTGGTTTAGTCCTGGTTTAGTCCTGGTTTAGACTGGTTTAACCTGGTTTAGTCCTGGTTTAGTCCTGGTTTAAGACCTGGTTTAGTCCTGTCCTGGTTTAGTCCCTTTTAGTCCTGGTTTAGTCCTGGTTTAGACCAGCGTTTAGTCCAGGTTTACCTGTTTAGTCCTGGTTTAGTCTGGTTTAGTCCTGTTTTAGTCCTTTTACCTGGTTTCCTGGTTTAGACCTAGTTTAGACCTGGTTTAGACCTGGTTTAGTCCTGGTTAGACCTGGTTTAGTCTGGTTTTAGTCTGGTTTAGACCTGGTTTAGTCCTGGTTTAGAGTTTAGTAGACCTGGTTTAGACCTGGTTTAGACCTAGATTTAGTCCTTTTAGACCTGGTTTTAGATCTGGTCCTGGTTTGTCCTTTAGTCCTGGTTTAGTCCTGGTTTAGACCTGGTTTTCCTGGTTTAGTCTGGTTTTTCCTGGTTTAGTTCTGGTTTCCTGGTTTAGACCTGGTTTAGTCCTGGTTTAGTCCTGGTTTAGTCCTGGTTTAATCCTGGTTTAGACCTGGTTTAGTCCTGGTTTAGTCCTGGTTTCCTGGTTTAGTCCTGGTTTAGTCCTCTTGAACATAAATCAGTCTCATGTCTGTTTTTTAATTGGACACAAATGTAAATCTGTGAATCAGGTCGAGTTTGAAAAAGCGAAACAGAAAATGTGAGGAGAAGAAGGTCGCGTTCAGTTTATAATTTTATATTTTCATTTCATGGTCGACACTTCAGATTCATTTTCACATTCCAACAGAAAAGTGCAAAAATCCCTCCACTGTTTGGGTTGAAGAGGTGATGTAAAACAGATTTTATTATTTCATTTTTTTTCCGTGTTTTAACGTTGAATCTCATTCATGAAACTTTCTTACCAACAAATTTGTACTTAAGATTTTCTCACGAACATTTTTGGCAGAAACAAAACCTTTTCTGATTTGAAAATGTTCTTCTGGAAGAAAAAAAAACTATGAAAAGTCAGAAGACGAGAGACAGAAATACTACTGTTTTAGAATAATATTACTCTGATAATGAAAGAAAAACTAAACAAAAACTAAACCAGGACTAAAACAGGACTAAAACAGGTCTAAAAGGACTAAACCAGGACTAAACCAGGTCTAAACCAGGACTAAACCAGGAGGTCTAAACCAGGTCTGACTAAACCAGGACTAAACCAGGACTAAACCAGGACTAAACCAGGACTAAACAGGACTAAAACAGGTCTAAACCAGGACTAAACCAGGTCTAAACCAGGACTAAACCAGGACAGGACTAAACCAGGTCTAAACCAGGACTAAAAAACTAAACCAGGACTAAACAGGACTAAACCAGGACTAAACCAGGTCTAAACCAGGATCTAAACCAGGACTAAAACAGGACTAAAACAGGACTACTAAACCAGGACTAAAACCAGGACTAAAACCAGGACAAAACCAGGACTAAACCAGGACTAAAACACTGACTAAACCAGGACTAAAACAGGACTAAACCAGGACTAAACCAGGACTAAAACAGGACTAAACAGGACTAAAACAGGACTAAACAGGACTAAACAGGACTAAACCAGGACTAAAACAGGACTAAACCAGGACTAAACCAGCATTAAACCAGGACTAAAGCAGAACTTAAGCAAGACTAAACCATCACAAAAACCAAGACTAAATAAAAACAAAAAACCTGGTCTAAACCAGGACTAAACCAGGACTAAACCAGGAAAGTTTCATGGTTCATCCTCTCGGTGTCACAAGTTTCTCTCTCACTCCAAACTTTCTTTCTGCTGCTCGATTTTCGTTTTCAGCTGCAGATTTCACGACTTGCAGTTTGTAAATCTGCAGAATCTGATTTTGTTTTCGGGGGCGTTTGTGTTCAGTCGTCTCAGTCTTTGTCTTTATAAGTTTAAAGTTTAAATGTTAAATTGTTCAGTGGTGCAGAAGTAACGGTGCGATCGACTGACACGATACAGACAGAACAGAGGTGAGTTTTAAAATGTAATCCCCTACAGATTACAGATTACAGATTACACACACCAAGATGTAGTTTGTAACATAATCCATTAAATTACTGAAAGTGAGTAATGTAATCTGATTACTTTGGATTACTTGATTTGTTGTAGAGAAGCAAAGACAAGGAAATCGTCACATAAGAAATTTTATCTGATAAAAGAAAATAAAAAGTCCAGATTTTATTTAACCAGATTAAAAATATTATTGACAGAAGAAGAGGAGGAGACATGGTCCACGCAGCAGGATTTAGTCCTGTTCTGTCCTGTTCAATCCTGTTCAATCCTGGTTTAGACCTGGTTTAGACCTGGTTTAGACCTGGTTTAGACCTAGTTTTAGTCCTTTTAGACCTTTTAGACCTGGTTTTTAGATCTGGTTTAGACTGGTTTAGACCTGGTTTAGTCCTGGTTTAGACCAGTTTTAGTCCTTGGTTTAGTCTGGTTTAGTCCTGGTTTAGATTTTGTGTCCGGCAATGAGTGGAATGCCGAGAAAAACAAAACAAAAAAAGGGATACAGCAAAATTAAAAACAGTAAAATCCCTCTGTGTCATTTATTTAACAAAGTAACTGTAATCTTTTACTGAAACAGTAACTGTAACTGAATACAGTTACTCATAATTAGTACTCTGATTACATAACTCTGTACATGTAATCTTTAGACTCAGAACGAGTTCAAAAGATTATTGAACACGTTCATTTTTAGTGAACTTTGAACTGGGTTAGAACTTGAACTGAATTTGTTCAAATTATGGTTGAACGAGTAGACTGTTTTCAGTTTCGGAATTTGTTTGAGATCTGGACCTTTACTTTTAGAGGCCTGGTGGGAAAGTTCAAACTTGACTGCGTTTAGCTGGTATTTAGTACCTGATTTAGTAAATTTCAAACCTAATTGTGTTTATCTGGGACAACTCAATGTGCTGATTGTACAACAATAGTACATCCTGGATTTTAGTAGACCTTTGGTGAAATTACACGCACAGACGCGCGTGTATTATTTTACTGGTACATTTTAAGTCACAGTGTTTGAAACTTTACAAATTTGCTAAAATGGATATTGAAAAGGTTAGACCTCAGGTGATGAGCGAAAGGAGACCAGAAGCTCCACGAGATAAAAGCTGGGATCGACAGGGGCGGTCCTAGAAAGTTCTAGTCCAGGAAGTCCTGGTTTAGTCTTGTTTAGTCCTGTTTAGTTCTGGTTTAGACCTGGTTTAGTCCTGGTTAGTTCTGGTTTAGTCCTGGTTCAGTCCTGGTTAGTTCTGGTTTAGTCCTGGTTCAGACCTGGTTTCTGGTTTAGACCTGGTTTATTCCTGGTTTAGACCTGGTTTAGTCCTGGTTATCTGGTTCAGTCCTGGTTTAGTCTTGGTTTTTCCTGGTTTAGACCTGGTTTAGTCCTGGTTCAGTTCTGGTTTAGTCCTGGTTTAGTCCTGGTTTAGACCTGGTTTAGACCTGGTTTAGTCCTGGTTTCAGTTTCCTGGTTTAGACCTGGTTTTAGTCCTGGTTTAGACCTGGTTTATCCTGGTTTTAGACCTGGTTTAGTTTCCTGGTTTAGTCCTGGTTTAAGTCCATAACGGCAAAAGTTAGCATTTAACAGTTCTTTTGGTGAGAGTAAATTTAAAAGTGGCAATACGTGTAAGTTTTACATTTTAAAACAAAATGTAATGTAAAAATGGAAATACAGTAAAAGTCAAAATAAAACATTACAAAAGTCACTTGTAACAATCTTGTAAAAGTAACTGTAATCAATTACCACTCACTGAAAATAAAATGTAACTGAATACAGTTACTCATAATTAGTACTCTGATTACATAACTCTGGTACATGTAATCTGTTACTCCCCAACACTGACCAGGACAGAGGCTCTTTCTGCAGGAGGAACAGGAGCAGCAGATCCTCACACACACGACTAGAGCCTCTCCACACTTCACCAAAAACATTTTAACATAGAAACAAACAGGAAACACCCAAAACATGAAAAAAAGTGACACTTATAATCCCAAAAATACAGTTTATGATCAGACTATTGTGTGCATGTGTTTTCTAACTCTGTGGTGATTACACAAGTTGGATGTGAGGAAGCTGCAGGAGTTTTACAGAGAATAAACTCAAGTTACGTGTGAAGTATTGGAGTTGTATTAATTAGTGGGTGATTGACCTACTTACGATGCCAAAGGGAAGAGCCTTTTCCCGCTTTTGTGGCTCTGTTATCAAACATTTCTGATAAGAACAGTTTCAAATGAGGTTACACCTTTTATAATGAGTTGGTTGATAGCGGCAAAGACACACACAAACTTATTTAAAACATGTTATTAAAATGTCCTCGTGTGTTATAAATGGGTCACGCGCTCTGGTTCCAAAAGAACATTTTCAATTAGTTCAATCAACCAGTTCAACTAGTTCAACCAAATCAACCGAACAACAGAACAAACAGTGACAAACAACACAGAAGCTGGTTGTTTGATCCGTGTTGTGAAGGGATGCACACAATATTCAAATATATTCAGACAAATATTGCACAAAGGCCACATTCGACTTCCAGTGGAGTGAGTTAAAAGTCCAGCTGAATAGTGACGTGTGACACAATGACAGGTGATCTGGCGAATTCTTTAAAATGTCGTCAGTGTGGAACTAAACGGTTGTACTAGAACCGTGCTGCGCTCACGCTCGATTGCTGTGAGTTCTGTTCTGAACTCACACGGCGCTGTTTGTTTACATGTGGCAGCAGAGCGAACGCTTTAGCAGAGAAAATAAGTCCAGAGGCAGAAATATCTATTCAATTGTGAGGCAGATGTGCGTCCTCTTATGATACACACTCCTCCATGAGTTTATGGAGATAAAAACAGAGTGGAGCAGTGATGAGAGTCGGAGACGAGACGCAGATAAACTTCTGTGTGACACAGTCACTGAAGGTGAGCGCAGAGTCACTGTATGTTTTAGAGTCGACTTTATTCACTGTATTTCTCGTATGAGTAACGGAGATCCGTGCTTGCACCGGGCACGGGGGCTTGACCCACGTACCAAATTTGGTGACAATCTGTCCATAAATGGTGGAATTATTGCAGGTGGACAGACAAACACAAACACAGACACAGACACAGACACAGACACAGACACAGACACAGGGTGAATACAAAACCTGGTCAACCCTTCAGGGACCAGGTAAAAATCTGATCTGTGTCGTTCAGACGGTCATGAAAAGATCAAATACAGGTCACATAGGGGGAAAAAAATTGGATAAGTGTCACTTGAGGCTGCAGTCTGAACGCAGTCTTGGTGTGCTCCTCTTAAATTCCTCAGAAGTTCACAAACTATCTTCTAACTGTTGATATTTCTCCTGCCGTGGGCCTGCTCCTGTGGGCACTTGGTTGCTACTCACTGTGGGACACATGAGCAGGTTTGTTATGTCCATTTATATAAAGAGTCTATGTTTTTAACTGAGGCTTGGATGAACATCGGTGAGTCTGCAGCTTTTCAGAAGTTTTGCCTCCACACTGCATTGGGCACTGTTTTAGTTTAGTGCACAAATGACACTACAAGAGCAACAGTTGTGTTTCAAACCTCTAAAACTCACATATGAGAATAAACTCAACTTACCTGTGAAGCACTGGATTTGTTTTACAGAGTCAGTGACTGAACTAGTTTGGATGCCAAAGAGCCTCTTGCTGCTTGTGTGGCTCAGTTATCAAAAAATTCCGATAAGTGTAGTCATAGTAATTATAATCTGAGGTTGTTGTTTTCACTGGAAACTGGAAACTGGAAAAGCCTGTCAAAGTCAAACTCATTATTCAAATTTCCTCATTCAATCAGCTGATGGTTTTATTTCCTCCTTCCTGCTATAAATGCTATAAATGCTATAAATGCGTCTGTATGTTCTCAAAGCCACAGTGACCCTAAAGAGGCTCTGAAGGTAAGTCTCGAGTCTGTCTCATCACATCTAAACCCTCTTGATGCATTCACATCCAAACCTTTTATTTCAGATGGCTGCTCGTCGACTCCCGATGCTCTTGGCCTGTTTTGCCGCCGTGGCTCTGCTGTCCGCTCGACGCTGTAAGTATTTATACTACTATATACAGTACATATTTATTAAATCATCTCGTTTATTTTTTTATTGTTTTTATGCATTTTCTCATCACAGGCAGAAAATGACCAAGGTAAGTGAAAGTTATTTTACATCATATTTGTTTTTCATCATTTGCATTGATTGTTTCTGATGAAGGTTGTGCTGACGGCTGGAGTAGGTTTGACTCTCGCTGTTTCAAGTTCTTTAATGATGTAAAGACCTGGACCGATGCTGAGGTAATAAAACAACTATTAATGCTGATAATAAGTGTAATAAAAATAAAGGGAACAAAAGCGTACATGCCACTTCAAAGAGTCTGTGTCACCTACAGCGTCTCTCCTCAAAACTCTGCAGATCCTCCACGACTCCACTCGTCCCAGTGACACATTTTCTGTCAGTGTCAGGGTTGGAGACAGGGGCATGTTCTCATGAACTTTTTTGTTCAGTAAAATGTGGAGAATCTATTTGACATGACCAAACTTTATTTTTGGACACTACTGTAATTTTCCAGGAGGCGCTGTAGAGCAGTTTTATATCAAATCCTTATAAATGATTCATTGTGTTCAGGACGTCATTGTGTAAAATGTTCCACAGGATCTGACTCAAGTCAACACATTATTTTAACTTATCCAAGTCCAAATACCACATTTTGATTAGTGGTTTTAATAACTCTTTATTTCATAGAAAAGCTGCCACTCTCTTGGTGCAAACCTGCCCTCCATCCACAGTGCGAAGGAAAACACCTTCATCAAGGATTTGATCAATTCAGCCACAGGGGGCGACAACCACGCCTGGCTCGGTGGGTCTGATGCTGCGCAGGTAAATGGTCACATGCACATTTCCACATGATCATCAGACTCTTGTTTTAAACTGTTTAAACGTGTGTGTTTTCCTACAGGAGGGGAGGTGGTTCTGGAGTGATGGAACTCCCTGGGACTACAACAGTTGGCTTGTCCACCAGCCAAACAATGCATTCAGCCGAGAGCACTTCACTGCCTACTGGAGCGGTACGAGACTTCTCTATTCCTCTTTACTTTTTTAATCCACACGTGAAAGTTTGTGTCATTCTGTTGAGCCCAACTGCAACAAGTGATTCAACTTTGAGGAAATTTCTCTTTGTGTAAATGTCTCAACATTCTGGACCTGTAAAGACTAAATCATATCCAAAAAATATGGATAACTTTTGCTGCCCCACTCTTCCAGATGATTTTCACTAAATTTGAGACAAATGCCCAAGGAGTTGATGAAGGAGTCATGTGTTAAAAACAGGACAATTTGTGAGATTTGGTGATTGTAACATTAGAATAACAAAGAAAAGAGGCCAAAGTTACATTTTGTGAAAAAACTATAATGTTGTTACAAAAAAAATCCAAAACAAACAATCCCTCAGGGATCATCCAAAATGCAGAGACAATTTACACAGTTTAAACACTGATGTAACAAAATAAAGATGTATTTTTATTAGTCTGACAACACCAAGTTTGTCCCTTTACATTTTGGTTGCTCGGTTAAATTACTGCTGGGTATGGGTCACATTTGCTGCTCATGTCCAAACAGGGAGAAAAATCATAAACATTTTCAAATATAATAATGTTTACTACATTTAAATGTAATTAAATTAATTAAATTAACTTTTCATGTGCACTTCAAGGCAGTGCACTAAGCGTAATCATGTTGCCGTGTCTCTTTGTCGATGTGGGAGCAGATCTGTCGTCCTGCTCAGCTGGTTGGACCTGGTAAAAATGGGAAACTGCATTATTATGTGAGAATTATTCACACATTTCTCTTTTTCAAAACAGGGGGTTTGTGGAATGATGTCCAAAACAGCGGGAAACTGAGCTACATCTGTGCTAAAGCTGCTCCCCAGCCTTCACTGAAACCCAAGGGTGGGCTCCTGACTCTGGAGGGCTTCACCTGCCAGTGCAGCCCTGAAAAGAAGTGACCACTGCATCTGTGATCAACTACGTCACCAAATCTACTCTGTTTGTCATCAAGCTGAACGCCCACATGGAGCTTTGGTTTTTCTTTGTGATTAAACTTTGTTTCTGAGCCTCAGCCTCTTTTGCTTTTTCTTTAGAATAAATACAACATTGCTGACTTAAAAAGAGCCTCTGTGTGACTTTTTATCACCTGCTTGTGTCCAAGACACTGATTTTGTACAATATGTATGACACTCGTTTTTTTTTAGCAATCATTTAATTACAGGTGTTTTTGTTGCTCAAAGACGCCTCAAAAAACATTATTTCTTACCTCCACAGATCTGACTTGTAACTTGGCCTGGTGGCGTCACCTACAGGTTCCAATGTTGTTGTTTTTTTGTTGTTTTTTTTTTTTTTTTATTCGGTCACAGGTATATTTTGACATATTTAACATACACAGACTGAAAAGGTGCAGACTGAAGCTTAATCTTATCATGACCTTTACCCTTTATTCCTTTGTCAGAGCTTCATCTTGACATCAGTTCATCTTCAAAAATACAGCAGGAGGAAACAAACTAATCACTGAGTGTGTTTACATGCACATCAATAACCCGGTTATGATCGGGTTTTTTGAGTATCCCGGTTTCTTCATGGTGCATGTAAACGCAGTAACCCGGTTTCAGTATCCCGGTTATTAGAAACCGGGTTACTGTAGCTGGGTTATTCCGATAGTAACCGGGATACTTGTGCATGTAAACGCAGTATCCCGGTTACTGCAACATAAAGTTGAGTTGCATGCGTCCAAAAGACACTTTCCAGCCTTTCACACAACAGTAGTCATAAATAAATTGACCAACATAAATAAAGTGACCAAAAAATAAAATAAAGAGCTGCGCTAAACCTGCACACGTACAATCTGCACTCGTGTGACGCTGAACAAGCTAAAACATGAACTATGTCCTATACTCTATATGCACGGAACACAGTTACCATCATCAGCGCCTCTTCTGTCACAGAAATAACACACATAATCCACAGAGTCGTGTCATTTAGTCCAAAAGAAACTGATCGCATCAGCGGCGCAAGGAGCGAGTTGTTTTTATCGCCGCTAACAGTTTATGCTAATTAGCCAAACGGTCTTAAGTTTCGTTTCTGTAAAACGTAAACAAATGTGATCACAGCTGAATGATCTGATCAAACGGGCTGATGTGTCTATAGTGTTTATGGTTTATATGTTGTAAAGTTGAGTTTATTTATGCAGAAGATTTGAATGAAGAATCTGCACAGTGGATTGTGGGAGATCTCGTAGCTCCTTAGCTTCTTATGCTAAAGGAGCTCACGGTTTGTATTTTTCCTGGTTTATGAAATTGATTTAAGTTAATTTTTGCGCCTGCGCATTTGTAAGATTATGTCAAGAAACCGGGATACTCCATTTGATCATGTACACGCGGATATGAGTGTCCCGGTTTCTCAGTGCGCATGTAAACACAGAAACACGAACACTGACATAACCGGGGTATGGCTAATAACCGGGTTACTGATGTGCATGTATACGCACTCAGTAACAGAACAACAAAGTTCTACAGCACAAACTAAGTCTCATATTTCATGTTTCTGTCCAGAGTTAAACATTTAAACGTCTTTATAAAGTAAAAGAAAGTGGTGCACAATTTGAGGTTTTCTGTACAGTTGTTCCAGAGCTCCGCCCCTTTAACAGATTTACAAAATTTCATAATGTTTGTTCTGATTTTCTTTTTGATAAACACGGTCGTGCCTCTGACCTTGTATCGGCTCTTTTGGATTTTGAACATGTTCTGTAACGATTTTGATAGGAGATTGTTGTTTACTTTGAACATGATTTTCAGAGTATAAAGGTAAAGACTAAATCATAAAATTTCAGCGTTTGAAGGTTTATAGATAATGCATTGGTTGGTTTGTTATAAGTTGATAATGTTTTTGCTCTTATTGTCTTTTTTTGCAGGGTAAAGACTGGTTTTGTATTAGTCTTATATGTATTGTCCCAATCTTAGATGTAGGTAAATATGTAAAATTCCATAAATATTCCAGGCAAACCAGTCGTCCAGAAACTAAACAAAAGAGAAGTAACACATAAATAACTTTAAGTGAAGTTCTGGAAATAGTGAAGTTAATCGTTTTAGTTTTTTTTTAACAGTTTTAGCCACTTCCTTTAAGTTTAATTCAGCTCTGTTTTTACTCTGGGTTCGTCCTTTAGATCTGGTAATTTTGGTCTTAGATGTTTTTGTTTTGTTTTTTTTGTTTAGTCCTGGTTTAGTCTTGTTTTGATCCCGCTGTGGTCTTATACAACGTCATAGTCCGGTCTTCATTTGTTTCTTGGACAGTCTTGGTGTAGTCCTGGTTTAAACCTAAACCAGGTCTAAACCAGGTCTAAATCAGGTCTAAACCAGAACTAAAACCGGGATTTAAACAAGACAAAACCAGGACTAAAACCAGGTATAAAATCAGGTCTATACCAGGACTAAACCAGAACTAAACCTGGACTAAACCAGGTCTAAACCAGGACTAAACCAGGTCTAAACCAGGTCTAAACTGCAACAAAACCTGATCTAAACCAGGACAAAAATCTGGACTACAACTAGGACTAAAACCAGGTCTAAACCAGGACTAAAACCAGGTCTAAATCACAACTAAACCAGGACTACACCAGGACTGAACCAGGACTACACCAGGTCTAAAATCAGGACTAAAACCAGGTCTAAACCAGGATTAAACCAGGTCCAAACCAGGACTAAACCAGAACTAAACCAGGACTAAACCAGGTCTAAAATCAGGACTAAAACCAGGTCTAAACCAGAACTAAAACCTGGACTAAACCAGGACTAAAATCAGGACTAAAACCAGATCTAAACTGCAACAAAACCGGATCTAAACCAGAACAAAAATCTGGACTACAACTAGGACTAAAACCAGGTCTAAACCAGGTCTAAACTAGGACTAAACCAGGTCTAAACCAGGACTAAACCAGGTCTAAACCAGGACTAAACCAGGTCTAAACCAGGACTAAACCAGGTCTAAACCAGGACTAAACCAGGACTAAACCAGGTCTAAACCAGGACTAAACCAGGTTCTAAACCAGGTCTAAACCAGGTCTAAACCAGGACTAAACCAGGACTAAACCAGGTCTAAACCAGGACTAAACCAGGTCTAAACCAGGACTAAACCAGGACTAAACCAGGACTAAACCAGGTCTAAACCAGGACTAAACCAGGTCTAAACCAGGACTAAACCAGGACTAAACCAGGACTAAACCAGGTCTAAACCAGGACTAAACCAGGACTAAACCAGGACTAAACCAGGACTAAACCAGGACTAAACCAGGACTAAACCAGGTCTAAACCAGGACTAAACCAGGACTAAACCATGCTGTGTAATGCATAAATGCAAGACAGTTGGACAGTTGGATTTAAAGTCACACCACGGAACATTCCAGCCAAATCAATGCAAACATCCATGGAAACTGTACGTGAAAAGTTACACAATAAACCTTTAAATGTACCTGAGTTGTTTCTAAATTTACTCAGAGCCGCGGGAGTCGTGTCCCTGAGCACAAACCGGCGTCACACACTTTATTGGAAAATCAGTTTCTATTAAAACAAACGCGTGGTGTTTTTTACCTCGTGCGTCGTGTGGAGTCGTCGTCCTCGAGTCTGTGCGTCTCCAGAGTCTCACCCCAGAGACAAAACTCAAACAACTCAAACACACGACAATAAAACATCTGTGTCGTCTCATTTCCTCCACTGTGTACAGCTCCTGCAGTTTATTACACCAGAGTGACTCATGTCGGCCTCAAGTCAAGATCTGATGTTTCCTCCTCGAAAACAGACCTGGACTCGAGTTTGGTTTCATTCACACGTTTGAGAGACTCCAGGACTGAACCAGGACTAAAACAGGACTAAACCAGGACTAAACCAGAACAAAAATCTGGACTACAACAAGGACTAAAACCAGGTCTAAACCAGGATTAAAATCTGGACTACAATCAGGACAAAAATCTGGACTACAACCAGGACTAAAACCAGGTCTAAACCAGATCTAAACCAGGTCTAAACTAGGAGTAAACCAGGTCTAAACCAGGTCTAAACTAGGACTAAACCAGGTCTATACCAGGACTAAAATCAGGACTAAAACCAGATCTAAACTGCGACAAAACCGGATCTAAACCAGGACAAAAATCTGGACTACAACCAGGACTAAAACCAGGTCTTAACCATGTCTAAACCAGGATTAAAATCAGGACTATACCAAAACTAAAACTGGTCTAAACCAGGACTGAACCAAGAGGACTGAACCGGGACTAGTCTTGGACTTGAGAGAGAAAGAGAGAGAGAACCCCGGGCGCACCTTTGGGCCTGTCCCAAAAATTAGTCCTGGTTTAGTCCTGGTTTAGACCTGGTTTAGACCTGGTTTAGTTCTGGTTTAGTCCTGGTTTTAGTCCTGTTTTAGTCCTGGTTTAGTCCTGGTTTAGTCCTGGTTTAGTCCTGGTTTAGTCCTGGTTTAGTCCTGGTTTAGTCCTGGTTTAGTCCTGGTGTAGTCCTGGTTTAGTCCTGGTTTAGTCCTGGTTTAGTCCTGGTTTAGTCCTGAGTCCTGGTTTAGTCCTGGTTTAGTCCGTTTAGTCCTGTTTAGTCCTGGTTAGTCCTGGTTTAGTCCTGGTTTAGTCCTGGTTTAGTCCTGGTGGTAGTCCTGGTTTAGTGTAGTCCTGGTTTAGTCCTGGTAGTCCTGGTTTAGTCCTGTAGTCCTGTTTAGTCCTGTAGTCCTGGTTTAGTCCTGGTCCTGGTTAGTCCTGGTTTAGTCCTGGTTTAGTCCTGGTTTAGTCCTGGTTTAGTCCTGGTTTAGTCCTGGTTTAGTCCTGGTTTAGTGGTCCTGGTGTAGTCCTGTAGTCCTGGTGTAGTCCTGTAGTCCTGGTTAGTCCTGGTTTAGTCCTGGTTTAGTCCTGGTTTAGTCCTGGTTTAGTCCTGGTTTAGTCCTGGTTTAGTCCTGGTTAGTCCCTGGTTTAGTCCTGGTGGTAGTCTGGTTTAGTCTGGTGTAGTCCTGGTCCTGGTGTAGTCCTGGTTTAGTCCTGTTTAGTTGTAGTCCTGGTTTAGTCCTGGTTTAGTCCTGGTTTAGTCCTGTAGTCTTGTAGTCCTGTAGTCCTGGTTTAGTCCTGGTTTAGTCCTGGTTTAGTCCTGGTTTAGTCCCTGGTGGTTAGTCCTGGTTTAGTCCTGGTTTAGTCCTGGTGTAGTCCTGGTAGTCCTGGTGTAGTCCTGGTTTAGTCCTGGTTTAGCCTGGTTTAGTCCTGGTTTAGTCCTGGTTTAGTCCTGGTTTAGTCCTGGTTTAGTCCTGGTGTAGTCCCGTGTTTAGTCCTGGTTTAGTCCTGGTGGTTAGTCCTAGTCCTGGTTTAGTCCTGGTTTAGTCCTGGTTTAGTCCGGTTTAGTCCTGGTTTAGTCCTGGTTTAGTCCTGGTTTAGTGGTTAGTCCTGGTGGTTAGTCCTGGTTTAGTCCTGGTTTAGTCCTGGTTTAGTCCTGGTGTAGTCCTGGTTTAGTCCTGGTGTAGTCCTGGTTTAGTCCTGGTTTAGTCCTGTTTAGTCCTGTGTAGTCCTGGTTTAGTCCTGGTTTAGTCCTTTAGTCCTGGTTTAGTCCTGGTGTAGTCCTGGTTTAGTCCTGGTTTAGTCCTGTTTAGTCCTGGTAGTCCTGGTTTAGTCCTGGTCCTTTAGTCCTGGTGTAGTCCTGGGTTTAGTCCTGGTCCTTTAGTCCTGGTGTAGTCCTGGTTTAGTCCTGGTTTAGTCCTGGTTTAGTCCTGGTTTAGTGGTAGTCCTGGTTTAGTCCTGGTTAGTCCTGGTTTAGTCCTGGTCCTGTAGTCCTGGTTTAGTCCTGGTTTAGTCCTGGTTTAGTCCTGGTTTAGTCCTGGTTAGTCCTGGTGTAGTCCTGGTGGTTAGTTAGTCCTGGTTTAGTCCTGGTTTAGTCCTGGTTAGTCCTGGTTTAGTCCTGGTTTAGTCCTAGTCCTGGTTTAGTCCTGGTGTAGTCCTGGTTTAGTCCTGGTGTTTAGTCCTGGTGTAGTCCTGGTGTAGTCCTGGTTTAGTCCTGTAGTCCTGGTGTAGTCCTGGTGTAGTCCTGGTTTAGTCCTGGTTTAGTCCTGGTTTAGTCCTGGACTGACGGCTGTTTGTGTTTGTGTTTATATATTTATGCTAATGACACTGGTTTAGTCTGATATTTTCATATTTTAGTTTTGGGATTGGGACATCGTGTGGTTGTTGGATCGTCACAGTGGAAAACGGGCTTCAGAAGTTTACGAACTCCATAAATACAAAAGTGAATCAGATGTGTGACTGTAAACCTCCGTTCAAACTGTTTCTCTTCCCAACGGAATTGAAAAATAGTGATGCAAAATGTTCATGGATTTCGCAAACTTCCGAAGCCCGTTTCTCTGCTGTTAGGATCCAACAACCACACAATTACGATGTCCAAATCCCAAAACTAAAATATGACAATATCAGAACCAGAAACAAAAGTGACATGGTTCAAAAGACTTGAAAAGATCGACTTTGACATTGACAATAGACACGTCCCACTGGGAAAACAAACATGACGATTTGTTGCAGATTTTTTTGTAGAATCCTTCCCAGTATGAACTGCATGATGACCACAAGTCCAACATTCAGGATGCACGAATAGGAACTTTGTTTTCCTCCAAACTCATGCGCTTCATCCACTTTAACTGGTCCAAACTTAGTGAGTCAAAATGTTCGATGCTCTGATCGTCTGTGTTTGTAACAATTGAAAAAGCCGCTGTTACGGCCCCAGGCCTTAGTTGTAATATTTCTGCAGAGTTTTCTTGATTCCTGCTGCACGAGTCCTGGTCTGTGATTGGTGGGGCAAGTCCACGCCCACTTCACCTGCAGCCACCTCCCCCTATTTAAGGAGATGACCAGCACCTGTTTGGGGCTGCTGGTCTTGGTGGTCAGTCTGCCATTTTGGTTTTGTGTTTGTGTGTTAGTTTAGTTCTGTTTTGTGCCTTTTTTGATTTGGTCACTCGATTCTGTTTGTGGGTTTATGTGGTTTAATTTGGGGAACTTGTGTTTTTAGTTTAGTGTCCCTAAGTTTTACCACTCGTTTTTTGTGTAAGCCTGCGTGACCCCTTTTGTGGCACAAAACTCTGTTTATTCTGTTGTTCTGTTTCTTAGTTTAGGTTGTTTTCTGTATATTTTTAGTCTTTTGTTAATTTACCTTTACATTCCTGTAAATTAAACATTATTTAATTTATTCCTTTTTACATCTTGGTTTTATTTTTGTTACTTTCCTCACCCCAAACGAGCTGGGTCGTAACAGTCGCTCTAAGTGCAGATATTTCTCAAATAAATGACAAATTACACATCTACGTCTGCGTAATTGGTTTATTTGAGTCCAAATGTCCAAATCCAAATGTAATAAACCTCATGGAAATGCAGGAAGTGATGTGTCTCTGTGTCCTGGACCTGACACCAGCTGTTTCCACCACTGACACCAGGAAAATCATGGGACCATTGCACTTTTTTTTTTTTTTTTTTTTTTTTGGGGGGGAGGCAATAAGGATATTTTTAGTTTACTTACAGCAGGACTGTCAAACTCATTTTGTTCCGGGGGTCGTATCCAACCGACTTTGATCCCAAAGTGTCCGGATCAGAAAACTCATGTCATATAAACCCCAAAAATAACAATAAGTTCAAATATTTGTGCAGAGAAACACAAATCTATTACAGAAATCTTTTTTAATTGATGAACTCTTTCTTTTACTAAATATTATAATATTATGAACAACCTGAAACTTTAAGAAAAATACAATTTCAACACAAAGTTTTAACATGAACTTGTCTGTAAACAGGAATAAGTCAATTTTTGTTGTAAAAATCCTGCACTCGGCTCCACTTTTCTCATGTTGGACATTTTTCTGATGAGGGTGTCACGGTCAACAGTCAAAACGATCGTCCTTTAAGAGCGTTTGGAAAGAGACAAGTCTTCATTTGTGCTGCTCTGGTGGGAGGGGCCACGTACAGAGACGCTGGAGACGCTGCTGTGATAAACACCACAGAAAATTAACAATATTTTAATAGAAAATATCATTAAAATATTTTAGTAGAAAATCAGCCGAGGGCCAGATTAAAGGTCTTGGAGGGTCGGATGTTTAACACCCCTGGTTTACAGACTTGATATTTTGTACTTTTGTAGCTAAGGCCCTAAATAAAAAAAATTAAAAAAGATGTCCAAAAAGTCGTTTATACACATCTGCTGTGTGTTTTGGATGAAAGAGTGTGAATTTTATTTTTGTATTTCTGGTCCTGTAGTTTTTATTACAGCCAAATGACACAACTACAGCAGCAGATTGTGAAAGAACAGGTTGTACTGAAATAAAAGAACGTATAACACTTCATTAAGGAGTAAAAGGGGGAGTTTTAAATGCAAAATTAAGAAAAAAAAATGCAGTACTAAAATTGCCTTTAGGTCTGGTAGGGTTAAAATCATCTGGTGCTTTATAAAAAAATCTGAATTGAGCGTTGAAACCCTGTGGTCTTTTTATAAGCTTTATGTTCTGCTCAGACCTCGGCTCCACTCGGATTCTGACGCAGCATCGGGACAAAAAAAAAAAACAAAACAACAGCGAAACGTAATGAGCTTCAGAGGAACAGGAGCCGCGAGGGCCCGTCTCCTGAGGTCAGACACCGAGACGCTGCCGAGATTAATGCACCGACAGAAACACGGATTAAACCAAACACGGACACGGATACGAGAGAGGACGGAGGACAGAGGGAGGACGGAGGACAGAGGGAGGACGGAGGACGGAGGAGAGGGAGGACGGAGGACAGAGGGAGGACGGAGGACAGAGGGAGGACGGAGGACAGAGGGAGGGAGGACGGAGGACAGAGGGAGGACGGAGGACAGAGAGGACAGAGGGAGGACGGAGGACAGAGAGGGAGGACGGAGGAGGGAGGACGGAGGGAGGAGGGAGGACGAGGGAGGACAGAGGGAGGACGGAGGACAGAGGGAGGGGAGGAGGAGGGAGGACAGAGGAGGACGGAGGACAGAGAGGGAGGGAGGAGGGAGGACAGAGGGAGGGAGGGAGGAGGGAGGACAGAGGAGGGAGGGGAGGACAGAGGGAGGACGGAGGACAGAGGGAGGGAGAGGGAGGACGGAGAGGGAGGGAGGATGGAGGAGGACGGAGGACGGAGGACGGAGGAGAGGAGGAGGGAGGAGGAGGAGAGGACGGAGAGGAAGGAGGGAGGAACGGAGGAGGAGAGGAGGAGGAAGGAGGACTGAGGGAGGACGAAGAGAGGAAGGAGGGAGGAAGAGGAGGAGGAGGAGGAGGACGAGGAGGGAGGGAGGACGGAGGGAGGACGGGGAGGAGGGAGGACGGAGGGAAGGAGGGAGGACGGAGGGAGGAGGAGAGGGAGGAGGGAGGACAGGAGGGAGGGGAGGAGGGAGGATGGGAGGGAGGGAGGGAGGACGGAGGGAGGAGGAGGAGGAGGAGGAGGGAGGGAAGGGAGGACGGAGGAGGAGGACGGAGGACGAGGAGGAGGAGGGAGGAGGAGGAGGACGAAGGGAGGACGGAGGGACGGAGGGAGGACGGGAGGACGGAGGGAGGACGGAGGAGGAGGAGGGAGGACGGAGGGAGGACGGAGGAGGACGGAAGGGAGGAAGGGAGACGACGAGGGAGGACGAGGGAGGACGGAGAGGGAGAGAGGAAGGGGAGGAGGAGGGAGGAGGAGGAGGGAGGACGAGGAGGAAGGAGGAGGGAGGAGGAGGGAGGAGGAGGGAGGGAAGGGAGGACGGAGGAGGAGGAGGAGGGAGGAGGAGGAGGGAGGAGGAGGAGGGAGGACGGAGGGAGGGAGGAGGAGGAGGAGGACGGAGGACGGAGGGAGGACGGGAAGGAGAGGAAAGGAGGAGGAAAAGGAGAAGGAGGAGGAAGGAGGGAAGGAAGGAAGAGGAGGAGGAAGGAAGGGAGGAAGGAGGGAGGACGGAGGGGATTTGACGTCGCCCACAGCGTTCAGCTCCAGGCCAACGAAGCTCATGAGGACAGGAGTTTACGGGTGAATTTGGAGCCGTTAGAACAAATTTATACAAACGTTTAAGACAAATTAAGAGAAATTAAAACAGGATAAAAACAGGACCAAACCAGGACCAAACTTTGAGTAACCTGGACTAAATCAGGACTAAACAAGGACCAAACCGGTGCTAAAACCGGGACTGAACGAGAACTAAATCAGGACTCAACCAGGACTAAATTAGGACCAAATCAGGACTAAACCAGGACTGAACTAAGATTCAGCCAGAACTAAATCAGGACCAAACCAGGACCAAACCAAGACCAAACTAGGACCAAATCAGGACTAAATTAGGACCAAACTAAGACTAAACAAGAACCAAACCATGGCTAAACCAGGACTAAATTAAACTAAAATCAGACTAAACAGACCAACCAGATTAGTACAAACTAGGACTCAACTGGCTACCAGACAAACCAGAAACCAACTGGACTAAACCAGGACCAAACCAGGACTACACCAGGACTACACTAGAACTAAAGTAGGACTAAATCAGGGCTAAACCAGGACTAAACCAAGACTAAACCAGGACTAAACCTGGACTAAACCTGGACTAAACCAGGACTAAACCAGGACTACACCAGGACTACACTAGAACTAAACTAGGACTAAATCAGGGCTAAACCAAGACTAAACCAGGACTAAACCTGGACTAAGCCTGGACTAAACCTGGACTAAATTAGGACTAAACCTGGAGTAAACCTGGAGTAAACCTGGACTAAATCAGGATTAAAATAGGGTGAAACTAGGACTAAACTAGGTCTAAACCAGCAATAAACCAAGACTCAACCCAGACACAAACCAGAAGTAAACCAGGAGTCAACAAGGACTAAACTAGGACCAAACCAGGACTAAACTAAGACTCAGCAAACATTAAACCAGAACTAAACCAGGACCACACCAGGACTAAACCAGAACTAAACTTGGACTAAACCAGGACCAGGACTAAACTACTAGGACTAAACATTCTAGAAACAGGACTAAACCTGGACTAAACCTGGACTAAACTAGGACTAAACCAGGACCAAATCAGTGCTAAACCAGGACTAAAACAGAACTAAACTAGTATTAAACCAGGACCAATCCAGGACTAAACCAGGACTAAACTAGGACTAATCTAGGACTAAACCAGGACTAAACTAGGACTAAATCAGGACTAAACTAGGCCTAATCTAGGACTAAACCAGGACTAAAACTGGGACTAAACCTGGACTACATTTTTAAAATCCAAGTTTTTCTCTTTCTTCTCAGTTTCTGTTCAGGCTCATGTGAAGCTCAGAACCTCCAGTGTTCCGTCCCTGAGCTGCAGCGGCTGCACTAGCACTGACCAGGACTGGACCAGGAGCTGGACTTTAGGGAGAGACCGAGACACGTTTTAGATTTAAACAAACTGGATTTAAACACTGAACCAGCGACATAAACGAGAGTTACGTGAGGCTCATTCTCATTTCTGGAGAATCATCTGGAACCAAAACAACAAACAACTTTTCCAATGTTTTTTTTTTTTTTTTTTGTAATTAAATCAGAATAAATCCGCATCAGAATTGTTTCCAGTCGAAGTTTTGTTTGATTTGTCGCTCGTATCTGTGGACTCAGCCGGGTCTCTGTTTAATCCCGGTGTTTGTCGGCTCCGCGTCGCTGGACGAGCCTCTGAACCAAACACACGAAAACCCAGAACACCACATTTAACGAGACGAGAGCGACACCTTCCACCCTCTGATTTAAAGACGCACTGTGTCACTTTTCTGGCTAGATTTATTTATTTATTTATTTGATCGGGACAGAGCATGTTCATGGACAAACATCGCATTGTCGCCGTTATTTTGCTGTCAGTTTGGCCACACCCACACACACTTCCACCTCGGACGAACAAAACATTCTGACCAATTCCGAATAAAAATAATAAAATTCTGAATAAAAATGAATTACGCTTTAAAGAGACCACGTAAACACTTTAATCCTGATGAAAATATTATTCAGAATTCAACTCAATCGTGCTCACCTGGAGAGACAAAAGAGCTGTGTGGGTCTATTACTCTTATTATAATTTCAATATTTTTTAAAAGGAATTTATTTTATAGGCCTATTTATTTGACTTTTGCACACAATTATTATTAAAGGTTGTATGGAGGATTTTTTTTGTTTTGTTTTTTGTTTCAAATTGTCAGTGATAGATTATAGATGCAGGAGCCTTGTAATTATGATGACCAAAAAAAAGAGAATAAAAATTCATCAACTCTGGACGTGGTGGGGCTAAACATTTGCCAATAGATAACGACACTGCCTCGTTATCTGTGAGCTGACAGGCTGTCAATCAAACTCCCTACGTTTCTAGTGTAACTGACTTGCCTGCGCCGCCGGTACGTGGTTTACGTACGACTGTCACACAGTCCACAGACGCAAGACGCACAGACGCTGTTTACTCCACCAACGCAACAGTTCTTAGCGGCTTTTTTTGACCTATATCTTCCTCGCAGTTCGCACAAAGTTTGTTGCGATGGCGACAAGAATCCAGGAGCAGTTCGCCGCAAAAGAAAGTCCGTTTTTGAGGTCGATGAAAGAAGAAGACAAGGGGAAAAGCAGCGAAGCCAAACTAAGGTGATTCTTGAAGATTCATTCCAGCGATGGCGCGACTGAAGCAGACGAAGGGTCTAAAGACTGAACCACTGGTCCACAAATTACTCCTGGACAGGAAACTTCTGCTTATTATGAAAACGTACTTTATTTCCAAGAGTTAGACAAACGTTTTTCAGGACACGAGAGCGATATCCTATGTCTGAAAATGTAATTTTCAAGGCAAAGAAAGAGTCCGCTTGCTGCTGTGTGTTGTAGTAGTAGCTAGTTCATTCGCACGGAATCTCCGCGCCCCCCTCTGCCCGTTCCACTCTTCTCCCTGCTCCTCACGGAATCTCCATGCACCGCTCCCCTCTCCTCTCCTCTCCTCTCCTCACTCCCCGTTCCGCTCTTCTCCCTGCTCCTCACTTCTCGTCCGCGCACGAAATATCCACGCACCCCCTCCCCCCGCTCCTCACTTCTCCGTCTTGTCTAACCAACACTGTATTTAGTTGTTTACAAGTCATGTGCAGCAGCTGTAAACAAACCTGTTTCTGGCGTAAGGAGGAGGAGGGAGGAGGTGTTTCTACGTAGGAGCTGTGGGGGAGGGGAGGTGGTTTCACGCATGCGCAACATTTGAAAAAGGACAAACAGTCGCTGGATTTCTCGTTCCTTGGAAAATCCTCTATACAACCTTTAATACAATTTTTATTAAAGAAAAGAAAAGAAAAAGAAAAGGCTGCGCAGGCCGTAGTGGGGCAGTCGGGGCTTTCGAGGCTTGTGACGCGGCGCGTGTAAGTACCTGGAGTTGCTTCTTCAGTGTTTCTTAGAACTTGTTTTAATGCCTTGTTTCTGGTGCTTAAATTTAAAGGTGTTGTCTGGAGCAGGCGGAGACGGCGGCCGCTCCTGACGCGCTCCCGGCTCCATGTAGAATACGCCTATTTTAGAAACCAGGTAGAGGCTCTGGGTGATGCATGTTGGGGGGTGGTGGCTTTTGTAGGCATGTATTAATTGATGTTTCTCTGTGTGGCAGATTACGCTGCTGCTGCTGGTATTCTGCTCTCAAACTCTCCAAATTCTCAGTAGTCCAAGTCCCTTAAAGGTTGTATAGAGGATTTTTTAAGGGAAGAGAAATACAGTGACCGTCCTTGTGCGTGTGACACCACCTTCCTCCTCCACAGCCTCAGTAGAAACACCTCCTCCCGCCTCTTTACTCTAGAAATCACGTTTGTTTACAGCCAGTGCGGGTTCAGAGTCACTGTTGAAGTTTCCTGTCTAGAAGTAATTTATCGACCGACGCGTCAGTTTTTAGACCCTTCGTCTGCTTCAGTCGCGCCATCGCTGAAAGGAATCTCCAAGAATCACCTCAGTTTGGCTTCGCTCCTTTTCCACTTCTCTTCTTCTTTCAGCGACCTCAAAAATGGACTTTCTTTGGCGGAGAACTAGTCGTGGATTCTCGTCCTCCATCGCAACAAACTTTGTGCGAACTGTGAGGAAGCTACAGTTTGAAAAAGCCTCTAAAGGCCCGTTCACACCAAGGCGTCAAAGCATCCAGTTTCAATGTAAAGTCTATGTGGACGCGCGACTAGAGCGTCCTGCGTTTTTGCGGCGCGTTTTCGGCGTCAGCACGGCGCGAATCTGCCGTCGACGCGGCGCGTCTTCAGCGTTTTGGCGTCAGTGGTCTAGATGTGCGTCCAAGGTGTCAGCATCAAAAAGTTGAAAATGCTGAACTTTTCGCGTCAGACGCGCCGCGTCAACCAATCAGGGACGAGTATCCAGTGACGCAGCCACGTTATTATCAGGAAACAAGACCCGAGAACCAGAGAGAACCACAAACATGAACGGAGAATAAATATGTACACCACAATCACCGAGACGATCGCGAGGACTACACCAGGACCGGACCAGGACCAAACCAGGACTAGACCGAGACTAGACCGAGACTAAACAAGGACTAGACCCTGAATAGATCGAGATTAAACCACGATTAGACCGGTATTCGACCAGGACTAGACCGGGACTGATCCAGTGTCATTAGTGGAGTAGAAATATATATATACGCCCCAGTCGTCGACCCGATCTCCTCCGCTGATGTTTAATGTCATAAAAACACTCTATCAGTCTGGTCTAACATTGTTTCGGGAAAAGACCGGGACCTGGCTCTTGTTTCCAGGGCAACGGACGCGCGTCAAGTATTTTTGTCCCGTTCGTCCACGGCGTCAAAGATGCGCGTCGGGGGCGTCTAAACTCAAATGCAAAGACGTCCAAATAGAGGCGTCAAGGCGTTTTTTGACGCTTTGGTGTGAACGGCCCTTAAGAATCGCTGCATAAACCACGTAATCCCAGCGCGCCGGCAAGTCACTTACACTAGAGAGTTTGATTGACGACCTAACAGCCAATAGAAAATGAGGGAGCCTCGTTTTCTATTGGCTGATGTTTATGTGGCCTCACGACATCCACAGTTGATAGATTTTCATTCTTTTTTTTCTGTCATCATAATTACAAGGCTGCTGTGTCTCTGTAATGGTATTTTGAACTTCCATTGACAATTTGAAACAAAAACAAAAAAAATCCTCCATGCAACCTTTAAACTTTCTCAGTGTTTCTGTAGTTTTTTACCTGTAGTGGGAGTAATCGCTGTAGCGTTCGGCTGGGGCGGTGTACAGTCGCGCATAGTGCACTTTGGAATATCTAAAGTCCTGAAGTGAAGTCACGCACCTCGCACTTACATCTAAAAAACACCATAGCACCTTTTTTTATGTATAGATTTGCACTAGCACTTTGGTTCCTGAAACCTGGGATACAACTGTTTGGTTTGGTTTGATACATTTTTTTCTTTGTTGCACTATTAACAGTTTTTTTGTAATTTGGTTTTAGTTGTGTCCCAGGTTTTAGTTCCCAAATTGTCTCGGTTGTGTGTCTTTTTTTTTAAGAAAAATGTGTAAAATGAGCTCTTTTAATATTAACTAGAATAAAGGACCATATATTTTTCCACTTAATGCCTTTGTCCTGTGTTTTAGCCAGACTTACCTGTGTTGTAAATAATAATTAAATAAATAGAAGTGGGGGAACCCCTTTTGAAGCCCCCTCTCTGCTACAATATTATTATTGTTCATATCAACAGGCCTACGTACAATTTGTCATTTTTCACTCTCCTACCTTGACAGTTTCTTACCTTTGATGATGTTATTAGAAAATAAATAAATGGAATATCTGTGGTATTTCAAATTTAAACAAACTGTGAAGCACTTACTGCTTTTGCACACTGGTCATTTTTGTCAGGGTCAAATGATTCAGTTATACGGCCGACCCAACCTCGGCCCCCATCACAGTCAGGAGAAAATGTGGCCCCCAGAGAAAAAAGTTTGGTGACCCCTGATGTTTCACGTTTATTCTTGTTAAAAATAAGTTCATGCTCGTTGTGTCGTCCTTCGATCCGGCTCCTCCAGTTCTGTCTTGGGACTTTCCTCCACGTCTCTTTGGATTTGTGAGCGGGATGTGGGAGTGGGCTGAGGTAGAGCAGCCTCACACTCACTTTGTCTTCTTCCTCCTTCTCCGACACTCTTCCCTTCTCCTCCTCAGCCGACAGACGTAAAGTGTGATGAGACAATTCTCCAGCTGCTGCTTCGCAATTATCATTGGAACCACTGCGGGAAAAAGTTTAGATGGTGTTTGTGTCACATGACAGAAAAGCCGGGAGCAGCTGAAGTGTGTGTTTTCTTCCCCAAGACGTAAATCCGTTGGTGTCTCTGTCCAATCAGAACCTTCTCCACCTTAACACATTAAATTAAAGACGATTTAAGGAGTTTTCCATGTAAACTTAATTCAGAATTAAAGCCACTCGCGAAGATGGTGGCCCTCGCCCTGATGCGCACACGCCCCTCCTACGCGACCCCCGGGGACTCGCAACTGCCCTGGCAGACTGCCCTGTCCCGACAGCCGCCCAGACCGACAGCTTGTCCAACAGAAATATTACATAGGCTGCGTTCAGACTGCAGCCTGAAGTGACCCAAATCTGATTTTTTGGCCCCTATGTTCCTGTATCTGATCTTTTAATGTCAGTCTGAACCACACAGATCCGATTTTTTCAAATGTGACCCAGGACACTTGGATATGTGCTCCTGAAACTGATACATATCTGATCTTTTTACATGTGACTTCAGTGTGAACGGCCAAAGTGCATTCATCCACCTACACGTTATCAACAAGACACAAACGTCACTATTCTGCGCTGAAGTCGGTGAAAATTATTAATGAACTTCGTGTGACTGAAGTGAAGCACATCACCACTCACCACTCTTGGCTCCGTCTCCACATCCACACGTTCCTTTCAACAGACTGAACCACAAAACACCACGACCAAAAACCTCGTCCTTCTCCTTCTCAATCTCCTCCTTAAAACAAGTCAGTTGTTCATGTTCTGGCTCCGGTACGAGAGGAACTTTAAAATCTCCAGGTGCTCGATGCTGCGTCCATGTTTGGACAACTTCTGTAAACACAGAGACGCTCGCTGCGGTTGACGTCGTCGTGTCTCCAGTGTCACATGTGGGACACTTTTGGACCGTTTAATGTTCACACTGGAGTCACATACAAGTCACATTTAACTGGAAATGTGAACGACCTCGAAAAAACATCGGATTTCACAAAAAAATCGGAATTGAGCGTTAAGCCCTGCAGTTTAAACGTAGCCAGAGTGCACCTTTAAATGCTTTTTAGGAGTCATTGCACCCCTCCTGGCCAACCGTGAAAAATGCATCATGGCCGTAATAGACTTTCTTGTTTGTATTCATGCATAAAATTTAATTCCCAAATTTGGCCCAAATCTGATATTGTTGCCGTTTCATGTCAATGCTAGGGGGCGCTATAGAGTTCACTTTTATTAGATTTCATATTTCATTACATTCAGGTCTGGATCACACAATTGTGATTTGAATTTGAGCTCTCTAGGCCAATGCCTGTGGCCGTGACAGGTCTTCAAAGAAACGGGAAATGAAGGCGTTTTTTTGCCGGCGTGCAACGGGCGAACTGTGAGGAGTATCCCAAAAAAAAAGTGAAAATTTTTGTGAGTTGATGTCTTTAAATGTGACATGTCAAATCTGAGCTCATTTGGACAAAACACCGCGGATTTGAATCTTTTTGCAGACACCGAAATCAAAACGGCGGCGAATTTAGGACGTTTAGGCCCTCAAAACTGAGATCGTTTGCAAGGAGAGAAAAAAATAAAATAAATAATAATAAGAAGGAGAAACAGACGAAGAACAATAGCCCTCACCAGTTGCTTCGTTACTGGCTCGGGCCAATTATTATTTCTATGTAAAGTCCAAGGAGAAGGTCGGTATGTAACACTTTGGTAACACATGTACTGTCCAACAAACCAAGATTTAATTAGAAAAACATGAAAACCTTTCGTAAGCTCTGTAAAAAACAAACAAACAAAACTCCCTGAACACCATGGAGAGACACAGTGTAAGAGGAGATGGAGATGGAGCGAAACATGAAAGACGGCACTATATTTAACCCACATGCAATTAACGTTATAGCTCCATCTCCAGCTCGAGGGTCTGCTCAGAGAACATCTGAGGAGGCTTTTCTTTTGTGAACGGAACAAGCAATGGATGATACACGGTGTTTTTCATTCATATTTTGTCCTTTTCAGATGAATAAACAGACATTTTTAGCTTTCTGCCACATTCTAACGCAGTTTCCTCATCAAAAGAAACAAATCTGAAGAGGTTTTAGAGCCATC
The DNA here is from genome assembly GCF_026225935.1 of Boleophthalmus pectinirostris. NCBI lineage: Eukaryota > Metazoa > Chordata > Actinopteri > Gobiiformes > Gobiidae > Boleophthalmus > Boleophthalmus pectinirostris. The sequence continues at coordinate 3,734,850 of NW_026571070.1, forward strand.
CGTGCATGTTTGAGTCATCTAGCGATCTCTATTCTCTCGCGGGCCCTGTTCAAACACTCTTTCCGTTCACGCTGTAAGATTCCGTACCATCGTCATCCTAAGAAAGGCCTTTAAAATGATGCTTTGAGATGCAATAAATAGTAAAAGATGATGAAAGGAAACGATGATGGTGAAAATAATATTAGTTTAAGTTTTAATTTAAAAATGGGAGAAAAAAAAAGAAGAAAGAGGGAATAAATTGGCCAAAATATGTCAATGTAAGCTCGTTGGGGTGAGGGAAGTAACAAAAAAAAAAAAACAAGATGGATAATGGAATAAATTAAATAATCGTTAATTAGCAGAGACGTAAAAGGTAAAATAAAAAAACAGACTAAAATATAAACAGAAAATAACCTAAACTAAGAAACAAACCAGCAGAATTACACAGTTTTGAGCCACAAAACGGGTCACGCAGGTTCACACAAAAAACTAAGGGACACACAAAAGTAAAACACAACTGCCCCAAAGTAAAACCACATAAATCCACAAACAGAATCGAGTGACAAATGAAAAAAAAAAAAGGCACAAAACAGAACTAAACTAAACAAGTGTCTCAACAAAACAAACAAAGTCAGACACGTACTATCGCAAAACAAGTTCCTCCCGTCTATCATCTTTTAAATCACTTCTTAAAACACATTTTTACCCATTTTTGGTCTTCCTTTAAAGCAGGGGTGTCAAACTCATCTTGGTCCGGGGGCCGTATCCAACCTACTTTGATCCGGATCAGAAAACTCATGGCATATAAACCCCAAAAATAACAATAAGTTCAAATATCTAAATAAATCTATTACAGAAATCTTTTTTAATTGATGAACTCTTTCTTATTATAATATTATAATATTATGAACAGGCTGAAACTTTAAGAAAAATTCAATTTCAACACAATGTTTTAAAAATAACTTGTATGTAAATAGGAATAAGTCAATTGTTCTTGGAAAATCCTGCACTCGGCTCCACTTTTCTCATTTTTTACATTTTTCTGATGAGGGTGTCACGGTCAACAGTCAAAACGATCGTCCTTTAAGAGCGTTTGGAAAGAGACAAGTCTTCATTTGTGCTGCTCTGGTGGGAGGGGCCACGTACAGAGACGCTGGAGACGCTGCTGTGATAAACACCACAGAAAATTACCAATATTTTAATAGAAAATATAATTAAAATATTTTAGTAGAAAATCACCCAAGGGCCACATTAAAGGTCTTTGAGGGCCGGATCTGGCCCCCGGGCCTTATGTTTGACACTTGTGCTTTAAAGGGATAGTTCGGGATTTTTGACATAAATCTGTGTGTCATCCTGACGAAAGTAGTCCGGCAAGTTGTGCTGGGGACTGTATAATAAAGCGTTTTTTATGGAGTAAGAAAGTTGTCAAAAATCCGTGCATATTTGTCTGTAGTTGCGCATAAAATAAATATTTGTAAACTCTCAAATGAGTCCAGTCGTACATAAAATAGATTGTGTGTATTTTATCCATCAGAATACGAATTGAAAAATTACGACGTCAAGAATTACAATCACCAAATGAAAATGTACGATTACGCTTTCATCAGTACGAATACGAATTCACAGACGGAACTTTACTGTCAAAAATCCGTCATCACTTCACAGACATTATCCATCGAGCAGAAGAAACATCGATCAAGATCAAGACTGTGCAGCTCAAGTTTGTAGCAGAGTAAAAACAGAGTAAAAGCACAAGAAGCTACAACAGCGACCAACAAGTGGGTTAATTAAAATCTATTGTAAAAGCGCGCAGTGATACGAACGGAAAGAAAATAGTGCCAAGCGATAATGAGGTCTGACTTTTTAGGCGACGATGGACGCTGTCGGCGGTGAGTCAGTGTTGATGCACTGACACAGATTTATGTCAAAAATCCCGAACTATCCCTTTAACATGTTTTAGCTTGATTTGATCCTGTATTTCTTTTTATTCCATTTCTTTTGATTTATTTATTATAATTGATTATATTGTTTGCATCATTGCCTGTTTTTGTGCTTTCTGAACACTATTTTTAAGCTTTTTGTGTTCTCCTCTGCTGCTTGTAGAGCACTTTGTAAACCTTATTTTTTTTAAAGTGCTTCATAAACAAAGATTGAATTATTATTATTATTATTCCGTTTTACCTTGTTTTGAAAGGGAACGAGACAAAGTAATTTATGTTTATAGACTCAGACAAATGTCATTTATCCACAAGTGAAGCTCACATCGCAAAATAATATAATAACAAAGAGTAAAAAAATATAAATGGTAATAATTATCAAAAAGTAGCAAAAAAGAGCAGGAGGCTGGTTTCAGTGAGACATAATTATATAAATGTAAATGTACAAATCAAAATAAAATTGAAAAATAAGTCTAATTTATAAAAAAGAAGGAAAAACTGTGCAAAATGACATAATGATTTACAGGACAAAGGGTTATCTGTTACATAATGTTGAGTTATTGTTGTAGGGAGTATTATCTGTTACATTAAGGTGAGTTGTACAGTTGTAGGGAGTATTATCTGTTACATAAGGGTGAGTTGTACAGTTGTAGGGAGTATTATCTGTTACATAAGGGTGAGTTGTACAGTTGTAGGGAGTATTATCTGTTACATTAAGGTGAGTTGTACAGTTGTAGGGAGTATTATCTGTTACATTAAGGTGAGTTGTTGTACAGTTGTAGGGAGTATTATCTGTTACATTAAGGTGAGTTGTACAGTTGTAGGGAGTATTATCTGTTACATTAAGGTGAGTTGTTGTACAGTTGTAGGGAGTATTATCTGTTACATAAGGGTGAGTTGTACAGTTGTAGGGAGTATTATCTGTTACATTAAGGTGAGTTGTACAGTTGTAGGGAGTATTATCTGTACATTAAGGGAGTTGTACAGTTGTAGGGGTATTATCTGTTACATAAGGGTGAGTTGTACAGTTGTTAGGGAGTATTATCTGTTACATAAGGGTGAGTTGTACAGTTGTAGGGAGTATTATCTGTTACATAAAGGTGAGTTGTACAGTTGTAGGGAGTATTATCTGTTACATAAGGTGAGTTGTACAGTTGTAGGGAGTATTATCTGTTACATAAGGGTGAGTTGTACAGTTGTAGGGAGTATTATCTGTTACATTAAGGTGAGTTGTACAGTTGTAGGGAGTATTATCTGTTACATTAAGGTGAGTTGTTGTACAGTTGTAGGGAGTATTATCTGTTACATTAAGGTGAGTTGTTGTACAGTTGTAGGGAGTATTATCTGTTACATTAAAGGGTGAGTTGTACAGTTGTAGGGAGTATTATCTGTTACATTAAGGTGAGTTGTTGTACAGTTGTAGGGAGTATTATCTGTTACATTAAGGTGAGTTGTTGTACAGTTGTAGGGAGTATTATCTGTTACATTAAGGTGAGTTGTTGTACAGTTGTAGGGAGTATTATCTGTTACATTAAGGTGAGTTGTTGTACAGTTGTAGGGAGTATTATCTGTTACATAAGGGTGAGTTGTTGTACAGTTGTAGGGAGTATTATCTGTTACATAAGGTGAGTTGTTGTACAGTTGTAGGGAGTATTATCTGTTACATAAGGTGAGTTGTTGTACAGTTGTAGGGAGTATTATCTGTTACATTAAGGTGAGTTGTACAGTTGTAGGGAGTATTATCTGTTACATAAGGGTGAGTTGTTGTACAGTTGTAGGGAGTATTATCTGTTACATTAAGGTGAGTTGTTGTACAGTTGTAGGGAGTATTATCTGTTACATTAAGGTGAGTTGTACAGTTGTAGGGAGTATTATCTGTTACATTAAGGTGAGTTGTTGTACAGTTGTAGGGAGTATTATCTGTTACATAAGGGTGAGTTGTACAGTTGTAGGGAGTATTATCTGTTACATTAAGGTGAGTTGTACAGTTGTAGGGAGTATTATCTGTTACATTAAGGTGAGTTGTTGTACAGTTGTAGGGAGTATTATCTGTTACATTAAGGTGAGTTGTACAGTTGTAGGGAGTATTATCTGTTATATTAAGGTGAGTTGTTGTACAGTTGTAGGGAGTATTATCTGTTACATTAAGGTGAGTTGTTGTACAGTTGTAGGGAGTATTATCTGTTACATAAGGGTGAGTTGTACAGTTGTAGGGAGTATTATCTGTTACATTAAGGTGAGTTGTACAGTTGTAGGGAGTATTATCTGTTACATTAAGGTGAGTTGTACAGTTGTAGGGAGTATTATCTGTTACATAAGGGTGAGTTTGTACAGTTGTAGGGAGTATTATCTGTTACATAAGGGTGAGTTGTAACAGTTGTAGGGAGTATTATCTGTTACATTAAGGGTGAGTTGTTGTACAGTTGTAGGGAGTATTATCTGTTCCATACAGGTGAGCTGTTGAACAGTTGTAGGGAGCATTATCTGTTACATTAAGGTGAGTTGTTGTACAGTTGTAGGGAGTATTATCTGTTACATAAGGTGAGTTGTACAGTTGTAGGGAGTATTATCTGTTACATAAGGTGAGTTGTACAGTTGTAGGGAGTATTATCTGTTACATAAGGGTGAGTTGTACAGTTGTAGGGAGTATTATCTGTTACATTAAGGTGAGTTGTTGTACAGTTGTAGGGAGTATTATCTGTTACATAAAGGTGAGTTGTTGTACAGTTGTAGGGAGTATTATCTGTTACATTAAGGTGAGTTGTTGTACAGTTGTAGGGAGTATTATCTGTTACATTAAGGTGAGTTGTTGTACAGTTGTAGGGAGTATTATCTGTTACATTAAGGGTGAGTTGTACAGTTGTAGGGAGTATTATCTGTTACATAAGGGTGAGTTGTACAGTTGTAGGGAGTATTATCTGTTACATAAGGGTGAGTTTGTACAGTTGTAGGGAGTATTATCTGTTACATAAGGTGAGTTGTTACAGTTGTAGGGAGTATTATCTGTTACATAAGGTGTAAGTTAAGGTGAGTTGTACAGTTGTAGGGAGTATTATCTGTTACATTAAGGTGAGTTGTACAGTTGTTAGGGAGTATTATCTGTTACATTAAGTGAGTTGTTGTACAGTTGTACGGAGTATTATCTGTTACATAAGGGTGAGTTGTACAGTTGTAGGGAGTATTATCTGTTACATAAGGTGAGTTGTACAGTTGTAGGGAGTATTATCTGTTACATAAGGGTGAGTTGTACAGTTGTAGGGAGTATTATCTGTTACATTAAGGTGAGTTGTTGTACAGTTGTAGGGAGTATTATCTGTTACATAAGGTGAGTTGTTGTACAGTTGTAGGGAGTATTATCTGTTACATAAAGGTGAGTTGTTGTACAGTTGTAGGGAGTATTATCTGTTACATTAAGGTGAGTTGTACAGTTGTAGGGAGTATTATCTGTTACATAAGGGTGAGTTGTACAGTTGTAGGGAGTATTATCTGTTACATAAGGGTGAGTTGTACAGTTGTAGGGAGTATTATCTGTTACATTAAGGTGAGTTGTTGTACAGTTGTAGGGAGTATTATCTGTTACATTAAGGTGAGTTGTACAGTTGTAGGGAGTATTATCTGTTACATTAAGGTGAGTTGTACAGTTGTAGGGAGTATTATCTGTTACATTAAGGTGAGTTGTTGTACAGTTGTAGGGAGTATTATCTGTTACATTAAGGGTGAGTTGTTGTACAGTTGTAGGGAGTATTATCTGTTACATAAGGGTGAGTTGTACAGTTGTAGGGAGTATTATCTGTTACATAAGGTGAGTTGTTACAGTTGTAGGGAGTATTATCTGTTACATAAGGGTGAGTTGTACAGTTGTTAGGGAGTATTATCTGTTACATTAAGGTGAGTTGTTGTACAGTTGTAGGGAGTATTTATCTGTTACATAAGGGTGAGTTGTACAGTTGTAGGGAGTATTATCTGTTACATTAAGGTGAGTTGTTGTACAGTTGTAGGGAGTATTATCTGTTACATAAGGGTGAGTTGTACAGTTGTAGGGAGTATTATCTGTTACATTAAGGTGAGTTGTACAGTTGTAGGGAGTATTATCTGTTACATAAGGGTGAGTTGTACAGTTGTAGGGAGTATTATCTGTTACATAAGGGTGAGTTGTACAGTTGTAGGGAGTATTATCTGTTACATTAAGGTGAGTTGTACAGTTGTAGGGAGTATTATCTGTTACATTAAGGTGAGTTGTACAGTTGTAGGGAGTATTATCTGTTACATAAGGGTGAGTTGTACAGTTGTAGGGAGTATTATCTGTTACATTAAGGTGAGTTGTACAGTTGTAGGGAGTATTATCTGTTACATAAGGGTGAGTTGTACAGTTGTAGGGAGTATTATCTGTTACATTAAGGTGAGTTGTTACAGTTGTAGGAGTATTATCTGTTACATTAAGGTGAGTTGTACAGTTGTAGGGAGTATTATCTGTTACATTAAGGTGAGTTGTACAGTTGTAGGGAGTATTATCTGTTACATTAAAGGTTGAGTTGTAGGGAGTATTATACGTTGTACAGTAGGGAGTATTATACATGGTAAGTTTGTTTAGGTGAGTTGTACAGTTGTAGGAGTATTATCTGTTACATTAAGTGTGTACAGTTGTAGGGATTACATTATTGTAGGAGTATTATCTTTACATTAAGGTGAGTTGTACAGTTGTAGGGAGTATTATCTGTTACATTAAGTGAGTTGTACAGTTGTAGGGAGTATTATCTGTTACATTAAGGTGAGTTGTACAGTTGTAGGGAGTATTATCTGTTACATTAAGGTCAGTTGTACAGTTGATAGGGATTATCTGTTACATTAAGGTGAGTTGTACATTGTAGGGTATTATCTGTTACATTAAGGTGAGGTGAGTTGTACAGTTGTAGGGAGTATTAGTTACATAAGTGAGTTGTACAGTAGTGAGTTGTTACAGGGTGAGTATATATCTGTTACATAAGGTGAGTTACAGTTGTAGGGAGTATTATCTGTTACATTAAGGGTGAGTTGTACAGTTGTAGGGAGTATTATCTGTTACATTAAGGTGATGTACAGTTGTAGGGAGTATTATCTGTTACATTAAGGTGAGTTGTACAGTTGTAGTGGGAGTATTATCTGTTACATAAGGGTGAGTTGTACAGTTGTAGGGAGTACATTATTATCTGTTACATTAAGGTGAGTTGTACAGTTGTAGGGAGTATTATCTGTTACATTAAGGTGAGTTGTACAGTTGTAGGGAGTATTATCTGTTACATTAAGGTGAGTTGTACAGTTGTAGGGAGTATTATCTGTTACATTAAGGTGAGTTGTACAGTTGTAGGGAGTATTATCTGTTACATTAAGGTGAGTTGTACAGTTGTAGGGAGTATTATCTGTTACATTAAGGTGAGTTGTACAGTTGTAGGGAGTATTATCTGAATATACAAACAGACATTTAGATGGCTGTGGGTGACTGTGTGAAAAATCAGATGTTTTTTATTTTGTAGACGTCTCGGGGAGTTTCTGTTTGTCTCACCTCAGACACTCACAGGTTTGGTAAACACAACGTCAACAGTCTCAGGAAGAAGTTACAAAATCTTACGGCTCAGGATTCAGACGCGGGTTTATTTATTTATTTATAACTATTTATAACTATATATGTGTGTGTGTCTACAGCAGATACCAGGAAAAACAACGAACATCTCAGTCCAGAACAGTGCAGTACTGGAACAGCAAAGATACTGAAGAACTGTGAGGCTCCCAGGACCCGAGCTGGAGGAGGTGAGAGACAAACCAGGAAGGTGAGAAACACATATATATAATAAGTCCAATGAGATTCATCTGGTCTTCTAATATTCTTTTGTAACTTTATACTGAGACGTTCAGACTGTTAATGTCCTGTGACCAAATTAGTGTGAAAGTGGTGTGTGTGTGTGTGTGTGTGTGTGTGTGTGTGTGTGTGTGTGTGTGTGTGTGTGTGTGTGTGTATGTGTGTGTGTGTGTGTGTGTGTGTGTGTGTGTGTGGTGGTCAGAGGGGCCGATGGTGCAGATTGGCAGCCTCTCTTCCGTCAGTCTGTCCCAGGGCAGCTGTGGCTACAGTAGTAGTTTACATCACCTGGACTGGAGTGAATAAATAATGATCTGTAAAGTGTCTTTATAAAAAGCTCTGTATAAAACTGATGCATTATTATTATTATTATTATTATTATTATTATTATTATTATTATTATTATTATTATTATTAACTTCATTCCTGTTTAGTCCTGGTTTGTTCCAGTTTATTCTATTTAGTCCTGGTTCAGTCATTTGCAGTCTGTCCATCCTTGTTTAGACCTGGTTCAGATCTGGTTTAGTCCTGGTTCAGATCTGGTTTAGACCTGGTTCAGATCTGGTTTAGTCCTGGTTCAGATCTGGTTTAGTCCTGGTTCAGACTTACTGAGATTATTGCCCTATGAGGCGACTGCTGTTATGAATATAAGTACAAAGCTACACTGAATTTTTCTTCACAAAATGAATCTCAAAATGTCTATAGAAAAAGAATTAAAAAAATAAAATAAAATAATAATATATATATATATATATATATATATATATATATATATATATATATATATATATATATATATATATATATATATATTATATATATAATATATGGTGTGTGAGAGTAAAAAAGCCCTCGTCCCGCTTTACCGCTGTCGTCCTGCCTCCACCGGTTGGAAGACAGAGACAAAACCTGTTTAAATCAGCTGAACAGACACGTCACAGCAACATCACGAGACTCTGAGGAAGACGCTGGTGAACAGAACAAACTGTCAGGTATGAAATAACACTCTAGGTCTGAACAAAAGAACCTAATAACATACATATATATAATAATGTGTTTGTATATATATATATATATATATATATATATATATATATATATATATATATATATATATATATATATTTATTTTTTATTTTTCATTCTTTTTCTATAGACATTTTGAGATTCATTTTGTGAAGAAAAATTCAGTGTAGCTTTGTACTTATATTCATAACAGCAGTCGCCTCATAGGGCAATAATCTCAGTAAGTCTGAACCAGGACTAAACCAGATCTGAACCAGGACTGAACCAGATCTGAACCAGGACTGAACCAGGACTAAACCAGATCTGAACCAGGACTGAACCAGGACTAAACCAGATCTGAACCAGGACTGAACCAGATCTAAACCAGATCTGAACCAGGACTAAACCAGATCTGAACCAGGTCTAAACAAGGATGGACAGACTGCAAATAACTGAACCAGGACTAACTAGAATAAACTGGAACAAACCAGGACTAAACAGGAATGAAGTTAATAATAATAATAATAATAATAATAATAATAATAATAATAATAATAATAATAATAATAATGCATCAGTTTTATACAGAGCTTTTTATAAAGACACTTTACAGATCATTATTTATTCACTCCAGTCCAGGTGATGTAAACTACTACTGTAGCCACAGCTGCCCTGGGACAGACTGACGGAAGAGAGGCTGCCAATCTGCACCATCGGGCCCCTCTGCACACACACACACACACACACACACACACACACACACACACACACACACACACACACACACACACACACACACACACACACACACACACACACTCTCCACTTTCACACTAATTTGGTCACAGGACATTAACAGTCTGAACGTCTCAGAATAAAGTTACAAAACGTTTTATCGCGGGACAGACTCTTGTTTGTGTTTTGTGATTCACAGGACACTTGGACGTGTTTGTGTTTTGTGATTCTACTCGACGCGTGGGCCACTCGGACGTGTTTCTGTAGAGTTTGTGTAGAGTTTGTATTCACAGCAGCCGCCGCCGCCGCCGCTGTGTTCAGCAAATGCATCGATTTAACACAAACACAAAGTCAGGAAATCAAACTGTGAAACTCTGCACACACACAGAACCAGGACTGAACCAGGACTGAACCAGGACTGAACCAGGACTGAACCAGGACTGAACCAGGTCTGAACCAGGACTGAACCAGGACTGAACCAGGACTGAACCAGGACTGAACCAGGTCTGAACCAGGACTGAACCAGGACTGAACCAGGTCTGAACCAGGTCTGAACCAGGTCTGAACCAGGTCTGAACCAGGTCTGAACCAGGTCTGAACCAGACTGAACCAGGTCTGAACCAGGTCTGAACCAGGACTGAACCTGAACCAGGTCTGAACCAGGTGAACCAGGACTGAAAGGTCTGAACCAGGACTGAACCAGGACTGAACCAGGTCTGAACCAGGACTGAACCAGGACTGAACCAGGACTGAACCAGCTGACTGAACCAGGACTGAACCAGGTCTGAACCAGGACTGAACCAGGTCTGAACCAGGTCTGAACCAGGACTGAACCAGGTCTGAACCAGGTCTGAACCAGGACTGAACCAGGTCTGAACCAGGACTAAATAAGGAGTAAACCAAGACTAAACCTGAACTAAACCAAGACTGAACCAAGACTGAATTAGGACTGACAGGTTAGATGTACCCAGGTCTAAACCAGGAGTAAACCAGAACTAAACCTGGTCTATACCATGGTCCAAATCTAGGTCTAAACCAGGTCTAAATAAGGAGTAAACGAGGACTAAACCAGGACTGAACCAGGTCTAAACCAGGTCTAAACCAGGACTGAACCAGGTCTAAACCAGGTCTAAACCAGGACTGAACCAGGTCTAAACCAGGACCAAACCAAGACTAAACCAGGACAAGACTAAATAAACCAGGGACTAAACCAGGACTAAACCAGAAACCAGGACTAAACCAGGACTGAACAGGACTAAACCAGGACTAAACCAGGACTAAAACCAGGACTAACCAGGACTGAACC
>NW_026571070.1:3746141-3938641 GCF_026225935.1 Boleophthalmus pectinirostris
TGAGAGAAAGAGAGAGAGAGTGGAGGAGCTAAGAGAGAGAGGGAAAGAGAAGAGTGGGGGTGAGAGAGAGAAAAAAGAAAGAAAGAAAGAGAGAGAGAGAGAGAGAGAAAGAAAAAGAGTAGGGGGCTGAGAGAAAGAGAGAGAGGGGAAAAGAAAGAGAGGAAGAGGGAGAGAGAGAGAAAGAAGAGAAGAAGAGAAAGAGTGTGGGGGTGAGAGAGAGGAGGGAAAGAGAGAAAGTGGGGGAGCTGAGAGAGAGAGAGAGAGAGAGAGAGAGCGGGAAAGAGAAGCGTGAGGGGTGAGAGAAAGAGAGAGAAAAAAGAGAGAAAGAAAAGAGAAAAGAGATAGGGTTTGAGAGAAAGAGAGAGAGAGTGGAGGGAGAGAGCTGGAGAGAGAGCGGGAAAGAGAAGAGTGAGGGGTGAGAGAAAAGAGAAGAAAGAAAGAAAAGAAAGAAAGAAAAAAAAAGAGTAGGGGCTGAGAGAAAGAGAGAGGGGAAAAGAAAGAGAGGAAAGAGGAGAGAGAGAGAAAGAGAAGAAATGAGAAAGAGTGTGGGGGTGAGAGAGAGGAGGGAAAGAGAGAAAGAGAGAGTGGGGGAGCTGAGAGAGAGAGAGAGAGAGAGAGAGAGAGAGAAAAGAAAAAGAGGGGGGCTGAGAGAGGGAGAGAAAGAGAAGGGGATAGGGAGGGAGAGAGAGAGTGATAAAGAGAGAGAGGGAGAGTGACAAGAAAAGATAGAGAGAGAGGGAGATAGAAAGTCAGAGGAGAGGGAGAGGAAGAAAGAGGGGGAAATAGAGAGAGAAAAAGAGGGTGGGGAGAGAGGGGAAGGTGCAGAGATAGAAAGTGGTTTAAAGAGAGAGGAGGAAAGGAGAGGAGAGAGAAAGTAAAAGCCAGAGGGAGGTTTGGGGGAAAGAAAGAGAGAGAAAGAGAGGTAGATGTTGCTAATTATGGTGCAAAAAGTGAATAAACCAGGACCATATGGACTCAACAAGGACGAGTCTCCCACGGCGACAATAAAGATAAAAACTAAAAGTGATAATCGCTGGGACAGAGGTAAAACAGGACTAAAGACCAAACCAGGACCAAACCAGGACTTAAAAATGACCCAAGAGCATGGACATAAACACTTCAGTATCAGGAAAAGTCCAGCGTGACCATAATAATGCAACAGATTTTTTGTGGAGTTTCAAACAAGTTAAAACTGGGACCAAGACTAAACCAGAATGTCTGAATGTCTGTCTCTTCGCTGAACCGTCTAGTGTATTCCGATTCCTGACCTAGTCTCTGGAGAGAAATGAAATTGAGCGAAGGCACTGGCTAATAGTCCAGACCAGTGGTGCTCAATACGTCGATCGTGAATCTACCAGTCGATCGGCCAAGGTCGTGTGGGTAGATCTTCGTGTCTCGGACTCGCGTTTGGACTCGGTCTTGTCTCTCACTCGAGGTCTGACACTCAACAAGTGTGATCATGTTTCATTCCGGCCGCTGCTGTTGGTAATAAACTTGTAGCGGGTGCAGGAGCGTGTGGGGCGTCTCAGTTCAGCCTGTGCGCTCATTTGAAACCCGCGGAGACTCTACGGCGCATCACAAACACACACGCTCCCTATGCACGGCTCGTCTGCGACAGCGTGTGCCCTCGTGTACCAGCGTGCATCACAGGGCAGGTTCAACTTCCTAAACATCCTACCTGTCCACCTGCCTCACGTCAGCACGCCGCCCCTCGCCTTTTCACGCTCTCGCTCCTTCCTGCGTACAGCGAACACAAGCCCCTCCCACAGTGCGGCTGATTAGAAGAACAAGACCAAACGTGAAGCAAAAACCAGTCTAAATTTGTGTTCCAGTGTTGGCACAAAGCAGGTCTACAGCATAGAGCGGATCTACAGAACAGACCTACTGCCACATTTGGCTGAAGTTTGTCTAACAAAAGTGACAAATGCATCTGTGTTTGTCACGATGTGCGTTTGGTTTGGTAAACGTGCAGAGGCTGGTAAATATCACTGCAAAACCAGAAAAGAATGAAACTCCAGTTTGGAACTTTAAAAAACAGGTTTAAAAAATCTTCCTTCACTTTTTTCACAGTTTTGTGTAAAGTGCCAGAGGAAGTTCTCTTAAAGAAGAGGTTCTCAAACTGTGGGGGAGGGTCCAAAAAAGGGGCACAGAGTGTTTCAGTGCAGTTTGTTTGACTTTGTATCAGGTAGATCATTTTGACTTGGTCATTTTGTAAGTAGCTCACATGATGAAAAAGTGTGAACACCTCTGGTCTAGACTCTATAGGGACATTTTCAAGTGTCTTGAGCAACTTCTAAATATTAATTAATTAGGATAAAATTTGGACCCAAATATTTTGGCCAAATATTGGAACCAAACGCAGGGATCTAATCTAGAGAAACTAAAGAACATTTTGTGGGGGTTGGGTCTGTTGGTGGGTGGAAGGAAATGTTGGTTTGTTTTTAATCAGTGTAAAGATCTTTCTGTGTTACATTTTTCTATGAAGAGCGCTTTATAAATGAAGTTTGATTGATTGATTGATTGACATATCCCATGGGAACTACATTTCCCATGATTCATTCCAGCGCAGACAACATGAAGACGTCTGTTATTTTACTTTGATTCTTGGGATTGTCACAGTAATAATTTACACCAAAATCTTGTCAAGGTATTTTAGCAAAAACAAGCAAAAACGGATCCGACTATTATCTATTATTATACCAGGCATGTCCAAACTATGGCCCGTGGGCCAATTGTGGCCCTCAGAAAATTTTTTCTTGGCCCTCAGGCTTCCAGGTGAATTGGCCCAAATGACCTGGTCAAAGCCTGATCCAGTCAGATCTCAGAAGCTCAGCAGGACCAGGTCTGGTCAGGACTTGGATGGGAGACTCAGGGAAAATCAGGAGCCACAGGGGGGCGCCAGCTGCAATAACTGTCGTTGTGTCCTTAGGCAAGACACTTCACCCATACTGCCTAGTCTGAAAGGTGTGTGTGTGTGTGTGTGTGTGTGTGTGTGAGTGATGGTGGTCGGAGGGACCGATGGCACAGATTGGTATGGTGGTCATGGTTCAGTCAGTCTGTCCCAGGGCAGCTGTGGCTACAATAGTGTCTCACCACCACCGGGTTTGGATTGACTGAATAATGATCTGTAAAGCGACTTAGTCTATGTTCAGACTGCAGGACTTAACGCTCAGTTCAGATTTTTTTGTGAAATCAGATGTTTTTTCGAGGTCGTTCACATTTCCAGTTAAATGTGACTTGTATGTGACTCCAGTGTGTGAACATTAAACGGCCCAAAAGTGTCCCACATGTGACACTGGAGACACGACGACGTCAACCGCAGCGAGCGTCTCTGTGTTTACAGAAGTTGTCCAAACATGGACGCAGCATCGAGCACCTGGAGATTTTAAAGTTCCTCTCGTACCGGAGCCAGAACATGAACAACTTACTTGTTTTAAGGAGGAGATTGAGAAGGAGAAGGACGAGGTTTTTGGTCGTGGTGTTTTGTGGGACAGCGGCAGCGACGTCCGTTGAAAGGAACGTGTGGATGTGGAGACGGAGCCAAGAGTGGTGAGTGGTGATGTGCTTCACTTCAGTGACACGGAGTTCATTAACAATTTTCACCTACTTCAGTGCAGAATAGTGACGTTTGTGTCTTGTTGATAACGTGTAGGTGGATGAATGCACTTTGACCGTTCAGACTGAAGTCACATGTCAAAAGATCAGATATGTATCAGTTTCAGGAGCACATATCCAAGTGTCCTGGGTCACATTTGAAAAAATCAGATCTGTGTCGGTTCAGACTGTCATTAAAAGATCAGATACAGGAACATAGGGGCCAAAAAATCTGATTTGGGTCACTTCAGGCTGCAGTCTGAATGCAGCCTTAGTGACAAATGTCTTTGAAAAGAGCTATATATTTAAAAAAAAAATTAACTTACCTTGCATCAATGAAAAATTTACTTTTTAGTGTAAGTTTTTTGAAAATCTACCTTGATAAAGCGAATATTTTAATATTTAGTGTGTGGTTTTTAAGGATCTTAGCGTGAATAAAGGACTGATGGTTCATTCTAACGTGATAAACCTGCAAATATTTCAATTATTCACTGTATTCAGCACCAGTCGATCAGCCCTCTGCTTCATCTGTGTTTACATATGTGGGCCCTGATTAAAAAAAAAAGTTTGGACACCCCTGTCACAGCCTCTCCAAAACCTCCCAACAGACATCGTAGCGTGAGATGCACATTACGTTATTTCGACATCGTTACGTTCTTGGTACAAATATAATACATTTCGTGGAAAAACAAAACAAGAGAGAATAGATGCGGCGTGTGTTTCCCTGACAGCAGAATGTCGTCCGCTCTGGAGTTCCATCTGCCTCCCGCTGCGTTTACCCCGTTGACCTTCACTGTAATGAAACCTCGGAGACTCGCGGCGCCCGGGGAGTCGTACCCTCGGCTACGGCGTCACGGCAGGGACACGGGACACGAGACCGAGCCGCTCTGTTAAATAAAGGGCTTAAGCGGGAGGAAGGAGCGGAGCGGGAGGTGCAGCTGGGGCAATTTGACACCCACAGACGACAGGAAATACGGAGTAAAAAACTGCGGCTGTGGTGATTTTGATCCACGTGTCGTTCGTTCGTTTTTCAAAATAAAAACAAAAATAAGAAAATGAAAAAGCCACAGTTTTCTTCGTTATTTGTCTCCGAAATCAAACTGAAAAAAAAACAGATGACAATTTGTAGTTTTAGTTTTCGAATTTGGTGTTTAAATGAAAAAATATAAAAAAATGGACCAGGGCTAAACCAGGACTAAACCAGGATTAAACTAGGACTAAAACAGAACTAAACCAGACTAAACCAGGAAACTAGGAAAACCAGGACTGAACCAGGACTAAATTGGGTCTAAATTAGGATTAAAATCAGGTCTAAACCAGGACTAAACCAGGACAGGTCTAAAACAGGACTGAAACAGGAAGACTAAACCAGGACTAAAACAGGTCTAAACCACTTCTAAACCAGGACTAAACTAGGACTAAACCAGGATTGAATGAGGACTAAACCAGGACTAAACCAGGAAGACTAAACAAAGACTAAACCAGGTCTAAACCAGATCTAAACCAGGACTGAACCAAGACTAAACCAGGATTAAAACAGAACTAAACCAGGACTGAACCAGGACTGATCCCAGTTCTAAACCAAGACTGAACTGGGTCTAAATCAGGTCTAAACCAGAACTAAAATTGGACTAAAACGGGACTGAACCAGCAAGACTAAACCAGGACTAAACCAGGACTAAATCAGGTCTAAACCAGGTCTAAACCAGAACTGAGTGTTGTGAAGGGCCTGGACAGAGGTAAGTGCAGCTGTTGCCTGATCACGATTTGTGGACACCCTGCTGCACAGGCCCTTTCCAAGATTAGTCCTGGTTTAGACCTGGTTTAGTCCTGGTTTAGACCTGGTTTAGACCTGGTTTAGTCCTGGTTTAGTCTTAGTCTGAATTTTTCTGGACGTCTGGTCACCCTACTCTTAAATATTAAAGTACCTGTTTAAAAATGTACTTAAAGAGTAAAAAGTAAAAGAATTTCCTGCAGATTTTGAGGTTTTATAAAGTTTCAAATGTTGTGAATTTGATTCAGATTTGAGCAGAATTTTCTCCAACAGAAAATTACTGTTTTTTTTTTCCCCCAGCTGTTTTTATTTGTGTATTTTTGCTCAAATATGAATTTGATAAAAAATAACCCCCCTCAGGCTTTTCAGCTCAATAACAATTTTATTTATTTATTTATTTTTTACATTCACTTCATTTATTTAGTCCAGTTAAAAAACATAGTGGAGTAGAAAGTACAAATACTCGCTCTCAAATGCAGTAAAAATAAAAAGTATCCACTTCAAAATGTACTTAAGTACAAATACTGTATTTTTCTGACTATAAGTGTCACTTTTTTCATGGTTTGGGTGTTTTCCTGTTTGTTTCTATATTAAAATGTTTTGGTGAAGTGTGGAGAGGTTCTAGTCTTGTGTGTGAGGATCTGCTGCTCCTGTTCCTCCTGCACCACTGTCACTTGGCTCTACTGCACATGTCTCCTGCAGAAAGAGCCTCTGTTCTGTCTGTATCACGTCAGTCGATCATCAGTTCAGCAGAAGATCTCAGAAGCAGTTCAGCTCTGAATGTTCAAGATGTAGTAGAGCTGAACAGGAGGGACAACGCCCAAGTTCTCCCTCTGTTCAAAGCTGTGCCCGTCGCTTGACATGTTTTTATTCAAATACGTGGAGCTGATCTGATTTGAAAGCGAAGCAAATTAAAATATTTGCATTTTTGCAGATGATAGTCTTATTGATTGATTAGCCCTAATCTGTGACCCGAGCTGTTGGACCTCACAGACACAGAAACATGTCCTCCGATCTTCTGGAACAGAGGAGAGCGTCCCTCAGCCTGACGCCGCCTGAGCCTGGAACATCAATCAGATCACATGGCCTTCGTCTGTGTCATCGCGTTTGATTCTTCAGAACCGACGTCCTGAGAAACTCAAACCTTCATTGGACCCAACAGGACCACGTGGTGACTGGACATGTCCACGCTCCCTGGGCTGTGCGCACTGTCACAGAATGACTTACTTCATCAATCTAGACTCAACACAGAACTTTATAAAACTCTTAAAGTTGTGCCTAAGCTCAGATCTCCAGACAGCAGTTTACAGCGACCTCCACTCATTCACATATTTGATATTTAAATGCTTCTGTTTAACTTGGTCAATAAATATTCATAAACCACAGTTTGCTTTGGTGAATAGTGATGTTATTTCCAGTGACGTCATTCAAAATATGTAGGTCACTGATATGGTCAAGAATTACAAACCTTCAGATCAACTGTTTAATGAATTATTAATTAATTCATTAACATAGGTAATTGACTATATTGTATTGGAAATATTTCTCAACATTTGTTGAGTGGTGCCCCCAAATTTACTTCTAGTCAGAGCCGAGTCACGAGTGCTGCTTTAACTTAGAACCTTTCACTTCTGTAATATCAGTTACCGTCCTTTAACATGGGGAACCTTTCCATGTCCTCACCCTGCACTTTCAACAGGAAATGTCAGGTTTTTTTATAAAATACTTTTCCCCCAAAAAGTGTGACTTGTTTATGTTTTTTCCTTCTTCAATACACATTTTTTGGCTGGTGCAACTTATACGCACATACAGTATATATACACACAATTTACAGTCTTTTAGTACTTTTACTTTGTTAAGTTGCATCATTCACAATGACTGACTAAAAGAAACAAAAACAGAAAACTTAAGTCGCACTGTGTAACTTTCCTGGTGGCTTGTTTCCATGGAGACGCCACGGTTTGACCTGGAATGTTTCACAGTGTGGCATTAAACTCATCTATCTCCATGGAGACAAGCAGATGAAGTTACAGATTAAGGAAAACACCTGTAACTTCATATAAATGTAATATGTTATTTAATGCCGTACTGTGGAACATTTCATGCAAAGTTACAACATAAAAGATGAAAGTTTAAACAATAACGTGTATGTTTTTTTCCGTTTGTTTGTTTTGTAAATGGATCTAAACATAGAAAACATCACCTGTTTCTTTTTGTTCTTCAGCCGCATTAGCTCATTAGCATGTGCCGCGCAGACTTTAGCTCCGACGCTAACGCTGCTAATTGTACCTGCCAGTCTCGGGTGTCACTTTCTTCTTTCTCCTCTGTGACATTTGGCAAGAAGCTCAACGCAAGACAATTAAAAGTTTACTTCAAAACGTGAGAAAACCTCATCAGCGTCGGCATTAAGTGGAGTCTGTGCGTTTTGTCAAAATGTGAAAAGAGGAAGTGGGTTTTTAAACGAAGCAAACAGGTCGATACGCGCTCTTCTATTTAGGGCAATGTTATTTAAAAGTGTAGTAGTAGTAGTTTTTTTTTTTTTTTTTTAAGTAGTAGTAGTTTATTCAGCCATCAACACCAAAGAAAAGTAGTGTATGAACAGGGAGTTTATATTTATAATTTCACTTACGACTTACTGCAAATATATGAGATAAAATATATTAAAACATACAAAATTTTATGCATCATTAATTCATTCCAGAGCTCTATATCTTTCATACTTTTTCAGCATGTGAGCTTCTTATAAAATGAACAAGTCAAAATGATCGACCTAATACAAATTAGGGTGACCAAACGTCCGTGTTTCGCTTTTTACGTTCTTTCCTGGGTGTCCGGGTTTTTTTTTTTTTTTGTTTTTAAGTGGTGGAAATGTCCGGGTTTTCATAACCGTTCATTGGGGCATTAAACTGAGCGTCTCTCGTAGCGTCTGTGACTCAGAAGGAGCGAGACACAAACAGTCGGTCAGTCTGCAACACGCCGAAGCACAAATGCGCATTTAACAATGACTTGTACAAGAAATTCCATGATTTCCGGCCTGGTTGAGACAAGTGGGAATCCATGTGCACAGGCTGCGAGGTGAGAGTAGCTCAATGTCGAGGCCACACCCCCCCCCGGGTTTTCACAAACGGAAATATGGTCACGCATACAAAACCAAACAAACTGTACTGCACTGAAAACACTCTGCGCCCCTTTTGGACCCTCACCCACAGTTTGAGAAGCTCTTCTTTAAGAGAACTTCCTCTGGCACTTTACACAAAACTGTGAAGAAAGTGAAGAAAGTGGGTAGGATTTTTGAACCTGTTTTTTAAAGTTTCTTACAGGAGTTACATTCTGTTATTGGTTTTGCATTGGGATTTACTTCGTGACAAACACAGATGCGTTTGTGCACGTTTACTAGGCAAACTTCAGTCACATGTCGCTGTGGATCTGTTCTGTGCTGTAAGTGTCTGTAGGTAACACTGTAACATAAATTTAGATTAGTGTTTGTTCCATGTTTCGTCTTGGTCTTTTAACCAGCGCACTGAGGAAGGAGTGTGTGTTACACGGGGAGGAGCGAGAGCGTGAAAAGGCGAGGAGCGGGGCTGCTGACGTGAGGCAGATGGACAGGTAGAATGTTTTATGTTTTAAGAAAAAAATTTCTTAGGGTCAATGTGACCCCGAGGAGAGCTTGAGGGTTAAAAAGTTTGACCTGCCTTGTGATACTCGCTGGTACAGGAGGAGAGTGTGTGTTTGTGATGTGCTGCACAGTATCCGCAGGTTCCAAATGAGCGAACAGGCTGCAGAGAGATGCCCCCACTCTCCCGCACACTCCACACACTCCTGCACATCCCACACGCCCCCACACACTCCCCCACTCTCCCGCACACTCCACACACTCTCGCACAATAAACATGTAATAAATATTATAAAATCTGATCGCACATTGTCGAGTGTTAAACAGAAAGAGACAAGACTGAGTCCAAACGCGATCGAGTCTGAGATGAGAACTACAACACTACGATCTACTCACACTACCTTGCCGATCGACTGGTAGATCGCGATCGATGTATTGGGCATCCCGTTTCAAAACATAACACTTTATACTCAGGGTTCCCACGGTCATGGAAATCCTGGAAAAGTCATAGAAATTTAAAAATGTCACGTCATGTCATTTTCCAGGCCTGAAAAAGTCATGGAATTTTAGTATCTCTCACGCGACTACATTGTTCTGTTAAGTTCTCACTGGTTTATTCTGATTATTTGTGAACGTCTGCACCTTTTGTTTAAAAAGAGACGACAATAAATTCACTGACAGGATTTTAAATGTAAAAAAAAACTATAATCCCAAACCATAAGGTTAACGTTTCATATTTAGTCCTAAATGTCTGATCAGTTCTACACATGTGGGGATTGTTTTGCATAATATTGGACTTTTAAAGTGTTCGTAGAAAGTTCTCTTAATTCTTATATTTCCAGGTTGAAGTTGCGTCGTTTATTTTGATCCGACAGCTCAAAGCTTTTCTGTTGTTGCTGCTGAAATCTAATTTAGAAGTTTTATTTTTATTTTTTTGATTGACAGACGCCTCTTATGTAAATAGCGGACGGGGAAATAATTTGTCGGAGCCGTCGGTCGTCGTGGTGACGACCTTTGGCCCTAACCTCTGGAGACTGAACCCCCCCCGTCCATCTGCAGCTCCGTATGTGAAGAGAAGAGAGAGAAGAGAAGAGGAGGATCTGAGGATGGAGAGATGAAGAGGGGCTGTTTAGAAGGAGGGAATGAGGGATTAGAGAAAGAAAACAAAGAACAAGATAGAAAAGGAGACAGAGAGAAAAATAAGAGAGAGAAAGAAAGTGAGAGACAGTGAGAGCGAGAGAAAGAATGAGAAAGAGAGAAATAAATGAAAGAATGAGAGAAAGAAAGAGTGAGGGAGAGTGAGGGAGAAAGATAGAGAGAGAAAGAGGAACAGAGAGAAAGACAAAGATTTTAAAGAGAAAGAGAGAAAGAAAAAGAGATTGAGAGAAAAAAAGAAAGTAAGATTTTGATTTTTCATCCAAAACATTTGGATATTTCCAAATGCAGAAGGTCCTTTGTCACCGGTTCTGTTCATTGTTTTTCTGGACAGAGTTTCTAGGTGCAGTCAGGGGCTGGAGAGGGTCCGGTTTGGGGACCACAGGATCATCTCTGCTGTTCACAGATGATGTCGTCCTGTTGGTTTCATCAGACCAGGACCTGCAGCACTGGGGCGGGTGTGAAGCGTCTGGGATGAGGATCAGCTCCTCTGAATCCGAGATCAGAAAAAGGCGTCTTGTCGTCTCTGGGTGGGTGGAGAGTCTCTGCCTCAAGTGGAGGAGTTCAAGTATCTCGGGGTTTTGTTCTGGAGTGAGGGGAGGATGGAGCGTGAGATTGACAGGTGGATCGGTGCAGCGTTGGCAGTCGGTCGCTGTATCGGACTGTTGTGGTGAAGAGGAGCTGAGCCGAAAGGCAAAGCTCTTGATTTATCGTCAATCTATGTTCCTCCCCTCACTTGTGGTCATGAGCGAAAGGACGAGATCGCGGATACAAGCGACCAAAATGAATTTCCTCCACAGTCACCCAGTCTGAGATAGAGTGAGGAGCTCAGTCACACGGTAGGAGCTCGGAGTAGAGCCGCTTCTCCTTCACATGGAGAGGAGCATCTGTTCCGGATGCCTCCTGGGCTTCTACTTCAGGAGGTGTTACGGGCATGTCCCACCAGAAGGAGGCCCCGGGGAAGACCCAGGACACGCTGGAGGGACTATGTCTCTGGGCTGACCTGGGAACACCTCGGGGTCCCACTGAAGGAGCTGGAGGACGTGTCTGAGGTGAGGGAAGTGCCTGAGTCTCTGCTTCGACTGCTGCCCCTGCGACCCGGCCCCAGATAAGTGGAAGAAAATGGATAGATTTTAAATTTGAGCCTTTTAGTAGTTCATTTATTGCTCTTGTGCTGTAACAAAACTGAGTAGCCTTGAGTAGTTTACTTCTTCACACCGTGCGGTATCGGACTGGTATCGGTATCTGCGAGGACAACTGGCTATGTTCAGACTGCAGGGCTTAACGCTCAATTCTGATTTTTTTTGTGAAATCTGATGTGCTCTGTGTTTACAGAAGTTGTCCAAACATGGACGCAGCATCGAGCACCTGGAGATTTTAAAGTTCCTCTCGTACCGGAGCCAGAACATGAACAACTTACTTGTTTTAAGGAGGAGATTGAGAAGGAGAAGGACGAGGTTTTTGGTCGTGGTGTTTTGTGGGGCAGCGGCAGCGACGTCCGTTGAAAGGAACGTGTGGATGTGGAGACGGAGCCAAGAGTGGTGAGTGGTGATGTGCTTCACTTCAGTGACACAGAGTTCATTAACAATTTTCACCTACTTCAGTGCAGAATAGTGACGTTTGTGTCTTGTTGATAACGTGTAGGTGGATGAATGCACTTTGGCCGTTCAGACTGAAGTCACATGTCAAAAGATCAGATATGTATCAGTTTCAGGAGCACATATCCAAGTGTCCTGGGTCACATTTGAAAAAATCTGATCTGTGTCGTTCAGACTGTCATTAAAACATAAGATACAGGTCATATAGAGGCCAAAAAAATCAGATTTGGGTCACTTCAGGCTGCAGTCTGAACGCAGCCACTGAGGCCAAGTATCGTCTCGGCTCAGATCCCCTTAAAAAATAGAGTCAGAACAACTCAACTCAAACCCAAACACAGATCGCTGCACACACCTTGTACTTTAATCCTAATTTCTGTCATAATTCTGAGTGTTGCTCCGGTCGCCTCCAGTTCTGCTCTCGTGTTTATTTCTCTCGTAGTCGGGTTGATTAGTGCGTCATCGTCGTCGTCGTAGCCGGAGCACGAGACAGTTTGAGGCCGTTGTGTGTTTATAGATCCCTGCGCCGAGCTTTAGACAAACACACACTACATCCCCGGGGCTATTAGCATTAGTGACCCACCGCGGCGACGGCCAATCAATGAGACGCTAACTGCTCCCATCAAACGCACACACAAACACAAACATACACACACACACACACACAAACACACACACACAAACGCACAACGACCAAAACCTGGAGCCGCGTGTGGTTCAGACGATAATGTAAACAGGACGAGACGACGGGAGGTAAGGGACAAACTAACGCCGATTTACAGATGAAACAAGAAGTGGACACGTCACCAAGTCAAATGTTAAAAAAAAACTGAACTGAAAAATATATTATGTAAAGGTGCACAAAGGGACTGTCACCATGGAGATGTCATTGTGCACAAAATGTTCTACAGTGTAGTGTTAAAAAAAACAAAACAAAGGGGTTAAATCTAAAAAAAAGTGAAGTTTGTGCCAATTGCCAAACCGTCTTTAAATCCATTTAACTGGTCCCTACTCGCTTCTAAGATGATCTGAATGTTTCACAGTGTGGCATTAAACAGCTCTACTTTACATTTATTCAGTTACAGGTGCAGGTTTTATAGCTCAAAAATACCTAGAAAAACAAACATTCTGACTGTGAGCAGTTTCACTGCTCCACAGATCTGACCTGTAACTTGATCTGTATCTATATATATATATCTGTGGTCTGTATCTCCTCCTTCATTGGACATCCAAGCTCCTTGAGAACATCAAGGACAAGGCCCTGACAGATGATGAAGGTCTCAGTGGGGTCCAGAGGAAGAGGAGCTGGAGGGACCATCATGGCAGGACAAACCCCGACATGGGGCGAACCACCGGAACAGAACTGAAGTGACTGATAAAGAAATCCTCCCAATGTCTTGAGAGGGTCTGCAGGACACAGAGGTTCATCCTGGCTGCTCACCACACCAGACAAGAGCCACGGTGTAGACTGTGCAAAGAGGCTCCTGAGACAGTCCAGGACAGAACTGCAGATGTAAGACGCTGCAGGGAAACAAACATGGAGCGACAGAACCAAGTGGAGACAGAGTGTACAGAAACATCTGTGCAGAGTACGAGCTGGAGACCCCAGGATCAAGGTGGGAAACACCTCCAAAGGTTGTGGAGAACGACCGAGCCAAGATCCTGTGGGATCAGATACAGACTGACAAGATGATGATGGACCAACCAGCTCCCAGGCGTCTGCTAGAAGATCTGAGCTGGATGAGGGAGAGACCAACCACTGTGGAAGGTGAGGAACAATTTTTTTTTTTTTTTTTTTTTTTTTTTTATATTATATGTTGTATCATAGTCTGGGTCACTTCAGACTGCAGCCTGAAGTGACCCAAATCCAATTTTTTGGCCCCTATGTTCCTGTATCTGATCTTTTATTGACAGTCTGAACCACACAGATCCGATTTTTTCAAATGTGACCCAGGACACTTGGATATGTGCTCCTGAAACTGATACATATCTGATCTTTTGACATGTGACTTCAGTCTGAACGGTCAAAGTGCATTCATCCACCTACACGTTATCAACAAGACACAAACGTCACTATTCTGCACTGAAGTAGGTGAAAATTGTTAATGAACTCTGTGTCACTGAAGTGAAGCACATCACCACTCACCACTCTTGGCTCCGTCTCCACATCCACACGTTCCTTTCAACGGACGTCACTGCCGCTGTCCCACAAAACACCACGACCAAAAACCTCGTCCTTCTCCTTCTCAATCTCCTCCTTAAAACAAGTAAGTTGTTCATGTTCTGGCTCCGGTACGAGAGGAACTTTAAAATCTCCAGGTGCTCGATGCTGCGTCCATGTTTGGACAACTTCTGTAAACACAGAGACGCTCGCTGCGGTTGACGTCGTCGTGTCTCCAGTGTCACATGTGGGACACTTTCGGGCCGTTTAATGTTCACACTGGAGTCACATACAAGTCACATTTAACTGGAAATGTGAACGACCTCGAAAAAACATCAGATTTCACAAAAAAATCGTAATTGAGCGTTAAGCCCTGCAGTCTGAACGTAGCCAAAAAGCAAATCGTCATGACGTCCTCACAGCTGTTCACGCCCGGTAAAGGTAGAAAGGAGCGGTTAACTTGAAAACTACCACTTCATGACATCACAAAGTGGAAAGGATCAGTTTGAGCTTTATTATTACTCTGTTTACATTTTTAAAGTTTTACTGAAACACGTGTGAATGAAACAAAACACAACTCCGGGTCTGTTTTTGAGCAGGCAGCAGCGTTATAACACGGCTTAAATCCCACGACAGTCCATTTAGTTTAATATCAGACCTTTAAAACCTGTTCTGTGGGTGGAGACAGAAAATCAAAACAACAAACCTTAGACCTTTCTCACTATGGGGCTTTTATATTAGCCGTGTAAAGATGCAGGTGGCATTCAAATGATTCAACGTTTGTGAACCGGCTGTGTCCAAACACTCATTTAAATGCACAAAAGGCTTCCAGAATCTCATTTCAGCTACATTCAAAACCACACAAACCGAAAAGACCAATTAGTCCTCTTCAGATGCTTCCCACCGCTCCCCAACGCGCCGCCGTCATTTGTAAAAAAAAAAACGGGACCAAAACCTGTGCAGATGGCGTGTGGCGAGACGGGCTTTCGGTGCATATTTTCTCGAACCGGCTGCGACCTCCACAGATCCGACCCGTGTGAATGTGGCTCCGGTGAGTCATGAGGGTACGCAGCCCACAGCGGGTTCTCTGTTATGAAAGAGCGTATTGAGGACGAGATAAACAGGTAAATACAGCAGGTCTGCGGCTACATTCAGAACAAATACAAAGAGAGTTTTCAATACGGACGCCTGCCACGTTAGAACTTTTATTTAAGTCCAACGCCGTGCTCGTACTTCGGCCACGCATACTGATTTTACCTGCAAAAATATATATAATAATGAGTAAAGAATAATGAAAAAATAAATAAATAAATAAAATAAATAAATAAATAAAAATTGGAAAAAATAAATAAATAAATAAAATAACAAATAAATAACATAAATGAATAAATAGAATAAAAAAAAAAAATTAATAATAAAAAACTACTTCTACTACTACTACTACTACTGCTACTACTAATAATAATAATACTGATTTTACCTGCAAAAATATATAATAATGAGTAAATAATAATAATAATAATAATAATAATAATAATGAAAATAAGTAAAAATGGAAAAAAAATAAATAAAATAATAAATAAATAACATAAATGAATAAATAAAATAAAAAAATAAAATAAAAACTACTACTACTACTACTACTAATAATAATAATATTTACCTGCAAAAATATATAATAATAGTAAAGAATAATGACAAAAAAAAAAAAAGAATTAAATAAAAATTGAATAAATAAATAACATAAATAAATGAATAATTAAATTAAATAAAATAAATAATAATAAAAACTACTACTACTACTACTAAAAATAATAATAACAATAATAATAATGCAAAAAATACATAATAATTAATAAATACATGAATACATAAAATAAATAAATAAATAAATAAATAAATAAATAAATAGAAAATAAAATAGAAAAAATATATAAAATAAATATATAAAATGTAAAATCAATAAATGAAAAAATAAAATAAAAAAAACTTCTACTATTAATAATAATATTAACAACAATACAAAAATATAATAATGAATAAATAAATGAAACAAATAAAAAATTCTAATAAAAATAATATTAAAAAATAAAATCAATAAATAAAAGTCTGTCCAATCAGAACCATTATATTATTATTATTTCTTTCACTGTAAATGTTGTTCAGCACGTTGGTAAGCTTTTGACTGCTTTAAACGTGCTGTACAAATAAAATTAATTTGATTCTGATCGGCTAAAAAGTTTTGTAAAGGGGCATTAATCAGGAAAACCAGTATTGAGTAAAACCGCGCTATTACCCGACAAACAAACTGCCCGAACGTTTCATACAAATATATTAGAATACAAAATTAAATAAACAGAAAAACACAAAATAATAAGAGATGAGCCCGGCACGAACACGGCTACAGGAGTTTGTGAAATTGAAAATTGGTTTGTCCACTGAAGGCCGCCGTAGTCAGGGCCGTTTGAGCCGCCGCAGCCTGAAGGTCAAATTAGAGGGATATTTCTTAAAACACTGCGGCTTTCCAAAAACACATTTTAACCTGAGAAAGTGACATAGTTTTTTGATCAAAACAGCCACCTGGCCTCGTTTCTTTGACCAAACTTCAATTAAGTGTTTGTTTTTCTTGGGTTTTTGATCAATTCGAGCCACAAATATATTTATAATTAACAATCTGTAGAACGAGTTTATACATTGCAGTTACATTAAAGGTGTTAAAAGTGCATTGCGTAACTTTTTGAGTCCCTCGCCTGCTTATTTCTATGGATACGTCATTGCTCTGCCTGCAATGTTCCACAGTATGACATTAAACAGATCTACTTTACGTTTATTCAATCACAGGTGCAGGTTTTATAGCTCAAAAATCCTAGAAAAACAAC
The DNA here is from genome assembly GCF_026225935.1 of Boleophthalmus pectinirostris. NCBI lineage: Eukaryota > Metazoa > Chordata > Actinopteri > Gobiiformes > Gobiidae > Boleophthalmus > Boleophthalmus pectinirostris. The sequence continues at coordinate 3,762,913 of NW_026571070.1, forward strand.
ATTCTGACTGTGAGTGGGGTCGCCTCTCCGCAGATCTGACCTGTTACTTGGTCTGGTTTGTTCTCGGTGAAGATAGAAAGGTTTAAAGCCCCATCTTCCACCAGAAAAGTGACACAATGCAGCTTTAAAGGCGCTGTATCCAAAATGTGTCTTGCCAAAGTGCAGACGTGTTGTGTAAGCAGCTCTTCAGGTCAAAATAAATGTGGTGTGCTCTGTCTGTGTCTAAATATAAAGGGTTTTATTGACCAGGAAGTGCATGGTTAGCATACTAGTTGTTACAATGAAGATTACAATGAAGACAAACCTCCGCTGTGGTCTCTGAAAGTTGTCGAAAAACACTTAAAGTTTTAAAAGTAAACACTTCATGGATTGGGTGACCAGCAGGAGTGCAGTGGTTCATGTTTTCGTGCCGAACCATTTTGGTACAGGAAGTTTGGTTCGGTGCAGGGCTGTGCACGAGCGAATTTGTGCGATTACTGTGTGTTTACGTTCCTCCACTACATGTGCAGCTACACGGAGACTCGGCTCTTTAATATTCACAAGGAAACTCGTCTGTGATTGGGTCAGTGTTTCCCGCAGCGCTTTATAGTTAGAGCGACCACCTTCACGACAATTCCCCCCGCTTTGACTACGTCCCTCTGAACCATAGAATCCTCACAAAACTATGGTCAGTCTCACTTTCGCCTTTCAACAACACGGAATTTCCCCCAAACCCCCCGTACCTGCGACCTCTGTCTGTAGTGAAAGTTTATTTTCCGCCGCTGGACACGTTGTAACTGCAGCAGATCTGCTCTTACTGTCAGTCAACTGTCACTACAGTCGCACCCAACAGACAGAGGAAGATGTAACCATCACACAAAAAGTTGGACTTCTGGACACGCTGAAGGAAGAGAGAAGTAACACGGCTGGAGCAGAGTCCTGCCCCGGGTCGGGTAAATAGTCACTGAAACTAGGACTTAAAGTGCGATCGGCGACAGCTGCGCTTCTTTTCGTGAGGTCCAGAGCTGAGCCGGTCCTTTCTCCTGCGGTCACCTTCCAGCCCGTCCTGACAGTGAGTCCTGGTTCAGTTCTGGTTTAGTCCTCCTCTTCAGTTCTGGAATCAGTTCTAGGTTAGTCCTGGTTTAGTCTTGGTTCAGTCCGTGGCGTAGGCAGCGCAACAGTTTGATATAATCCCGGGTTAACAGGCAGGTGCGGGCAGGTGTGGTCCTGTCCTGCTCGGGGCAAGTCTCCAAAAATAGGACCCATGTAGAACTCTGCTTTAGAACTCCATTACAGAATAAATGAATCTTGGGTTCGTTACATAAAAAAGGAGGAAAATAACAAAAGGACGACAGCAGCGATAAGTTTTAAGTCAAAGAAAAGTGTATAAAGTTTGTGCTGAGGAGTTTTACAGCCTTAAAACAGATATAATAATTGTAAAATATAAAGTTGAATACTTCGTGGATTTCACCTATCGATATTTTTAGAACGTAAACCCCACGATAAACGAGGAACCACTGTATTTTATTTAACTTGTTAGTATCACCAAGCAGCACTATTTTATTTTCTCATTTGTATAATGTTAAAACAAATTGTTGATTAAAAAAAAACAGAAATAAACAACAAGTAAATGGTTTTGCGTTTTTTTCCCAAACTGAACCGAAAATGAATCGAACCGACGCAGAACAGTCCCAGTTTTGAGTCCTGTGTCTCCTGTCCCTGCAGATTTATCCAAAACCAGTGATTTGTCTCAGTTTTCTACAAGAAATGTCCCAGGTGTCGATATTTTTGACACATCTGATCCCTGCCAGCAGTAAAGAGAGACATTTGTTTAGGTAAAATACAAAAAAATCTGCTTTGAAACGACCAAAACACAAAGAAAATGTGACTAAAATGACTCACATGTTCGTCGTGAATGGACCGAGCGCAGAACAATTTTCCTTAATCATGCGCTCGTTTCACAATTTTATTATTCCCAACCATCAATCCCAGGTTTTTTTGTTGTTGTTTTTTTGGAAAATCTGGTCACTCTATTCACAGAGAATAATGAGAACGCTCCGAATGCATTTAAGGTAAGTGAGGAATAACTTTAGACCAAACTGCGAACTGCTTAAAATAAAACGAACCAGTTCTGTTTTTTCGCGTTTTTAAGACGGTAAAAATCGGGCAGAGCGCTTTTAAGTCGACTTTCCTGAACGTGTGCAGCTCCAAATGACTGCGAATCGTCGATAATTTTCCTGCCAAAAGCTAAAAGCAAAAATGTGCACTTAAAGAAAGAACCACAATACGAGAAGTGCCCCGCTAAAACCCGGCCCCAGTGGGAAGCCATCAGAGCGGAGAGGTTAGACAACTCCTCTGCCGTGACCTAGTTGGGCTCCAGCCGAGATTCGACTCCAAAGTGCAGAAAGAAAGAAAAAAATATATAAAACACACAAAAAAAACTTCAGAAAAATCAAGTCTTTCCGGCGCTTTGAAGGGAGCTCTGACGCCGCCGCGGGTTTGAAGAGCGGAGACATGAGACGGCGTCGGGGCGCGGCGACGGCTACAAAGAGTCTCGAGTTCGCCCCCTTCGCCCGTTCGCTCGCGCCGACGGATACCGGCTTCTTCCTGCGGGGCCGGGCATCAAAGCGTCCAAAATAAGAGCGGTTAGTCGGCGGAGGCGGTTGGTGACTTCACTCTTACCTCGTGTTTCTGCAACGACGCCTCGGGATGAACTCTTCAAGACCAATTTTAGGACATTTTTTTCTTAATTTTGCCTTTAAAACTCAAAATTTTACTCCCTAATGAAGTGTTATACATCTTTTTTTTTACCAGTACAACCTGTTATTTCACAATCTGCTGCTGTAGTTGTGTCATAAGACTGGAATAAAAGCCACAGGACCAGAAATACAAAAACAAAATTCACACTCTTTCATACAAAACACACAGCAAACATGTATAAACAAAATTTTTGGGCTTAAAAAATGTTTAATTTAGAGCCTTAGCTACAAAAGACAATATACAAGTCTGTAAGTAAACTAAAAAATATTCTTATTGCCTCAAAACAAAAACAAAAGTGCAATGACTCCATGACTTTCCTGGTGTCAGTCATGGAAAGAGATAGTGCTTTTCCTCATTTAAAAATGGGTAAAAAAAAATAAAAAAAACAAAAGAAAATGCCTTTAAAATTATGCGTTGAGTTTGTAATAAATAGTAAAAAATGGTGAAAGGAAATGATGATATTGAAAATAATATTAGTTTAAGTATAGGGACTAAAAAAAATGATAAACTGGTCGTAATGTGTCAGTGTAAAGGGGCCTAGCGGTGCGTTTATGCTGCACTACCACAATACTTTGGTTTTATTTCGCCAAATGTGTGTCGGTGTGTGTGGCTTTTTTGTTGTTGTTTTGTATTTGTTGTGGATGTTACTTTATGTTTTTGTGTTTTGTTTTATGTTGATTATTGTAATTTGTAAAATGTTATATTCTGTTGTCCTTAATTTAAGAAAAAAAACAACAAAACAAACAAGTCTAGGACACAGAGCCACGTCACTTCCTGCATTTCCATGGGGTTTATTACATTTGGATTTGGACATTTGGACTGAAAAAAACCTGAAAATAAAAATATCAAGGGGTGCACAATCACCATTTGCCATTTATTTGAGAAATATCTGCACTTCGAGCGACTTTTTCAATTGTTACGAACACAGACGCACAGAGCATCGACCAGTTTGACTCACTACACTCTTTGGCAAAGTTTCGGCCGATCAAAATGGACGGAGCGCAGGAGTTTGGCGGAAAACGAAAGTTCCTATTGGACACTTGTTTTCCCTACATCATCCCGCAGCGTAGGATAATGCCTTAGTGTTCTTCCCTTTGTGTTAATTCAACTTCTGAGGCTGCGTTCAAACTGCAGACTGAAGTGACCCAAATCCGATTTTTTGGCCCCTATGTTCCTGTATCTGATCTTTTAATGACAGTCTGAACCACACAGATCCGATTTTTTAAAATGTGACCCAGGACACTTAGGCTATGTTCAGACTGCAGGGCTTAACGCTCAATTCCGATTTTTTTGGTGAAATCCGATGTTTTTGCGAGGTCGTTCACATTTCCAATTAAATGCGACTTGTCTGTGACTTCAGTGTGAACGGTTAAACGGCCTGAAAGTGTCCCGCATGTGACACTGGAGACACGACGACGTCAACCCCATGCGTCAACCGCAGCGAGCGTCTCTGTGTTTACGGAAGTTGTCCAAACATGGTCGCAGCATCGAGCACCTGGAGATTTTACAGTTCCCGTTTCCGCCTGCTTCAGCGCAGAATAGTGACGTTTGTCGCTTGTTAATAACGTGTAGGTGGATGAATGCACTTTGGCCGTTCAGACTGAAGTCACATGTCAAAAGATCAGATATGTATCAGTTTCAGGAGCACATATCCAAGTGTCCTGGGTCACATTTGAAAAATTCGGATCTGTGTGGTTCAGACTGTCATTAAAAGATCAGATACAGGAACATAGGGGCCAAAAAATCTGATTTGGGTCACTTCAGGCTGCAGTCTGAACACAGCCTTGGATATGTGCTCCTGAAACTGATACATATCTGATCTTTTGACATGTGACTTCAGTGTGAACGGCCAAAGTGCATTCATCCACCTACACGTTATCACACGGTGGACTTGGACGATGTCAAAGAGGTTGGCTGTTGTGCGGCAAAAAGCACCTGTTTCAAGCCAATACAGCCCAACACCGACACGTTTGCTCACGGAAATAAGCCGCCGAAGATGTGTTTCCTCCCGCGAGAGTGGCACAAGTCGGCGTTCACAAATGTACACAAACATTCTTCTCGTCATATGAAAATTGTTAATGAACTCCGTGTGACTGAAAGGTTGTATAGAGGATTTTTTTAAGGGAAGAGAACTACAGCGACAGTTCTTTTTCAAATGTTCCTCCTCCACAGCTCCTCCCGCCTCCTTACTCTAGAAATCACACGTTTACAGCCAGTGGGCGTTCGGAATTACAGTCGAAGTGACCGGCCTGGAAACAATTTAGCGACCGTCGTCTACTTGAGTCGCGCCATCGCTGGAAGGGATCTCCAAGAATCACCTCAGTTTGTCTTTGCTCCTTTTCCTCTTCTCTTCTTCTTTCAGCGATCTCGAAAACTGACCTTTCTTTTCGTGGCGAACTGGTCGTGGATTCTCGTCCGCCGTCGCAACAAACTGTGCGAATTGCGATGAAGCTACAGTTTGAAAAAGTCTCTAAGAACCGCCGCATAAACCACGTAATCCCAGCGAGTCAGTTACACCAGAAATGTAGGGAGTTTGATTGACGACCTAACAGCCAATAGAAAATGAGGTAGCCTTGTTTTCTATTGGCTGATGTTTATCTGGCCTCAACACGTCCACATTTGATAGATTTTCATTCTTTTTTTTTTTGGTCATATAATTACAAGGCTGCTGCGTCTCTGTAATGTTATTTTAACCAAACATTGACAATCTGAAACAAAACAAAAATCCTCCATACAACCTTGAAGTGAAGCACATCACCACTCACCACTCTTGGCTCCGTCTCCACATCCACACGTTCCTTTCAACGGACGTCGCTGCCGCTGTCCCACAAAACACCACGACCAAAAACCTCGTCCTTCTCCTTCTCAATCTCCTCCTTAAAACAAGTAAGTTGTTCATGTTCTGGCTCCGGTACGAGAGGAACTTTAAAATCTCCAGGTGCTCGATGCTGCGTCCATGTTTGGACAACTTCCGTAAACACAGAGACGCTCGCTGCGGTTGACGTCGTCGTGTCTCCAGTGTCACATGTGGGACACTTTCGGGCCGTTTAATGTTCACACTGGAGTCACATACAAGTCACATTTAACTGGAAATGTGAACGACCTCGAAAAAACATCGGATTTCACAAAAAAATCAGAATTGAGCGTTAAGCCCTGCAGTCTGAACGTCGCCTTAGTGTTAATTCAACTTCCTCTAGTGTTAATTTGGCTCCTCCCACCCACCACTTCAAACTCCTGTGAGAGTAAAACCAGTCTGAACCAGTTTTGTTCATAATTTCATCTTAAATTAACTCAAATAAAGTGTAAAAATAAAACATCTCTGTGTGTTGTTGAGCTAAATCAGGATAATCAGGATCCGTTTACTCTCAAAATACTAAAATAACTCTTGATTTTGGGGATAAACAAGAACTTTGGTCCAGTTTTACTTCAGTAACACGATGAAAAAAATGTTAAATTAACTCTAGAACAGATTGGACTCGTGTAAACTCTGAGAAAATGTTAAAATTGATTCTGTGAGAGTCGATTTTAACTCCTCTTTTTGTCGTGTGTCTGTCGGCGAGTAAAAGTGCGCAGGTTTTTTTAAGGATGTTTTGTTTAAAGCCAAACTGTGGAACCTGGAGGCAGCTTCAAAATCCTTTCCAAAAAAAAACAAACCAAAACAAAACAAAAACACGTTACGATTTTCTTCCTTCAGTTCTGATTCTATTTTTAGCAAGTGACAGTTTTCTGCAGAGAACAGTTCAAACACAGATAAACAAGAGAGAAGAGAGAGAGAAGAGAGAAAGAGAGAGAGAAGAGACAGAGAGAAAGAGAAAGAGAGGAGAGAGAACAGAAGAGAAGAGAGAGAGGAGAGAAGGAGAAGAGAGAGAGGGAGAAAGAGAGAGAGAAGAGAAAGAGAGGAGAGAAACAGAAGGAAGAGAGAGAGGGAGAAGGAGAGAGAGAGAGGGAGAAAAGAGAGAGAGAAGAGAAAGAGATGAGGAGAGAAACAGAAGGAGAAGAGAGAGAAGGAGAAAGAGAGAGGAGAGAGAAAGAGAGAGAGAGAGAGAAGAGAGAGAGGAGAGAGACAGAAGAGAGAGAGAGAGGGAAGAGAGAGAGAGAAGAGAGAGAGGGAGAGAAAGAGAGAGAGGAAGAGAAAGACGAGGAGAGAAACAGAAGGAGGAGAGAGAGATGAGGAGAAGGAGAAGAGAGAGAGAGAGGGAGAAAGAGAGAGAGAAGAGAAAGACGAGGAGAGAGAGATACAGACAAGGAGCAAGAGAAAGAGATGGATGAGGAGAGAAGGAGAGAGACAAGGAGAGAGAAACAAGGAGGAGAGAGAGAGAGAAGGAGAAGAGAGAGACAAGCAGAGAGATAGAAGGAGAAGAGAGAGAGGGAGAAGGAGAAGAGAGAGAGGGAGAAAGGAGAGAGGGAGAGAAAGAGAGAGAGAAGAGAAAGACGAGGAGAGAAACAGAAGGAGGAGAGAGACAGAAGGAGAAGAGAGAGATACAGACAAGGAGCAAGAGAAAGAGATGGATGAGGAAAGAAGGAGAGAGACACAAGGAGAAGAGAGAGAGAGAGAGAAGGAGAGAGAGGGAGAAGGAGAAGAGAGAGACGAGCAGAGAGATAGAAGGAGAAGGAGAGAGAGGGAGAAGGAGAAGAGAGAGAGGGAGAAAGAGAGAGAGACAGAAAGAAGAGAAGAAGGACAGACAGAAGGAGGAGAGAGAGAGGAGAAGAAGAGAGAGACAGAAGGAGAAGAGAGAGATACAGACAAGGAGCAAGAGAAAGAGATGGATGAGGAGAGAAGGAGAGAGACGAGGAGAGAGAAACAAGGAGGAGAGAGAGAGAGAGAGAAGGAGAAGAGAGAGACGAGCAGAGAGATAGAAGGAGAAGAGAGAGAGGAGAAGAAGAGAGAGACAGAAGGAGAAGAGAGAGATAGGGAGAAAGAGAGAGACAAGGAGAGAGATAGACGGAGAAGAGAGAGACAGACAGAAAGAGGAGAGAGACCAAAGGGGGGGAGAGAGAGAGGGGAGATGGAGAGAGACAAGAAGGTAAAGAATAGGAACAAGAGAAAGCGATGGTTGAAGAGAGAGAGAAGGAGAGAGAGACGAGGAGAGAGACAGAAGGAGAAGAGAGAGATACAAGGAGAAGAGAGAGAGACGAGGAGAGATACACAAGGAGGAGAGAGAGAGCTCTTCTCCTCCTCCTTTTCTCATCCTCCTCTCGTCCTCCTCCTCTCGTCCTCCTCCTCTTCTCTTCCTCCTCTCATCCTCCTTCTCTCGTTCCTCCGTCTCTCGTCCTCCTCTCATCCTCCTCTTATCCTCCTCTTGTCCTCATCCTCCTCTCGTCCTCCTCTCTCCTCTCTCCTTCTCTCTCTCTCATCCTCCTCCTCTCATCCTCCTCCTCTCATCCTCCTCCTCTCGTCCTCCTTTCCTCCTCCTCCTCCTCCTCCTCCTCCTCCTCCTTCTCCTCTCTCCTCCTCCTCTCTCCTCCTCCTCCTTCCTCCTTCCTCCTCCTCTCCTCCTCCTCCTCCTCCTCATCCTCCTTCTCTTCTCCTCTCGTCTTCCTCCTCTCATCCTCCTCCTCCTCCTCTCCTCCTCCTCCTCCTTCCTCCTCCTCCTTTTCTCATCCTCCTCTCTCTCCTCTCTCCTCCTCCTCTCCTCCTCCTCTCTCTCCTCCTCCTCTCCTCCTCCTCCTCCTCCTCTCATCCTCCTTCCTCTTCTCTCTCTCTCTTCCTCCTCTCTCCTCCTCCTCCTCCTCTCCTCCTCCTCCTCCTCTCCTCCTCCTTCTCTCCTCCTCCTCTCCTCCTCTCTTCTTCCTCCTCTCGTCGTTAGAATCTTCCGGAGCTTCCGTGTCACCGTAGTTTCCCACTTCTCCTGAAAAACTCTTTAAATCTTCTGTTTTTTTTTTTTCCGTCGCTGCAAAAGATGAACCAGCGTTTCAGCCGCGACAATCACTTCCTCTACACCTTCAAACATCCTTCTCTTTTTTCTTTTTTTTTTTTTTTTTTTTCCTAAGTCCGTGTTTTGTTCCCGGTTTCTCTTCCCGGTCGGGATCTGGTCTCGGAACGATTCGCTCGTCCGTTTCTTTACAGTCGTAGAAAAATAAAAGCCACTTGAAACGAGGCTGTAATGATGGAGCCAGAAACACTCAGCGCCTCCGAGACACAGATCAGACGGAGAGAGAGAAGAGAGAGAGAGAGAGAGAGAGAGAGGAGAAGAAGGAAGGAGGGAAGGAAGAAGGAGAGACGGAGAGAGAGAAGAGAGAGAGAGAGGGATAATGAGAGACAAGACAAGAGAGGAGGAGGAGAGAAAAGCTGGAGACAGAGAAAGAAACAGTGGATAAAATGAGGAGAGAGAGAAAGAGGAGAGGGATGATAAGAGAGAGAAGGATGGAAGAGAAAGAGAAGAGGAGGGAGAGAGAAGAATGAGAGGGAGGCTAGAGAAGGATAAAGAAGGAAAGAGAGGAACAAAACGGTGTGAGAGAGAGAAGGGGAGAGTGAAAAAAGGAGAGAGAGAAAGAGAGAAAGGAGAGAGGGAGGGAGGAGAAATAGCGAGGGAAGGGAGAGGAAATAGAAAGGGAGAGAGAGGAAGAGAGACAGAAAAAAGGGAAGGAGATAGAGAAAGACGGAGGGAGGGAGAGAGAGAGGGAGGACAGAAAGGAGGAGAGAGAAAGAGAAGGAGAGAGGAGGCGAGAGACGAGGAGTGAGAGGGAGGAAGAGGACAGAGAGATACTGAGAGAGAGGAGAGAAGAACGGAGAGAGAAAATGAGAGGAATGATAAGGGAAGAGAGAGAGAGAGAGAAGGATGGAAAGAGAAGAGAGGGGAAGAAGAAAGAGAGAGGGAGGTGAGAGAAGGACATAAAGAAGGAGAGAGAGAAGGGAGAGAGAGAGAGAGAAGAGGAGAGAGTGAAAGAAGAATAGAGAAAAAGGGGACGAGAGAAAGGAGGAGAGAGGAAAAATGGAGGGAAGAGAGAGGAAATAGAAAGGGAGGAGAGCGAGGAAGAGAGAGAAACAGGGAAGGGAAGAGAATGAGGGAGGAGAGAGGAGGAGAGAGAAGAGGAGAGGAATGAGGAGAGAGGTAAAGAAAAGGTGGAGACACAGAAAGAAACTGGATAAAATGAGGAGAGAGAGAAAGAGGAGAGAGAAGAGAAGAATGATAAGAGAGAGAAGGATGGAAGAGAAAACGAGGAGGTGGGAAAAAGGAGGAGGAGAGAGAAGAAAGAGAGAGAGGAGAGAGAGGACGGGAAAGAGAAAAAAGGGAGAGAGCCAGCGGGAGGACAGAGAGAGGAAACAGGAGGAGATTGAACGAGCAGAATGGAGGAGAGATAGAGAGAGGAAGAGAGAGAGACGGAGGAGAGAGAGACGGAGGAGACACTCAGAGAGGAGAGAATGATGACAAAGGGAAGAAATGAGAGACGGATGGGAGAGAAAGAGAGCAAGAGGGAGAGGGGAGGGAGAGAGAGAAGAAAGAGAGAGGGAAAGAAAGGGGGAATAGAGAGACGGAGGAGACAGAAGGACATAAAGAAGGAGAGAGAGGAAACAAAAAAGGGAGGAGAGAGGAGGGGAGATACGTGGGGAAGAGAGAAGGATGAGGAGAAAGAGGGAGAGAAGGAGAGAGACAGATAGAGAGAGAAGAGAGAAAAGGAGGAGAAAGATGGAAGAGAGAGGGAGAAGGAGGAGACAGATACTTGAGAGAGAGAAGAGAAGAAGAGAGAGGAGGAGGAAAAAGAGGAGAGACAGAGAAGAGGAGAGAAAGATCTTAGGAGAAAGAAACAAGGAGAGAGAAAAGAGGAGAAGGAGGAGAAAGAGAAGAGAAGAGAGAGAGGAAGAGGAGATGATGTCGGAGGAGAGAGAAGAGGAGGATGTAGGAGGAGAGAGAGAAGAGGAGGATGTAGGAGGAGAGAGAAGAAGGAGGAGAGAGAGAGAGAGAAGAGGATGTAGAGAGAGAGAGAGGAGAGGAGGAGGAGAGAGAGAAGAGGAGGATGTAGGAGGAGAGAGAGAAGAGGAGGATGTAGGAGGAGAGAGAGAAGAGGAGGATGTAGGAGGAGAGTAGGAGGAGAGAGAGAGAGGAGGAGTAGGATGTAGGAGAGAGAGAGAGAAGAGGAGGAGATGTAGGAGGAGAGAGAAGAGGAGGATATAGGAGGAGAGAGAAGAGGAGGATGTAGGAAGAGAGAGAGAAGAAGAGGAGGATGTAGGAGGAGAGAGAGAAGAGGAGGATGTAGGAGGAGAGAGAAGAAGAGGAGGATGTAGGAGGAGAGAGAAGAAGAGGAGGATGTAGGAGGAGAGAGAGAGAAGAAGAGGAGGATGTAGGAGGAGAGAGAGAGAGGAGGAGGATGTAGGAGGAGAGAGAGAAGAGGAGGATGTAGGAGAGAGAGAGAAGAAGAGGAGGATGTAGGAGGAGAGAGAGAGAGGAGGATGTAGGAGGAGAGAGAGAGAGAGGATGTAGGAGGAGAGAGAGAAGAGGAGGATGTAGGAGGAGAGAGGAGGAGAGGAGAGAGGAGGAGAGAGATGTAGGAGGAGAGAGAGATGAGGAGGAGTAGAGGAGAGAGAGGAGGATGTAGGAGGAGAGAGAGAAGAGGAGGATGTAGGAGGAGAGAGAGAAGAATAGGAGGATGTAGGAGGAGAGAGAAGAGGAGGATGTAGGAGGAGAGAGAAGAGAAGAGGAGGATGTAGGAGGAGAGAGAGAAGAGGAGGAGAGAGTGTAGGAGGAGAGAGAGAGAGAGGGAGAGAGAGAGAGAGAGAGTAGGAGGAGAGAGAGAAGAGGAGGATGTAGGAGGAGAGAGAAGAGGAGGATGTAGGAGGAGAGAGAAGAGAGAGGAGGAGGAGAGAGAGAAGGAGGATGTAGGAGGAGAGAGAAGAGGAGGAGGATGTAGGAGGAGAGAGAGAGAGGAGGAAGAGGAGGATGTAGGAGGAGAGAGAAGAGAGAAGAGGAGGATGTAGGAGGAGAGAGAGAAGAGGAGGATGTAGGAGGAGAGAGAGAGAGGAGGAGGATGTAGGAGGAGAGAGAGAAGAGGAGGATGTAGGAGGAGAGAGAGAGAGGAGGAGAGGATGTAGGAGGAGAGAGAGAGAAGAGGAGGATGTAGGAGGAGAGAGAGAAGAGGAGGATGTAGGAGGAGAGAGAGAAGAGGAGGATGTAGGAGGAGAGAGAAGAAGAGGAGGATGTAGGAGGAGAGAGAGAAGAGGAGGATGTAGGAGGAGAGAGAGGAGGAGGATGTAGGAGGAGAGGAGGAGGATGTAGGAGGAGAGAGAGAGAAGAGGAGGATGTAGGAGGAGAGAGAGAGAGAGAGAGGAGGAGAGAGAGAGGAGGGTGTAGGAGAGAGAGAGAGAAGAGGAGAGAGAGGAGAGAGAGGAGATGTAGGAGGAGAGAGAGAGAGAGGAGGAGGATGTAGGAGGAGAGAGAGAGAAGAGGAGGATGTAGGAGGAGAGAGAGAGAGGAGGAGGAGGAGATGTAGGAGGAGTAGGAGGAGAGAGAGAGGAGAGGAGGATGTAGGAGAGAGAGAGAGGAGGATAGGAGGAGAGAGAGAGGAGGATGAGGAGGATGTAGGAGGAGAGAGAGAAGAGGAGGATGTAGGAGGAGAGAGAAGAGGAGGATGTAGGAGGAGATGTAGGAGGAGAGAGAAGAGAGAGGAGAGAGGAGGATGTAGGAGGAGAGAGAGAAGAGGAGGATGTAGGAGAGAGAGAGAAGAGGATGTAGGAGGAGAGAGAGAAGAGGAGGATGTAGGAGGAGAGAGAGAAGAGGAGGATGTAGGAGGAGAGAGAGAAGAGGAGGAGGAGGATGTAGGAGGAGAGAGAGGAGGAGGATGTAGGAGGAGAGAGAGAAGAGGAGGATGTAGGAGGAGAGAGAGAAGAGGAGGATGTAGGAGAGAGAGATGTAGGAGGAGAGAGAGAGGAGAGGAGGATGTAGGAGGATGTAGAGAGGAGAGAGAGAGGAGAGGAGGATGTAGGAGAGAGAGAGAGAAGAGGAGGAGAGGAGGATGTAGGAGGAGAGAGAGAAGAGGAGGATGTAGGAGGAGAGAGAGAGAAGAGGAGGATGTAGGAGGAGAGAGAGAGGAGGAGTAGAGGAGAGAGAGAGAGGAGGAGAGAGAGAGAGAGGAGGATGTAGGAGGAGAGAGAAGAGGAGAGGAGGAGGAGAGAGGAGAGAGAGAGGAGGATGTAGGAGAGAGAGAAGAGGAGGATGTAGGAGGAGAGAGAGAGAGGAGGATGTAGGAGGAGAGAGAGAGAAGAGGAGGATGTAGGAGGAGAGAGAGAGAGGTTGGTTCAGTGAGCAGATCACTTCACAGGAGAGAAAAGCCCATTAAACCCAGAGTCGTGTGGAGAATCTGACTCGGCGAAAAAAAAAAAAAGAGAAGAATCACCTTCAACTCTCGACTACAGAAGAAGAAGAAGAAGAAGAAGAAGAAGAAGAAGAAGAGAGTGAAGCTGAAGAGACTCGTGCACGTCACATTTATTACAGATTACGACTCGAGCCTTTTCTAACTTTGCGGAGGTGGATTTTGGACCCTGACGTTAACGACTCGAGTCAGAGTTCTGTAAAGACGCTACAGGTCAAGCTCCAGGGATCCAGGTCGGGAAAAGAGGAAGATTCACTGAGGAGGTGATGCTAACTGTAGGCATGCTCTGTCTGAGGCTCTGTTACTCAGGTTAGACTCTAATGTGAGCTTTGTTTTTGGTCTTAAAATGTACCAGACGTACAGAGGCCAGTCAAACAGAAGTAAACAACAAGACCAGAAATTCAAGTTAATGCATCTGATATAAAAATGTATTGAACAGATACATATGTTCTCTAGTTTATGAAACTGTTGACCTTTTTTCTGTACCATTTTTGGTTCTAAAGTTCCATATGTTTTAAACAGACCATGTATGAAACATGGAACAAAAATGATTTCCCAAATTTCAAAGACCTGAAAATCATGTAAATAAATGTTTGTATTTCATCATATCTTGTGTTATTCCATCTTTGAACTGTTGATGAAGGAACATGATTTAAAAAAAAAAAAGTATTTAAAATGATAAAAATTTGCTTGGAAGGACTGACATATTTTATAGAAATTGTTTCCTTTCATTTTGAAGTAATATTAAAGTTTTCAGAAAAAAAAACTGACAAATGATGTAAAATCCTGCACCTTCTACTTGTTTGTACAATTTTCCCTCCGTTACTTTTCCCTCCGTTACCATGACCTTTCTTAATAAAAAATCTCATGAGTCAAAAAGTAAGAGGTTTTTCACCCTAATCTTGTACCATATGGTAGAAACTATATGAAGCAAATATTCAAACCAGTTTGTTAAGGATATGTAAGTGAGAACCAAGAGTTATCACTGTTTGGATTTATTGAACAAAAAGTGCTGCATATTTCATTCCCTCCGTTACCGACATGAATTTTTTGTCAACAACTTGAAAGAATATCACAGGTTTAACTTGACCCTGTTGGAGTGTAACTCTTTCCTACATTCTGATACTTTACTTATTTCAATAGTTCCTCTAGTTTCTGAATAAGAGACATTTGAATGTCAAAAATCTGACCCCTGTTTCCTCCGTTAACACTTGACTGAACCCTTAGGCAAATAGTTGCAGAAACAGGTGGGTTTTAACATTCTGGAATTTTACAGGGGGGTATTTGGGTGGGTAACGATTACACACGGGTGGGTCAGGACTAAATCAGGACTAAACCAGGACTATATCAGGTCTAAACCAGGACTTAAGACAGAGAGGGAGCAGGGTGTCTGCAAAGCACAATCGGGCGACTGTCGCACTTATCTCCATGAGGCGTGGAGCTCTACGCCGGTCCTTTCTCCTGTGGGTCACCTGACGGTCTACAGACAGTGAGTCCTGGTTTAGTCCTGGTTCAGTTCTGGTTTAGTCTTGGTTCAGTCTGTGGCATATGCAGTGCAAAAGTTTGATATAATCTCAGGTTAAAGGGCGGGTGCGAGTCTCCAAAAATGCACCCGTGCAGGACTCTGCGCTGTGGGCTCCATTACGGAATAAATTAATCTTGGGTTCGTTACATAAAGAAGGAGGAAAATAACAAAAGGACGACAGCAGCAGTAAGTTTTAAGAAGGACGTAAAAAGTGTTGTAAGTGTCCTGTGTGAGAAAAGTAAAGTGTATAAAGTGTGTGGTGAGGGGTTTTACAGACTTAAAACAGATAGAATAATTGTAAAAAATAAAGTTGACGACTTGGCAGATTTCACCGTTATTTTTCGAATGTAACGCCCGCGATAAACGAGGGACCACTGTATTCGCATTTTTATTCCATCCATCCATTTTCTTACAATTATCTGGGACCGGGTTGTGGGAGCAGCAGTCTAAGCAGGGACTCCCAGACTTCCTTCACCCCAGACACTTCCTCCAGGAGGACAGGAGGATGTTCCCAGGCCAGGCAAGAGACATAGTCCCTCCAGTGTGTCCTGGGTCTTCAGCGGGTCTTCCTCTCGGTGGGACATGCCCGGAACACCTCCCGAGGGAGACACCTGGGAGGCATCCGGAACAGATGCCCGAGCCTCAACTGGCTCTTCTCGATGTGGAGGAGCAGCGGCTCTACTCCGAGCTCCTCCCGTGTGACTGAGCTCCTCACCCTGTCTCTAAGGGAGACGCCCAGCCACCCTGCGGAGGAAACTCATTTCGAGCGCTTGTATCCGCGATCTCGTCCTTTCGGTCACTACCCAGAGCTCATGACCAGAGGTGAGGGTGGGAACACAGATTGACGGTAAATCAAGAGCTTCGCCTTTTGTCTCAGCTCCTCTTCACCACAACGGCCCGATATATCGACCGCATCACTGCAGACGCTGCACCGATCCACCTGTCAATCTCACGCTCCGTCCTCCCCTCACTCCAGAACAAGACCCAGAGACACTTGAACTCCTCCACTTGAGGCAGAGACTCTCCACCCTATTTAGTTCTGGTTTATTCCTGGTTCAGTCCTGGTTTAATCCTGGTTTAGTTCTGGTCTCATCTTGGTTCAGTCCTGGTTTAGTTCGTGTTTAGTTCTGATCTAGTTCTGGTTCTGTCCTTATTTAGTTCTGATTTAGTCCTGGTTTAGTTCTGGTTTAGTCTTGATTCAGTCCTGGTTTAGTCCTGTCTAGTCCTGGCTTGGTCCTGGTTTTTCTTTGGTTTCGTCCTGGTTCAGTCCTGGTTTAGTTCGTGTTTAGTTCTGATCTAGTTGTTCTTCAGTTCTTATTTAGTCCTGGTTTAATCCGGGTTCAGTCCTGTTTCTGTTCTTATTCAGTTCTGGTTTAATCCTGGTTTAGTTCTTTTGCAGTTCTGATTTAGGTCTGGTTCAGTCCAGTGTTAGTTCTAGTTTAGTCCTGATTTAGTCTTGGTTTAGTCTGGTTTAGTCCTAGTTTAATTCTTTTTTCAGTTGTTATTTAGTTCTAGTTTAGTTCTGGTTTAGTCGTGGTTAAATTCTGATTTAGTTCTTTTTTAGTCCTGGTTCAGTCCAGTGTTAGTCCGGGTTTAGTCCTCGTCTAGTCCTGTTTTAGTCCTGGTTTAGTCCTGTTTAGACCAGGATTCTAGTTCTGGCTTGGTCCTGGTTCAGTCCTGGTTTCGTCCTGGTTTAATCCTGGTTTTTAGTTCTTTTGCAGTCCTGGTTTATCTCTGGTCTAGTCCTGGTCTAGTCCTGGTTTAGTCCTGTCTAGTCCTGGCTTGGTCCTGGTTTTTCTTTGGTTTCGTCCTGGTTCAGTCCTGGTTTAGTTCGTGTTTAGTTCTGATCTAGTTGTTCTTCAGTTCTTATTTAGTCCTGGTTTAATCCGGGTTCAGTCCTGTTTCTGTTCTTATTTAGTTCTGGTTTAATCCTGGTTTAGTTCTTTTGCAGTTCTGATTTAGGTCTGGTTCAGTCCAGTGTTAGTTCTAGTTTAGTCCTGATTTAGTCTTGGTTTAGTCCTGGTTTAGTCCTAGTTTAATTCTTTTTCAGTTGTTATTTAGTTCTAGTTTAGTTCTGGTTTAGTCGTGGTTAAATTCTGATTTAGTTCTTTTTTAGTCCTGGTTCAGTCCAGTGTTAGTCCGGGTTTAGTCCTCGTCTAGTCCTGTTTTAGTCCTGGTTTAGTCCTGTTTTAGACCAGGATTCTAGTTCTGGCTTGGTCCTGGTTCAGTCCTGGTTTCGTCCTGGTTTAATCCTGGTTTTTAGTTCTTTTGCAGTCCTGGTTTATCTCTGGTCTAAGTCCTGGTCTAGTCCTGGTTTAGTCCTGGTCTAGTCCTGGCTTGTCCTGGTTTTTCTTTGGTTTCGTCCCGGTTCAGTCCTGGTTTAGTTCGTGTTTAGTTCTGATCTAGTTGTTCTTCAGTTCTTATTTAGTCCTGGTTTAATCCGGGTTCAGTCCTGTTTCTGTTCTTATTTAGTTCTGGTTTAATCCTGGTTTAGTTCTTTTGCAGTTCTGATTTAGGTCTGGTTCAGTCCAGTGTTAGTTCTAGTTTAGTCCTGATTTAGTCCTGGTTTAGTCCTAGTTTAATTCTTTTTCAGTTGTTATTTAGTTCTAGTTTAGTTCTGGTTTAGTCGTGGTTAAATTCTGATTTAGTTCTTTTTTAGTCCTGGTTTAGTCCAGTGTTAGTCCGGGTTTAGTCCTGTCTTAGTCCTGGTTTAGTCCTGGATTTAGTTCTGGTTGGTCCTGGTTCAGTCCTGGTTCGTCCTGGTTTAATCCTGGTTTTAGTTCTTGTTGCAGTCCTGGTTTATCTCTTAGTCCTGGTCTAGTCCGGTTTATCTGGTCTAGTCCTGGCTTTGTCCTGGTTTTTCTTTGGTTGTTCCTGGTTCAGTCCTGTTTTATCCGGTTTAGTCTGTTTAGTTCTGATCTAGTTGTTCTTCAGTTCTTATTTAGTCCTGGTTTAATCCGGGTTCAGTCCTGTTTCTGTTCTTATTTAGTTCTGGTTTAATCCTGGTTTAGTTCTTTTGCAGTTCTGATTTAGGTCTGGTTCAGTCCAGTGTTAGTTCTAGTTTAGTCCTGATTTAGTCCTGGTTTAGTCCTAGTTTAATTCTTTTTCAGTTGTTATTTAGTTCTAGTTAGTTCTGGTTTAGTCGTGGTTAAATTCTGATTTAGTTCTTTTTTAGTCTTGGTCCAGTCCAGTGTTAGTCCGGGTTTAGTCCTCGTCTAGTCCTGGTTTAGTCCTGTTTTAGTCCTGGTTTAGTCCTGTTTCAGACCAGGATTCTAGTTCTGGCTTGGTCCTGGTTCAGTCCTGGTTTCGTCCTGGTTTAATCCTGGTTTTTAGTTCTTTTGCAGTCCTGGTTTATCTCTGGTCTAGTCCTGGCTCAGTCCTGGTCTAGTCCTGGTCTAGTCCTGGTCCTGGTCCTGGTCCTCAGTCCTCTTCTCTCTCACGTGCACTGGACCATCTCGTGTTTGCGTTTGGACTAACCTCGTTACAGTAGAAACATCCCGCTCTGCTCCGTCTCCGTCTAATCTTAGAAACGCCGACTGCTCCGCGCCGCTTTTATTGATTGCAATTCCAACGATGCTTTACTTTGGCCGTAATGGAACAGGTCGGGTCGGCGATGTCGCTTTAATGAGGCCATATTTCCAGACGAAGGGCCCCGGGTCTTTGTTTCTCCAGTTTTGATTAAAATCTCCGAATACAAAGCCCGAGAATGTTCGACTATAATCAGTCCTTGTTAGTAAATGGTCCCACAAGTCGACACAATAAAAGTCCAGGATTATGTAAAAAAAAAAAAAACTGACTCTTGTGAGGTTTAAGTCTTGGTTTAGTCCTGGTTTAGACCTGGTTTAGACCTAGTTTGGTCCTGGTTTAGTCCTGGTTTAGTTCTGGTTTAGTCCTGGTTTAGTCAGTCTGGTTCTGGTTCAGTTCCTGGTTAGTCTGGTTTAGTCAGTGTCCTGGTTTAGTCCTGGTTTAGTCCTGGTTCAGTCCTGGTTTAGTCCTGGTTTAGTCCTGGTTCAGTCCTCTGGTTTAGTCTGGTTTAGTCCTGGTTTAGTCCTGTTCCTGGTTCAGTGGTTCAGTCCTGGTTTAGTCTGGTTCAGTGGTTTAGTTCTGGTTCAGTCCTGGTTCAGTCCTGGTTTAGTCCTGGTTTAGTCCTGGTTCAGTCCTGGTTCAGTTCTGGTTTAGTCCTGGTTCAGTCCTGGTTCAGTCCTGGTTCAGTCCTGGTTCAGTTCCTGGTTTAGTCTCTGAGTCCTGGTTCAGTCCTGGTTTAGTCCTGGTTCAGTCTGGTTTAGTCCTGGTTTAGTCCTGGTTTAGTCCTGGTTCAGTCTTTCTTTTAGTCTGTTAGTCCAGTTCAGTTCTGTTTGGTCCTGGTTTAGTCCTGTGTTTCAGACCTAAAGGTCCTGGTTATGTCTCTGTGTTAATCCTGTTTAGTCCTGTTTTAGTCCTGGTTCAGTCCTGGTTTAGACCTAGTTTGGACCTGGTTCAGTTCTGGCTCAGTTCTTATTAGTTCTTGATTCAGTCCGGGGTTAGTTCTAGTTTAGTCCTGTTTTAGTCCTGGTTTGGACCTAGTTTGGTCCTGGTTCAGTTCTGGTTTCAGTCCTGGTTTAGACCTGTTTGGTCCTGGTTTAGTCCTGGTTTAGTCCTGGTTCAGTCCTGGTTTCAGTCCTGGTTTAGTCCTGATTTAGTCCTGGTTCAGTCCTGGTTTAGTCCTGGTTCAGTTCTGGTTTAGTCCTGGTTTAGTCCTGGTTCAGTCCTGGTTTAGTCCTGGTTCAGACCTAGTTTAGTCCTTTTTTAGTCTTGTTTTAGACCAGGATTCTAGTTCTGGCTTGGTCCTGGTTTAATCCTGGTTTAATCTTGTTTTAGACCAGGACAATAAAGGTCCTGGATTATGTAAAAATAGACTCTTGTGAGGTTTAAATCCTGGTTTAGTCCTGGTTTAGTCCTGGTTCAGTCTTGGTTCAGTCCTGGTTTAGACCTAGTTTAGTCCTGTTTTAGCCTTGGTTTAGACCTGGTCTAGTCTTGGTTTAGTCCTGGTTCAGTCTTGGTTCAGTCCTGGTTTAGACCTAGTTTGGACCTGGTTCAGTTCTGGTTCAGTTCTCATTTAGTTCTGATTCAGTCCGGGGTTAGTTCTAGTTAAGTCCTGTTTTAGTCTTGATTTAGACCTGGTTTATTTCTGTTTTAGTCCTGTTTTCGACCAGGACTCTAGTTCTGGCTTGGTCTTGGTTTAGTCCTGGTTTAGTCCTGGTTTTAGTTCTGTTTTCAGTCCATATATGGCACAAAAGTCCGGCATCACATGACGGAATCGTCCATTTTTTCAGTTTGGTTTTGAAGCCAAGTAATGTCTAAAAAGTAAAATTAATAGGTTTTTTTTTTTTGTTTTTCTTTTTCTTATTTTTGGTTTTATTTTGAAAAACTAATGAACGAATGATACACAGTTTGTACAAAAACCAGGTCAACAAATTTGCATTTTTACTCTCACAATTCAGTTTTACACTAGAGCCTCTTTAAAATCCCGTCTATTGTTTCGGAAAACCTCGGAAAACCCTTTTTATTTATTTATTTTCCCGTTCGCAATCAAACCAGCCCGAACGCAGCCAGAGCCCCGGGCCACTCCGCCAGAACTAAACCAGAACTGAACCAGAACTGAACCAGAACTGAACCAGGACTGAACCAGGACTGAACCAGGACTGAGTGTCGAGATGGGCCCAGAGGTGCGCCCACGTAGACTGTCGGGTGACCAGACCAAGACCAGGCCAGGACTGAGACCGGATTAGTCCTGGTTTAGTCCTAGTTTAGACTGGGATCAGTCCTGGTTCAATCCTGGTTCAGTCCTGGTTTAGACCTGTTTTAGTTCTGTATTAGTCCTGTTTTGATCTTGGTTTAGACCTGGTTTAGTCTTGTTTTAGTCCTGGTTTAATCCTGGTTTAGACCTGTTTTAGTCCTGGTTCAGTTTTGGATCAGTCACGGTTTAGTCCTGTTTTAGTCCTTGTTTAGACCTGGTTTAGTCCTGGTTTAGACCTGTTTTATACCTGTTTGAGTCTTGTTTTAGTTCTGTTTTAATCCTGGTTCAGTCCTGGTTTAGACCTTGTTTAGTCCTGGTTTAGACCTGTTTTAGTTCTGTATTAGTCCTGTTTTGATCTTGGTTTAGACCTGGTTTAGTCTGTTTTAGTGGTCCTGGTTTAATCCTGTTTAGTCCTGTTTTAGTCCTTGTTTAGACCTGGTTTAGTCCTGGTTTAGACCTGTTTTAGTCCTGTTTTAGACCTGGTTTATACCTGTTTGAGTCTTGTTTTAGTTCTGTTTTAATCCTGGTTCAGTCCTGGTTTAGACCTGGTTTAGTCCTGTTTTAGTCCTGTTTTAGTTTTAGTCCTGGTTCAGTCCTGGTTTAGACCTGGTTTAGTCCTGGTTCAGTCCTGGTTTAGACCTGGTTTAGTCCGTATATTAATGACGGAACACGTCTGATTTTCATTTTGGTTTTGGAGACAAATAACGTCACAGTTCATCTCTCACCGCGCTCCTCTTCAGTTTTACACTAGAGCCTCTTTAAAATCCCGCCTATTGTTTCGGAAAACCTCGGAAAACCCTTTTTATTTATTTATTTTCCCGTTCGCAATCAAACCAGCCGTGTCACGTCGGCGACACGAGCGCCGCCAGAGCCCCGGGCCGCTCCGCCGTCATGATTGCTCTCTCCGCGTCCACAAAATTAAATCTTTCTAATTTCAGCTCACACTTCTCCAAATTGTCGAACATCGTTTTTTTTTTTTTTTTTTTTTTTCCCGCGCTCGTAGATTGCTTTCTTGCCTTTGATTGTTTTGTCTCGGGCGGCCCGGCGTCGCCCTCGGTAACAGCCCGTCACTTTGCATGTAGCGTTCGTGCGAGATTTGATGAGGCAGTGTTTTTTTTATTACGGCGGTTTTCGCGGCATTAAAAAGCCTGATTCCCGGCGAAGTGCTGCCGATTCCCGCGCTTGATTGAATCCGGTATGATAAAAAAAGGCTTTCAGTGGGATTATTAGGGCGTTTTTTTTTTTACAGACCGGAGACGCGGCGTGAGGTTTGAATCGCTAATCAGGCCACAATAAAAAAGGAACGCGGGTTTCATCAGATGCACCTGTTGTCTGATGGCGGCTCTTGTGTCGGAGAATTCATCGCCAAATCTGAGGTAAAAATCACGGATCATTGTTCAGTTTTTGTACTTGAGGCGGGTTTCAGACTTGTCCTGGTCTGGCCTTGGTTCAGTTCAGGTTTAATTCTGGTTTAGTTCTAAGTTTGTCCATTTTTAGTCCTGTCTAGTCCTGGTTTAGTCCTGGTTTAGTCCTGGTTTGTTTTGGTCCTTATTTAGTTCTGGTGTAGTCCAATTTTAGTCTTAGTTTAGTCCTGGTTTAGTTCTGGTTTAGACCTGGTTTAGTCCTGTTTTAGTCCTGGTTTAGACCTATTTTAGTCCTGTTTTAGTCCTGGTTTAGTCCTGGCTTAGATCTGGCTTAGATCTGGTTTAGTCCTGGTTTAGACCTGGTTTAGTCTGGTTTAGTCCTGTTTTAGTCCTGGTTTAGTCCTGGTTTAGTCCTGGTTTAGTCCTGGTTTAGACCTGGTTTGGTCCTGGTTTAGACCTGGTTTGGTCCTGGTTTAGTCCTGATTGGTTTGGTCCTGGTTTAGACCTGGTTGGTCCTGGTTTAGTCCTGGTTTAGTTCTCTTTCAGTTCTTATTTAGATCTGGTTTAGTCCCGTCTTGGTCTTGGCTTGGTCCTGGTTTAATCCTGGTTTAGTTCTGGTTCAGTCCTGTTTTAGTCTTGGTTCAGTCCTGATTTAGTGCGGGTCTAGTCCTGGTCCTGGTTTAGTCCTGGTTTAGTCCTGGTTTAATCCTGGTTTAGTTCTTTTTCTGTTCTTATTTAGTCCTGGTTCAGTTCAGCGTTAGATCTAGTTTAGTTCTGGTTTAACTCTGGTTTAGTCTTGGTCTAGTCCTGGTTTAATCCTGGTTTAGTTCTGTTTCAGTCCTTGGTTATTTCTGGTTTAGTCTTGGTTCAGTCTTTATTTAGTCCTGGTTTAGCCTTGGTTTAGTCCTGGTTTAGTCCTGGTTTGGTTTAGTCCTGGTTTAGTCCTGTTTTAGTCCTGTTTAGTCCTGGTCTAGTCCTGGTCCAGACGGTCAGAGCATCGACCATCTTGACTCTCTAAACTCTTCGGCAAAGTTTGAACCGATCAAAATGGACGGAGTTCCTCTTGGACACTCGTTTTTCCGACATCATCACGCAGCTTGTGACTTTGGTAAGTTCGGATAATGCCGGAAAAACGCTCGGAAACCCGCCACTGTCAACTTTTTTTTTTTTTAAAACAAGGAATAAACTAAATCTATCTTTTATGTTTGGAAAGTTCTGCGCGATTATATAAAACAAATTCCCAGGTATCGAGCACGAAACCGTCGGACTTGAAGGGTTAAAGGATCCGATAAAGTCTTCCGTCCTGTTCCGTCCTGTTCCGTCCTGCTCCGTCCTGCTCCGTCCTGTTCCGTCCTGTTCCGTCCTGTTCCGTCCTGTTCCGTCCTGTTCCGTGCTCCCGTGTTGCCTCGTGTACATTCAGCCTCCTACAGTTGGACTTCGACGGCGGCGCTTTGTTTCCGTGTCATTTCCAAACGCTCGGTGTCCCTCAAGGCCGCCTCAGATGTTTTATCAAAGGCTTCGTTTGGTGCGAAGCGGAGGCCCCCCCGTCCCCTCCGTCCCCCCCGGCGCTCGGACACTCGCATCTATCAGGACGCGGCGAAAATCCATATCGGAAAAGTCCACCCAGGTCCGAACCGCCACAGGTGAAATGTGGAACAGACGGAGACAAGACGGAGCGCGGACGAGGAGACTAAAGATGGACGAGCTTTGTGTTTTGAAATCGATAAAAGTGAGGATCCGGCTCGGAAAATACCTCACACACAAACACGGACCGGACGAAACAAACGGAGAAATGTGCAGGAGAGAACGAATTTGTTAACTCTTTCCCCCACGAAGACGACATTTGACGTCCCCTTTGTTTCCTTCATGACGTGTCTTGACGCCTCCGCCGTTTCACTAAAGACGTGATTTGACGAACATTAGAAACGGCTCGGTTTTTCACACTACAACAAGGATCAAGGATGCGTTTTCGCCGATTTTTTCCAGAGTTAATCGAAGTAGTAGTTGTAACTTCTGGAAAAAACACAACACGAAACACGAGCGATGGAAAGATCGCGGCGCACAGTTTTAGAAATAATGAGGAGCGGACGTATTTTATGGATACGTTTAGAGAAAGTGACTTTTATAGATTTCAAAGTGATGATGAAGTTGATTATAAAGTGGAAAACAGCGACAGTGACGAACTTTCAGAGAGTGAAACTTACAAAGGTGAGAATGTCGCTGATGCGTCTGTGTGGAGTCCTGCGATATTCAAACAAACTATCAGAGACTTTATACTCGATTATGAACCAAAATTGTCCCAAAATCTGGATGTTTGTCAGACGAGTCCTTTGAAATATTTCAGTCTTTTTTTCCAAGATGAGATGTTTGACAGAATCACTACAGAAACAAACTCTTATGTGGAGCTCTGCACACGAGAAAGTAACCAAGACGACAAATACTGGACACTGACGGGGAAGAGTTTTATTATTATTATATTATATTATAATAAGATAAATGTGTTAAATAAGTGAAATGGAAAAAATGAATTAGGTCCACACAGGTGAACAACAGGTAAAAACAGGTGCACACTTGTCTGTACTGTATCTGGTGAAATGAAATCTGTTTAAATACTTTGACAAATATATATATTTTTATTCTTTTATGAATATAGTGCCCAGAACATGCAGATATCAGATGCTGAATGTAGTTTTTTTGTTTTTTTGATTTTGCACCTGACCAGTTAAACTCTCATGTTCATTGAGCTGTTATAAACCTGTAAATGAGTTGAATCACATTTAAACATCCAGAAATGAAGAGTTCAGAGTCTAAGTCTACGTTCAGACTGCAGGGCTTAACGCTCAATTCCGATTTTTTTGTGAAATCCGATGTTTTTGCGAGGTCGTTCACATTTCCAGTTAAATGTGACTTGTATGTGACTCCAGTGTGAACATTAAACGGCCCGAAAGTGTCCCACATGTGACACTGGAGACACGACGACGTCAACCGCAGCGAGCGTCTCTGTGTTTACAGAAGTTGTCCAAACATGGACGCAGCATCGAGCGCCTGGAGATTTTAAAGTTCCTCTCGTACCGGAGCCAGAACATGAACAACTTACTTGTTTTAAGGAGGAGATTGAGAAGGAGAAGGACGAGGTTTTTGGTCGTGGTGTTTTGTGGGGCAGCGGCAGCGACGTCCGTTGAAAGGAACGTGTGGATGTGGAGACGGAGCCAAGAGTGGTGAGTGGTGATGTGCTTCACTTCAGTCACACAGAGTTCATTAACAATTTTCACCGACTTCAGTGCAGAATAGTGACGTTTGTGTCTTGTTGATAACGTGTAGGTGGATGAATGCACTTTGGCCGTTCAGACTGAAGTCACATGTCAAAAGATCAGATATGTATCAGTTTCAGGAGCACATATCCAAGTGTCCTGGGTCACATTTAAAAAAATCGGATCTGTGTGGTTCAGACTGTCAATAAAAGATCAGATACAGGAACATAGGGGCCAAAAAATTGGATTTGGGTCACTTCAGGCTGCAGACTGAACATAGACTAAGGTTTCCAGAGATACAAATATGTCTGTGTTTCAATTAAGTTCATGAGTGTGAAAATCATTTATAATCATTTGTGGAAGTCTGTTTTCTTTTATACAGTTATGTTCTATGTTGAGCTCTAGTCATATATGTTTGTGTTGTTCCTAGTCGGCGTCCAAGGGGGAAAGAGTTAAAGCTGCATTCTGTAACTTTTTGGTTCGGGGTCTAACCAAATGTTCCACAGTTGCCACATTTACATGAGAGCTTTAATTCTGAATAAAAAAATATTAAATTCTCCTGGTCCTGGTTTAGCCTTGATTTTGTTCTGGTTTAGTTCTACTTCAGTCCTTATTTAGTCCTCGTTTATAGAAGTATCGGATCGGGACTCGGTATCGGCACATACTCAAAATCAAATGACTCGGATTTGGACTCAAAAAACAGTGATCAGGACCTTTGAACTTGTCTATCGGGAGACAAAAGCGCAGACCGTCAACCAAAAAATAAAATACAATAAAAAACACGTAAATGCGTTTTAATCGTTGCCTGACTTTGCCCGTCTTTGCTGTTCAGTTCACGATATCTTCTGCTGAAATCTGAGCATCAAAACATTTAAAACGTCCAACTAAAGCTCTGGTAATACTTTCTTTTTGTCTCTACAAGTGAAAATGACATTTGTAGTTTGGCAATTACCTCGCGTGTGATTTCCCCGGTAACACACAATCCAACCCTATAACCAAAACACCGAGTCGGGGTTCACTCCGAGAGCCAATTCTGTGATTTTTTAAAAACCGCGCACGTTTCAATCACCTTTCATTCTCTGTTCATTTAAACGATCATTTTGTATTTATTAAGAAATCTTTGTAAACATGTTTTGCTGGGAAACAATAACCTTGAACTTGAACGCGGCAAAAAAAATAAAAATCCAAGTAAACAGCTCTGCCAAAAACGAGAAAAATAAAATCAAAACGGGGCTGTAGGTGTAGCGGGGAGACTCGGACAGATGGGCACACTTCACCAAATAATGCCGGAGGCCGTTTCTGTCAAAACACCGCCTGCTGCTCGACATTACAAGCTTTTAATTGGATTTTGTTAATTTCTATTGTCGCGTATGATATTTACAAAGCGTTATAAGGCCAGCCGATGTTGATTTTGTGGTGTGTTTTTTTTTTTTGGGTTTTTTTTGTATATCTGGACACGCCGGGCCGGTATGATGGATGTGGGCAGCTGTTGTTGACTCTTGTCTCTGAATCTGCCCAAAGCAACAAGCAGCAAAACAATTGGACAAAAGCGCCTGAGAGAATCCGAGAGAATCTGCTGTTTCCCACCGAACACAACAGCGTTTAAAGTAAAGACAGGTACGGCCATTTTGTGCTTTAAAATTAAATGAGCCAAGGAGCCGCATGTGTTACTTTAAAAAAAAAAAAAAAAAAAAAAAGTATTAAAAGGGACTGGACAGTTGTTTTCAATGTCTGTTTTTACCTCGTCCAGATAAAAGGAAATGAACTGATCTGAGCAGTTTCTCCAGTGTCTCTGTATTTTGATAATAGTGAATTATTTAAAATGTTCTGCCTTTTACACTGACTGGAATATGTAAATATGTTTGAAGTGTTGAATTACCAAACTCAAACTGAAATACAATTACAATAGTTTGTTGTTCATATGATTATGGATCTAAGTAGTTTATGCAGACTTTTTAAACTAAAGTACAAAAGTAGTAGTAGTACTACTAGTAGTAGTAATATCAGCTGTAGCAATAGCAGTAACTGAAGCAGTTGCTGTAGTAGTAGTAGTAGTAGTAGTAGTAGTAGTAGTAGTTAGTAGTAGTAGTAGTAGTATTAAATACAATCAATCAATGAACCTGTCCAGGGCACTGGTGCTCGTGACTAGACACTTCACCCACATTGCCTAATATGAAAGTGGTGTGTGTGTGTGTGTGTGTGTGTGTGTGTGTGTGTGTGTGTGTGTGTGTGTGTGTGTGTGTGTGTGTGTGTGTGTGTGTGTGTGATGGTGGTGGTCGGAGGGACCATTGGCGCTGATTGGCACTGGCAGCTGCGCCTCTGTCAGTCTGCCCCAGGGCAGCTGTGGCTACAGCAGTAGTTCACCATCACCAGGTACAGAGTGAATGAATAATATAAGCTGAATGTAAAGATCTGTAAAGCGTCTTTGTGACAAAAATGTCTGTGAAAAGCGCTTTATAAATGGGGACTTACTTAGTATTGGCAGATTTAAACGCAGTAGTTCACGAGTGTCAAACTCATAATCACAGAGCGGCAAAATTAAAAACTGGGACTAAGTCGTGGGCCAAATTATTTATTTATTGAAAAATTTCTATAACATCTGCATGTTTTCTCTTCTTTCAAGATCTGTAATGTTAAACCTTTTCTTATTAAAATAAATGTTTAATAATAGTTTTGCTTAAACATTAAATCCAGAACAAAACAGAATATAAAATACTAACAAAATTTGGAATAAATAATGTGTTTATAGTCGATCTGTGTGCAGCTCTAATACAGATTTGATATGATCTCGCGGGCCAAATAAAATTATATCACGGGCCAAAAAAGGCCCCTGGGCCTGAGTTTGACATGTCTGTAGTAGTTGTTTGCATTGGACTTCACATGTACATTACATTAGGTTATGATATCAATAAAATGGGAGTTGGACGAGCAGATATATTTAGTGGTGTAAAAATTCACTGTAAATCTTCAGGTGATTATAAAACTTAGGTTTGGCTCTACTGGATTTTAAATTGAGTTGGTTTAAGTGACATTTACTGTTATTCTGTCTCTTTATGTCATATTTAAAAACAGTGAGTCGGACTAAAGGCATTTTTACATCACATTTTAACCTGTGATGCAAAAATGCCTGAAAGTAAATAAACTACTGCTTAGACTTTAGCGGTGCGTGCGCACTGCTGTCATTAATTATATTTTAATAATTATGATAATTAATAAATAATTATTATAATTAATTATATGTGTAAATGCAGATCATTCACACCTCTGTTCGCAGCTCATTTATATGTCAGGGCAGGTCCAGTCACATGTACAGACACTAACGTCACTGTTTATGTGTGACAGCTACAGCAGCTCAGCGCTAAACAACGAGAAAACCAAAAGTATCTTTAAAACCGACACATTTACAACACTCAGAGCTCACGCAGGCCCCTCCCACATCACAAGTCTGCACTAATAAGTGTCCGTTTAATCCTGACTCAAAACAATCGTCTGTAAAAATAATATAATCCAGTATGTTGACAGCAGCTGCGTGTGTAAACAAGCACACGAGTGACACGACTCTAGTAGTAGAAGCAGTAGCTGCTGCAGTAGTAATAGTACTAACAATTTGAGTTGTAGTGGAAGGAGGAGGATTGGAGTAGTACTGGCAGTAGTATAGATGTAAATTCAATAGCCGTGTGTGTGAGATCCTTGTGTGCACGTTTCTCCGTCTCACATTGTGTGTGTTTGTAAAAGCCCGTACACATGTTCCTCACATTGTGTGTGTTTGTAAAAGCCTGTACACACAGCCTGTACCTGTCCCTCCGTGGTCTCCGGCCCTCTGCCCACTTGGCCCACAGAACGCCCCCGTGTGTGTGTGTGTGTGTGTGTGTGTGTGTGTGTGTGTGTGTGTGTGTGTGTGTGTGTGTGTGTGTGTGTGTGTGTGTGTGTGTGTGTGTCTCTGGCTCTGCCTCGTCGCCTCCTCCAGAACCACGTCCCGGACTCATCCTGGACCTGAGCCGGATCATAACCGGTTTGTGTCGGGGTTTTTAGCTGGCCGTGTCCGCTCCTCTTCATGCACTAAAACGAGAAAGAATCCGACATGTTGATCCGGCGAAAGCACAAAAGGGTAAAAGAGTCGAGTTCAGAGGTGAGAGGGAAGAAAACAGATTTAAAGACGGGAGTATTAGACTAAATCAGCAATTACGCTCTGAAGGGGTGTGACTTAGCATGAGGAGTAAAGGGGATGAAATGAAAAGTACACCTTATCATTCTGCAAAATATCGTTAAAGAAAACAACCTGGCAAAAAAAAAATTTAAAAATAAAAGAAAAAAATTTATGTATGAGTGTAATTGGGACTTTTCCTGATTAGTCTGTCTGAAATGTTTCACAGTGTGGCATTAAACTTGTGTCCATGGAGAGAAACTTGAATGGACATTAAAAACAAATAAATAAAAGAAAAACATGGAATATTTCTGGATCAGCACCAGATGACATCAAGCAGTGGAGACAAGTGTCCGAAAACCGAGAATAAATCAGCACTAAGGCAATGAAACAGGACTAAACCAGGACTAAACCGGGACTAAACCAGGACTAAACCAGGTAATGAAACAGGACTAAACCAGGACTAAACCAGGACTAAACCAGGTAATGAAACAGGACTAAACCAGGACTAAACCGGGACTAAACCAGGACTAAACCAGGACTAAACCAGGACTAAACCAGGCAATGAAACAGGACTAAACCAGGACTAAACCAGGCAATGAAACAGGACTAAACCAGGACTAAATCAGGCAATGAAACATGACTAAATCAGGACTAAACCAGGACTAAACCAGGACTAAATCAGGCAATGAAACAGGACTAAACCAGGACTAAACCGGGACTAAACCAGGACTAAATCAGGCAATGAAACAGGACTAAACCAGAACTAAACCAGGACTAAACTAGGACTAAACCAGGCAATGAATCAGGACTAAACCAGGACTAAACCAGGCAATGAAACAGGACTAAACCGGGACTAAACCAGGACTAAATCAGGCAATGAACCACGACTAAACCAGGACTAACCCAGGTAATGAAACAGGACTAAACCAGGACTAAACTAGGGCTAAACCAGGACTAAACCAGGACTAAACCAGGCAATGAATCAGGACTAAACCAGGACTAAACTAGGACTAAACCAGGTAATGAAACAGGACTAAACCAGGACTAAACTAGGGCTAAACCAGGACTAAACCAGGATGAAACCAGGCAATGAATCAGGACTAAACCAGGACTAAACTAGGGCTAAACCAGGACTAAACCAGGCAATGAATCAGGACTAAACCAGGACTAAACTAGGACTAAACCAGGCAATGAATCAGGACTAAACCAGGACTAAACCAGGACTAAACCAGGCAATGAATCAGGACTAAACCAGGACTAAACCAGGCAATGAAACAGGACTAAACCAGGACTAAACTAGGGCTAAACCAGGACTAAACCAGGACTAAACCAGGCAATGAATCAGGACTAAACCAGGACTAAACTAGGACTAAACCAGGTAATGAAACAGGACTAAACCAGGACTAAACCAGGATGAAACCAGGCAATGAATCACGACTAAACCAGGACTAAACTAGGGCTAAACCAGGACTAAACCAGGCAATGAATCAGGACTAAACCAGGACTAAACTAGGACTAAACCAGGCAATGAATCAGGACTAAACCAGGACTAAACCAGGACTAAACCAGGCAATGAATCAGGACTAAACCAGGACTAAACCAGGACTAAACCAGGCAATGAATCAGGAATAAACCAGGACTAAACTAGGACTAAACCAGGTAATGAATCAGGACTAAACCAGGACTAAACTAGGGCTAAACCAGGACTAAACCAGGACTAAACCAGGACTAAACCAGGACTAAACCAGGTAATGAAACAGGACTAAACCAGACCACACAACTTCAAAATGTTAAAAGCCAAAGAATAAAAATGGGTTTTTAGACGAGACTTAAAACACTCCACTTTTCTGTGATTTTTTGGGGCTTTTCGGACGTGGGGGACCTGGTTTCACGTCTTGATTTAGACACCTCCATCTGGACCTCACTCTCACACCTCCGAGAAAATAATAAAAACAATAAAACCTCTGTACAGTGCAGCGGGGGCATTCACGGACTAAAACTGTTCCATGTTCATTACTTTCTCGATGTATTTTATTCGTATTTTACATGGAATTCACATGTGTTAATTTGCTTTTAATTGAATAAAGAGATTTCTCCAAACATGGCACTTCGTTAGTCACTTCCATTTTAGGAGGATTAAAATAATGAAGGATTAGCACGAGTGTTTTATGCACGGATGAGGAATGTTCTCATTACGACTAATGGAAATACAGTTTTAATTTGAGTTTTGATGGACATGTCTTTTGTATTTGCTCCATTTGTTGATTCAGTAGTATTTTATTTAGCGACATGTCATCAGGCAGCACTTTGAGAGTCAGCGGTGTAATGTTATGTCGACAACTTTTAATATTTTACCAATAATTTTCTATTTGAATCATATTGAAATGCATAAGAAGGTTAAGTTACACTATATTGTCCCCAGAGACAATTTTGCCTTTGAACTTCCCTGGGATCCAGAAGTCAGAGCATATTGTTGGGACAAGGCAAGTTTATTTGTACAGCACAATTCGTACACAAAGTAATTCAAAGTGCTTTAGAATAAGAAATACATTAAAATCATAATAAAAACAAATCAAAACATAAATAATCATGAAGATTAAAATTAAAAAAGAGACATAAATTGGAGAGAAGAGTGCGGAATGAAAACCTTTCAGTTTTATGCACAGTTAAACAGAAATGTTTAGAGTCTGGATTTAAACAGCGTCACAGAAGAGTCTGTCTCACATGTTCAGACTGTTCCAGGTTTTAGCTGCATGAATCCTGAAACTCTGACTCCCCTTGTTTAGTCGTGACTCTGGGCACCAGCAGGAGTTGGTCCCTGAGCTCCTCAGAGTGTGAGATGTTCATATGACACTAACATGTCACAGATGGACTTTGGTGCTCGGCCATGGAGACACTTGTACAAACAGAGCTGCTTTAAAGTCTCTGAGCCACAGGAGCCAGAGCAGAGACCTGAAACCAGGACTTATGTGCTCGTACTTCCTAGTTCGAGTCAGGACCCGAGCTGCAGCGTTCTGGATGTTCTGGATGTTCTGGATGTTCTGGATGTTCTGCAGCGTCTCACAGCTCGTTTGGAGAGACCAGTGAGCAGAACATTACAGTATCTAACCTACTGGAGACAAACACATGGATAAGTTTCTCCAAGTCTGATTTAGACAGTAAACCTTTGATTTTTGCTATGTTTTTTAGATGGTAAAAGGCTGCAGATGTTATTGATTTGATGTGGCTGTTAAAGTTCAAGTCTGAGTCCATTATTACCCCGAGATTTCTTGCCTGATTTGAAGGTTTTAGAGAGAGAGACTGGAGGTGATGCTGACACTGTCCCTTTGTTTCTGTGGACCAAACACTATGACTTCAGTCTTGTCGGAGTTTAGCTGGAGAAAGTTGTTTTGCATCCACACACTGATCTGTTGGACGCAGTGACAAAGTGAGTCCACTGGTCCATCGTCTCCTGCTGCCAGAGAGACGTAGATCTGAGTGTCGTCTGCATAATTGTGGGACAATAAGTCGCACCAGCCAAAAAATGCATAGTCAAGAAGAAAAGAAAAAAAAAAACAAAACATATGTAGCCCACCTAAACCCAGTATAGTGAGGTAAGGGCTCCTGAGTTCCTTAGTAACTCTAATTCTAATCAAAAATATAGAAATCAAATTATTTACCAAACCGAGCAGAATGAATTATTAATGCAAATTTACTGGGTTAGCAAATTTTTAAGAATATCTGAACAAGTGAATGAAATGTAGACAATATCAAAATATGAAACTGTGGGCCCACGCACACACACACACACACACACACACACACACACACACACACACACACACACACACACACACACTAAGAAGTTATAATACAGTTAAAACAAGGCCTGTGCGCTGCTTGGGAGCGGTGTGGCCCAAAACAGAACGGCCGCTTCACTCTCCGAGCCAAATCAAATATTTTAGGTCCCTGGTTTTGTAGTTTTGTGTGCAGTTGTTATAGGTCAGATCCGGATGAAAACGCATTTACAGGTTCCAAGATGGCGGCGCGGTCACGTCCGCTGCTCCCCGCCGGTCTCCTCCCGTACGTCCCTCACACGCCATCCCGCTCTTCTACACGACAGGCTTTCAAATCTCAGGTTGAGAAATAAAACAGTCTTTGTAGTGAGCTGTTTTAACTTCACTACTGAATGTGCAATAATTATAACTAAAACTGCACATAGGCTTAGGGAATGTGCAATAATTATAACTAAAACTGCACATAGGCTTAGGGAATGTGCAATCAAAACTGCACATAGGCTAAGGGAATGTGCAATAATTATAACTAAAACTGCACATAGGCTTAGGGAATGTGCAATCAAAACTGCACATAGGCTTAGGGAATGTGCAATCAAAACTGCACATAGGCTTAGGGAATGTGCAATCAAAACTGCACATAGGCTTAGGGAATGTGCAATCAAAACTGCACATAGGCTTAGGGAATGTGCAATCAAAACTGCACATAGGCTTAGGGAATGTGCAATAATTATAACTAAAACTGCACATAGGCTTAGGGAATGTGCAATCAAAACTGCACATAGGCTTAGGGAATGTGCAATCAAAACTGCACATAGGCTTAGGGAATGTGCAATAATTATAACTAAAACTGCACATAGGCTTAGGGGATGTGCAATAATTATAACTAAAACTGCACATAGGCTTAGGGAATGTGCAATAATTATAACTAAAACTGCACATAGGCTTAGGGAATGTGCAATAATTATAACTAAAACTGCACATAGGCTTAGGGAATGTGCAATCAAAACTGCACATAGGCTTAGGGAATGTGCAATCAAAACTGCACATAGGCTTAGGGAATGTGCAATAATTATAACTAAAACTGCACATAGGCTTAGGGAATGTGCAATAATTATAACTAAAACTGCACATAGGCTTAGGGAATGTGCAATAATTATAACTAAAACTGCACATAGGCTTAGGGAATGTGCAATAATTATAACTAAAACTGCACATAGGCTTAGGGAATGTGCAATAATTATAACTAAAACTGCACATAGGCTTAGGGAATGTGCAATCAAAACTGCACATAGGCTTAGGGAATGTGCAATCAAAACTGCACATAGGCTTAGGGAATGTGCAATCAAAACTGCACATAGGCTTAGGGAATGTGCAATAATTATAACTAAAACTGCACATAGGCTTAGGGAATGTGCAATAATTATAACTAAAACTGCACATAGGCTAAGGGAATGTGCAATAATTATAACTAAAACTGCACATAGGCTTAGGGAATGTGCAATAATTATAACTAAAACTGCACATAGGCTTAGGGAATGTGCAATAATTATAACTAAAACTGCACATAGGCTTAGGGAATGTGCAATAATTAATAGAACAGAAGAATGCAAGGACTTGCCTGTTAAGGATAATTTAAGGGTCGTGTTGGTGCATCACTCGTGGTCATACTGGTCTCATATTTACTTTGTTTTATGGTGTTTGTTTATGTGCTGCTTTGTGTTGTCCTGTTTTTTGATAAAACATGTTACCCCCTGTCCCAAGACAAATTTCTCCCATGGGAGACAATAAAGGATTATCTTATCTTATCTTATCTTATCTTATCTTATCTTATCTTATTCAGTTGAGAGCACCCGCTTAGCGAATGCAAAAAAAAAGAAACGGAACTAACGTCTAAAACTTTCCTTCAGTGCTTCTGTGCAGGTCCGTCTTCGCGCTGAATAACGTCCATTCGCTCTCCACAATCGTGTAAAACAAGTCTCTACTTCCGACTATTTGGCCAACAGTCCGAAGGCTTGTCATACACCATAAAAGTTCCGAATTATCTCCTTATTTAGTTGTTTTTTTCTCTTCTCTGTCTTTTCTCTCGAGGTGAAGCTAACGCTCCGCCGACACTCACTTCCGGTTCACCGTGTGTAAAGTCAATACAAAAAATGGCCAGCAGCAGCAGTACACATTCATAGCACTTCCTGTAGAATTTCAAAATAAAATTAAATAAACTACATCGACTGCAATATACCTTAACTTATTTCCAGGTACTTTTAACAGTTTTTAAACACATTACTTAATAAATGAAACATACTTTTAACAATATTTATGTAACTTATAACTTATTTATGCTTTTTAACCATTTTAAACTGTAACTTATATTATGAACTTCAATTACTGTATTATTACTGTATATACATTTTTGTCTAGGTTACACATATACAAGTTGCACTTTTTTATACTCTGGAGCGACTTATACAGTCGTGGACAAAATTGTTGGTTCCCTCTGGCAATGAAAGAAAAATCAACAATCATCACTAAAATAACTTGAAACTGATAAAAGCAATAATAAATTTAAAAAAAAATACTGAAAATTGTCCAACAAAAATCAAACATTGCTTCATTGTTTAACAGAATTATTAGAAAAAACTGCAAACAAATGAGTTCTGTAGCTGTCAGTGAGACTTCTGCACTGGTCAACTGGTATTTTGACCCATTTCATGTGAGTAAACTGCTCTAGTTGTCTCAAGTTTGACGGGTTCCTTCTCCAGACAGAATGTTTCAGCTCCTTTCACCGATGTTCATGAGGATTGAGATCTGGGCTCACAGAAGAACACTCCAGAACAGTCCAAAGTTTTGTTCTTAGCCATTCTTGGGAGTTTTTCGCTGTGTGTTTTGGGTCATTATCCTGTTGGAAAACCCATGACCTATGACTGAGACCAAACTTTCTGACACTAGGCAACACATTTCATTCCAGAATACATTGAGAGTTTTGAGATTCTGTTGTATTTTGCACAGATTCAAGACGCTCTGTGCCGGACGCAGCAAAACAGCCCCAGAACAAAACCAAGCCTCCTCCGTGCTTCACAGTGGGGACGGTGTTCTTTTCTTGGTCTGCTTCATTTTTGCGTCTGTGAACATAGAGCCGATGTGCCGTACCAAAGAGCTCCAGTTTTGTCTCATCTGTCCAAAGAACATTCTCCCAGAAGCTTTGTGGTTTGTCAATATGCTTTGCAACAAATTCCAGTCTCACTTTTTATGATTTTCTCTCAACAGTGGTGTCCTCACATGAAGTCCACTTTGGCTCAAACACTGACGGATGGTGTGATCTGACACTGATGTACCTCGCCCTTCAAGTCCACATTTAATTTGTTTGGAGGTTGTTCTGGGCTCTTTGGTTCCATTCGTATGATCCATCTCTTCAGTTTGTTATAAGTTTTCCGCTTGCGGTCGCGTCCAGGGAGGTTGTCTTCAGTCCTGTGGGCCTTAAACTTCTGAAGAACATGTGCAGCTGTAATCACAGGAACATCACGCTGCTTGGAGACGGTCTTTTTGTTTTTATCTTTATCCTGCTTGTCTGTCATTTTCTTTCTAGTCTCCTGACACAGTTCTCTTCTTGTCTTCTCTGGTCCATGTTCAGTGTTGTGTCCATCATGTCTCCAAACAGCACAATGACTCATGTCGCCCTTTAAACAGACAAACTGACTGAGGACAAGTTTGACGACACCTGTGATGCAGGTTCCAAGGTCCAAGGTCCAAGGTTCTTTATTTTGTCATTCAAACATGTGAGAGAAACACATGACAGAACGAAATGTGCTCCCCGAGGCCCAGTGATACAGAAAGAGATAAAAAACAATAATAATAATAATAATAAGCAATGTTAAAAAAAAAATAAATAAATAAATACATTTAAAACAACAACATTTAGCAGTTCCAATGAACAAGTAGTAAACGTGGCAAGATAGAGAGAGAGGCAACCAAAGCAGGAAGTCAGTGTGCACTGTTCAAAAGTCTGACAGCCTCAGGAAAGAAGCTGAACTTCAGCCGAGAAGTTCTGGCTTTAATGCTCCTCAGTCTCCTCCCAGAGGCAGAGGAACAAACAGATGGTGGAGAGGGTGCGAGGGTCCCCCATGATCCTGGAGGCCCGTCTTCTACAACGCTCCTCATAAATTTCACAGATGGGTATAAAGTCACATCCAGTGATCTTCTCTGCTGCTCTGACCACACGCTGTAGATCTGTCCTGTCCTGGGCTGAGCAGTGGCCGTTCCACACTGTGATGGCCTGTGTCAACACACTTTCCACTCCACATCGATAAAAAGACATGAGAGCAGGGAGGCCTAGTCCAGCAGCCTTGACTCTCCTCAAAAAATACAGACGCTGGTGGGCCTTCTTAACAATGCTCTCTGCATTAGTGGACCAAGTGAGTCTGTCGGTGATGTGCAGACCCAGGTATTTCCAGCCGGACGCCCTTTCAACTTCTGTGCCCATGATGTAGAGAGGCGACAGTGAACAGCTGTTCCTCCTAAAATCCACTATTAATTCTTTTGTTTTTGAAAGGTTCAGACAGAGGTTGTTCTCTCTGCACCAGGTCTCCAGCAGCTGTACCTCCTGTCTGTTTGCTGCTCGTTGTTTTCCGAGATTAAACCCACAACAGGTTAGAGACACACCGAAGTTTAACATGTCCCTGTTGTCCAATTATTTACAATCTTTTCTAAAGGTACTAACATTTTTGTCCAGGCCAGTTTCATTAGTTTGTTTTTTTAAATAATTGTGTTGAACAACAGTTTAAAAACAGTGTCTGATTTTCATTGGTTATTTGTCAGGATTTTTTTTATTTATTATTGCTTTTCTTAGTTTAAAGTTATTTCAGTAAAAATTGTTGATTTTTCTTTCATTACCAGAGGGGTACTAACAATTTTATCCACGACTGTAGTTTGAAAAATACGGTACATAAATGATATTATCAAATTCAAAAAAGTTTATCGTCAGTTCTTCATACGAAACATGTGAAGAATCGAAATTGTAGCATTTTCCTCACTCCTAAGCGTATAAATAAATAATAATGAATGGAAAAGTCCAAGTGTTCTTTGGAGAAAATTATAATATTATTATTGCCAATATGTCAAAGCTGAAAAAAACTAACAAACATGGACAAGTTTGTATAATATTGGGTCCATCACCACTGTGTGTGATTAATTTAAAGGATTCACAGATTCAGACTTTTAGTTTTGGTTTTTGGTTGGTGTTTGTGTGTTAAAGTTTGATTTTTACTGTCTGAAAAATTAAAACATTTTTTTTTGCAGTGGTCCAAAGTTATTCCTCACTTACCTTACACATTCAGAGCATCATCGTTATTTATAAGAACTTTTCACAACTCCTAGACCCCAGAGCAAAGTTTTTCCATCACTGTAACACAAACTAGCATGCTAACTAACACACTTCCTGATCCTCTAACAGTAAAACTCTCTATAATTAGGAGCAGACGTTACACCGCAGACTTACTTTTGTCCTCAAGAGCCGCTTATATAATGCTGTAAATCTGTACTTTGTTGAGACCGCTCTTTACCCACAATCCTCCTCTGCTGTCCGCGCGGTTGCCAGGTGCGCGCGGTTGCCAGGTGCGCGCGGTTGCCAGGTGCGCGCGGTTGCCAGGTGCGCGCGGTTGCCAGGTGCGCGCGGTTGCCAGGTGCGCGCTCTTTGAAAACCTCCTCTCCTCTCCGGGCTCGGATCCTGGAACGTCGGCGCTCCCGAAAATGTCACCTTCTGTTGCGTCTCGGCTCCTCACGAGTCGGGTCTGCGGGAGGAGAGGAGGGGGGGGGGGCTTTATTGCGCCGGGGCCTGTAGCGGGCGCTGATGCGATTTGCCCGTCGCCGTGTCGCTGATGTGGAGCTGATGTATCGGGACAAATAAATAAAGGTGACATTACGCAGAGCGGAGGGACGCGGCGCGGGGGGTTTGGCTTTTCACCGAATGTTTCTCTGCGTGAAAACAGAGGGAGGATTTCAGAGAGTCAAAAACAACACGCGTGGAAAAGCAGGAGATGGAGTTTAATGTCACCAAATAAAACCAAACATAGTGGACTTTTTATAATCACTATTTGATGACACAAAATGGATTCTTGTCAACTTTAAGTCATGTTATAATGTTGTTTCCAGCTCAAAAACAGACCTGGACTTGTGTTTTTTTTTGTTTCATTCACATGTTTGAGTAACTCCAAAACTCAAAATGCTCTGTTCCACATTGTGACGTCATGAAGCAATAGTTTTTTTTTTTTTTTTTTAAGTTTAGCTCCTTTGACCTTTACTGTAGTTTAGAGTTCAGAGAGGAGATTGGCAATTCCAGGGCTGAAATTATCCAAATGATTCTAGTGAAGGGTTGTTTTTGTACTTTTATAAGAAATATGTAAATGTAAAATTAAAAAAAACAACAACACACACATCATATAACTCCCAATAATGCAACACAAATCAGCATTTTAACAATATTCATTTTTAATTCCCCTACATCTGTATTAAATACTATTGTCTTGGTCTTGTCTCAGTCTTAGTCTTAAGTCTTTTCTTGGTCTCTGCCTTTAAAAGTCTCAGTCTTGTCTCGGTCTTAAGTCTTGGTCTTGTCTTGGTCTCTGTCTTTAAAAGTCTCAGTCTTGTCTTGGTCTTAAGTCTTGGTCTTTTCTTGGTCTCAGCCTTTAAAAGTCTTGGTCTTGTCTCGGTCTTGGCCTCTAAAAGTCTTGGTCTTGTCCTGGTCTCTGCCTTTAAAAGTCTCAGTCTTGCCTCAGTCTTGGTCTTTTCTTGGTCTCAGCCTCTAAAAGTCTCGGTCTTGTCTCAGTCTTAAGTCTTGGTCTTGTCTCGGTCTTAGCCTCTAAAAGTCTTGGTCTTGTCCTGGTTTCTGCCTTTAAAAGTCTCAGTCTTGCCTCAGTCTTGGTCTTTTCTTGGTCTCAGACCAAGCCCCCAGGTTCCAAAATGGCCGTCCATTCAAGTCAATGGGCTGAGCTCAATGGCGCATGATCCCAGCTTAGCCTAGCATGGCTAGGTACTTCCGGTGGCCGTGGGCCGACCGAGCATGCGCAGTAGTGCTCTTTTCTCCCACGGGCACACGCGAATGCACGCGAGCGCGGGCTCGTGTATCACGTGATCGCTTTGACCAATCAGAGCGAGAGGAACTAGAGCGGAGCAGTGCGTAGCCGAAGCTAACGATTATAAAGCGTTTTTTTAAGACAACTCAAGGATTTTGAGCGAGAAAAAGTTTATGATCTAAAAATAGGTAAAAATCGCCAACAAATCCGATAATTTTGAAAGCTGTAGGTCCTGTCAGACGAACACGAGCAGTTTGTGATTATATTGCCTCTATGATAAAAATCTTGTCTCGGCCCACGGGACTTTTTCTGCTGAAGTTCCAGTGAGTGTCACTACGTCAACTGGAGGCAGCTACAAGCAGCAAAACTGTATCCAGTTATTTTAATAGATCCATGGTCTCAGCCTCTAAAAGTCTCGCTCTTGCCTCAGACTTAAGTCTTGGTCTTGTCTCGGTCTCAGCCTCTAAAAGTCTCAGTCTTGTCTCGGTCTTAAGTCTCGGTCTTTTCTTGGTCTCGGCCTTTAAACTGAACTAAAGGTAAAATTTTGCCATTAACTTGAAAACTGCAGCTTCATGACATCACAAAGTGGAACAGAGCAGAAATAACAAACTGTTTTCCCATTTTCTTGTTTTTATTTCTTAACTGAAATTCAGAGAAACAAAAGGTACATGGACCCAGTTCTTTTAATAATATAAAGTCATTCTAACTTCAAACTCTTGAACAAAACGGGACAGAGTGATGAGAGGAGTGAAGTGTTCTGTGGCTCCCGCTGACCGTGGCATCTGGATTTCTCGCTTCTCGAGTGGCCGTGGATTTGGCCGAATGGATTTCAGGCGCTGATGTGGAACAGAGCTGTGAAAATCTCAACGTTTAAAAGAGTCTAGAGCGGCTGGCGTCCCTCTCCTCTCCTGGCCTCTGAAACTCTGCTCGTAGGTTTTGTGTTTTATAACAGACCTGGAGTTGGGTTTTGTTTCATTCACACACGTTTAACTCAAAAACCTGCACATTTATATGTTCTGGGCTGAGTTCTGAGCTCTGTTCCACCTTGTGATGTCATGAAGTGAATACAGGACGGTGGATTGTGTAGCTTTTCGTGGTGGAGCGTCCGTCAGATGCTTTTTTTCTTCATGAATATTGTTAACGCTTTGTCTGGAATGTTCCACAGTGCGGCATTAAACCTTTCTGTCTTCACAGACCAAACCAGACCAAGATACAGGTCAGATCTGTGGAGAGGCGACTCCCTTCACAGTCAGAATGAGGGTGACGGCATTTCGATAACCCTACATTCCAAACCAGGACTAAAACCAGGTCTAAAACCAGGTCTAAACCAGGTCTAAACCAGGTCTAAACCAGGTCTAAAACCAGGTCTAAACCAGGTCTAAACCAGGTCTAAACCAGGTCTTAAACCAGGTCTAAAACAGGTCTAAACCAGGTCTAAACCAGGTCTAAACCAGGTAAAAGGTCTAAAACCAGGTCTAAACCAGGTCTAAAACCAGGTCTAAACCAGGTCTAAAACCAGGTCTAAAAGGTCTAAACCAGGTCTAAACCAGGTAAACCAGGTAAATCTAAACCAGGTCTAAACCAGGTCTAAACCAGGTCTAAAACCAGGACTAAAACCAGGTCTAAACCAGGTCTAAAACAGGTCTAAAACCAGGTCTAAACTAATCTAAACCAGGTCTAAACCAGGTCTAAAACAGGTCTAAAACAGGTCTAAAACCAGGACTAAAACAGGTCTAAACCAGGTCTAAAACCAGGTCTAAACCAGGTCTAAACCAGGTCTAAAACCAGGTCTAAACCAGGTCTAAAACCAGGTCTAAACCAGGTCTAAACCAGGTCTAAAACCAGGTCTAAAACCAGGTCTAAACCAGGTCTAAACCAGGACTAAACCAGGTCTAAACCAGGTCTAAAACCAGGTCTAAAACCAGGTCTAAAACCAAAACCAGGTCTAAACCAGGTCTAAACCAGGTCTAAACCAGGTCTAAAACCAGGTCTAAACCAGGTCTAAAACCAGGTCTAAACCAGGTCTAAACCAGGTCTAAACCAGGTCTAAAACAGGTCTAAAACCAGGTCTAAACCAGGACTAAAACCAGGTCTAAACCAGGTCTAAAACCAGGTCTAAAACCAGGTCTAAACCAGGTCTAAACCAGGACTAAAACCAGGTCTAAAACCAGGTCTAAACCAGGTCTAAACCAGGTCTAAAACCAGGTCTAAACCAGGTCTAAACCAGGTAAACCAGGTCTAAACCAGGACTAAAACCAGGTCTAAACCAGGTCTAAACAGGTCTAAAAAACCAGGTCTAAACCAGGTCTAAAACCAGGTCTAAACCACCAGGTAAAACCAGGTCTAAACCAGGTAAAACCAGGTCTAAACCAGGTCTAAACCAGGTCTAAACCAGGTCTAAGGTCTAAACCAGGTCTAACCCTGGTCTAAACCAGGTCTAAACCAGGACTAAAACCAGGTAAAACAGGTCTAAACCAGAAACCAGGTCTAAAAACCAGAAACGAAAGTTAGGAAAAGTCATGGACTTGAGTCTTTCTTTCACACAACTCCATCGTTCTGTTAAGTTCTCATGAGTTTATTCTGATTATTTCTGAACGTCTGAACCTTTTGTTTAAAAAGAGACGACAGTAAAAGCACCGACAGGATTTTGAACGTTAAAAAAACTATAATCCCAAACCATAAAGTGAGTGGAAAGAGTTAAACATTTCAGATTTACCCCTAAAAGTCTGATCCGTTCTCCACATGTCGGTGCCGTAAAGTCATGGAAAAGTTTTGAAATTTTCTGAAAAAGCGTGGGAACCCTGTAGACGGACGAATAATAAAGAGTTACTCAAACGTGTGAATGAAACAAAACACAAGTCCAGGTCGGTTTTTGAGGCGGTAACAACGATTTAAACCTCTCAAGAGTCCATTTTGCGTAATATAGAACTTTAATATCTCAATAATGTGGAACGGAGGTCAGATCTGTGGAGAGGCGACTCCCTTCACAGTCAGAATGAGGGTGACGGCATTTCCATAACCCTACATTCCAAACCAGGACTAAAACCAGGTCTAAACCAGGTCTAAACTAGATCTAAACCAGGTCTAACCCTGGTCTAAACCAGGTCTAAACCAGGTCTAAACCAGGACTAAAACCAGGTCTAAACCAGGACTAAAAACCAGTCTAAAAGGTCTAAAACCAGGTCTAAAACCCAGGTCTAAACCAGGAATCTAAACCAGGTCTAAACCAGGTCTAAACCAGGACTAAAACCAGGTCTAAACCAGGTCTAAACCAAAAAAAACCAGGTCTAAAAACCAGGTTAAACTAGGTCTAAACCAGGTCTAAAACAGGTCTAAAACCAGGTCTAAACCAGGACTAAAACCAGGTCTAAAACCAGGTCTAACCAAACCAGGTCTAAACCAGGTCTAAACCAGGACTAAAACCAGGTCTAAAACCAGGACTAAAACCAGGTCTAAACCAGGTCTAAACCAGGACTAAACCAGGCTAAAACCAGGTCTAAACCAGGTCTAACCAGGTCTAAACCAGGTCTAAACCAGGACTAAAAGGACTAAAACCAGGTCTAAACCAGGACTAAAACCAGGTCTAAACCAGGTCTAAAACCAGATCTAAAACCAGGTCTAAAACCAGGTCTAAACCAGGACTAAAACCAGGTCTAAACCAGGACTAAACCAGGACTAAAACCAGGTCTAAAACCAGATCTAAAACCAGGACTAAAACCAGGACTAAAACAGGACTAAAACAGGACTAAAACAGGACTAAAACCAGGTCTAAAACCAGGTCTAAAACCAGATCTAAAACCAGGTCTAAACAGGTCTAAACCAGGACTAAAAACAGGACAAAACCAGGTCTAAACCAGGACTAAAACCAGGACTAAAACAGGACTAAAACCAGGTCTAAACCAGGTAAAACCAGGTAAACTAAACAGGTCTAAACCAGGTCTAAAACCAGGTAAACCAGGACTAAACAGGTCTAAACCAGGTAGGACTAAAACCAGGTAAACCAGGACTAAAACCAGGTAAAACCAGGTAAACCAGGTCTAAACCAGACTAAAAACCAGGTCTAAAACCAGTCTAAAACTAACTCTAAACCAGGTCCAGATTAAAACAGGTCTAAACCAGGTCTAAACCAGGTCTAAAACCAGGTCTAAACCAGGTCTAAAACCAGGTCTAAAAACCAGGTCTAAACCAGTCTAAAACCAGGTCTAAACCAGGTCTAAACCAGGTCTAAACCAGGACTAAACCAGGTCTAACCAGGTCTAAAACCAGGACTAAACCAGGACTAAAACCAGGTAAACCTAAACCAGGTCTAAAACCAGGACTAAACTCTAAAACCAGGTCTAAACCAGGCCTAAACCAGGTCTAAACCAGAAAAACCAGGACTAAAACCAGGTAAACCAGGTAAACAGGACTAAACCAGGACTAAAACCAGGTCTAAACCAGGCTAAAACCAGGTTAAACCAGGTCTAAAACCAGGTTAACCAGGTTTAAACCAGGTCTAAACCAGTTTAACAGACTAAACCAGGTTAAACCAGTCTAAACCAGGTCTAAACCAGGTTAAAAAACCAGGAAAAAACCAGGTCTAAACCAGGTCTAAACCAGGTCTAAACAGTCTAACCTGGTCTAAACCAGTCTAAACCAGGACTAAAACCAGGTTAAACCAGTCTAAAACAGGTCTAAACCAGGTCTAACTAAACTAAAACCAGGACTAAAACCAGGTCTAAAACCAGGTCTAAA
The DNA here is from genome assembly GCF_026225935.1 of Boleophthalmus pectinirostris. Classification (NCBI taxonomy): domain Eukaryota; kingdom Metazoa; phylum Chordata; class Actinopteri; order Gobiiformes; family Gobiidae; genus Boleophthalmus; species Boleophthalmus pectinirostris. Next base: position 3,807,591 of record NW_026571070.1, read on the forward strand.
CCAGGACCCAGGACTAAAACCAGGACTAAACCACCAGGTCTAAAACAGGTCTAAACCAGGTCTAAAACCAGGTCTAAACCAGGTCTAAACCAGTTTAAAAGTCTAAAACCAGGTCTAAACCAGGTCTAAACCAGGTCTAAACAGGACTAAAACCAGGACTAAAACCAGGTCTAAACCAGGTCTAAAACCAGGTCTAACCAGGTCTAAATTCTAAACCAGGACTAAAACCAGGTCTAAAACTAAACCAGGTCTAAACCAGGTCTAAACCAGGACTAAAACCAGGTCTAAACCAGGAAAAACCAGGTCTAAACCAGTCTAAACCAGTCTATCTAAACCAGGTCTAACCAGGTCTAAACCAGGTAAACCAGGTCTAAACCAGGTCTAAACCAGGTCTAAAACCAGGTCTAAAACCAGGACTAAAACCAGGAACTTCTAAACCAGGTCTAAAACCAGTCTAAAACCAGGTCTAAACCAGGTCTAAAACCAGGACTAAAACCAGGTCTAAAACCAGGTCTAAACCAGGTCTAAACCAGGACTAAAACCAGGACTAAAACCAGGTCTAAAACCAGGTCTAAACCAGGACTAAAACGAAAACCAATTTGTAAACTCAATGAAAGTTTGGAAAAGTCATGGGACTTGAGTCTTTCTTTCACACAACTCCATCGTTCTGTTAAGTTCTCATGAGTTTATTCTGATTATTTCTGAACGTCTGAACCTTTTGTTTAAAAAGAGACGACAGTAAAAGACCGACAGGATTTTGAACGTTAAAAAAACTATAATCCCAAACCATAAAGTGAGTGGAAGAGTTAAACATTTCAGATTTACCCCTAAAAGTCTGATCCGTTCTCCCACATGTCGGTGCCGTAAAGTCATGGAAAAGTTTTGAAATTTTCTGAAAAAGCGTGGGAACCCTGTAGACAGACGAATAATAAAAGAGTTACTCAAACGTGTGAATGAAACAAAACACAAGTCCAGGTCGGTTTTTGAGGCGGTAACAACGATTTAAACCTCTCAAGAGTCCATTTTGCGTAATATAGAACTTTAATATCTCAATAATGTGGAACGGAGGTCAGATCTGTGGAAGAGGCGACTCCCTTCACAGTCAGAATGAGGGTGACGGCATTTCGATAACCCTACATTCCAAACCAGGACTAAAACCAGGTCTAAACCAGGTCTAAACTAGATCTAAACCAGGTCTAAACCAGGTCTAAACTAAACCAGACTAAAACCAGGTCTAAACCAGGTCTAAAACCAGGACTAAAACCAGTATCTAAACCACCAGGTCTAAAACCAGGTCTAAACCAGGACTAAAACCAGGACTAAAACCAGGTCTAAACCAGGTCTAAACCAGGACTAAACCAGTCTAAACCAGTCTAAACCAGGTCTAAACCAGGTCTAAACCAGGACTAAAACCAGGACTAAAACCAGGTCTAAACCAGGTCTAAACCAGGTCTAAAACCAGTCTAAACCAGTCTAAACCAGGATCCTAAAACCAGTCTAAACCAGGTCTAAAACCAGGGTCTAAACCAGGACTAAAACCAGGTCTAAACCAAGACTAAAACCAGGTCTAAAAACCAGGTCTAAACCAGGACTAAAAACCAGGAAACTCTAAAACCAGGACTAAAACCAGGTCTAAAACCAGGTCTAAACCAGGTCTAAACCAGGACTAAAACCAGGACTAAAACCAGGTCTAAACCAGGTCTAAACCAGGTCTAAACCTAAACCAGGACTAAACCAGGACTAAAACCAGGTCTAAAACCAGGTCTAAACCAGGACTAAAACTAAAGTCAATTTGTAAACTCAATGAAAGTTTAGGAAAAGTCATGGGACTTGAGTCTTTCTTTCACACAACTCCATCGTTCTGTTAAGTTCTCATGAGTTTATTCTGATTATTTCTGAACGTCTGAACCTTTTGTTTAAAAAGAGACGACAGTAAAAGCACCGACAGGATTTTGAACGTTAAAAAAACTATAATCCCAAACCATAAAGTGAGTGGAAAGAGTTAAACATTTCAGATTTACCCCTAAAAGTCTGATCCGTTCTCCACATGTCGGTGCCGTAAAGTCATGGAAAAGTTTTGAAATTTTCTGAAAAAGCGTGGGAACCCTGTAGACGGACGAATAATAAAGAGTTACTCAAACGTGTGAATGAAACAAAACACAAGTCCAGGTCGGTTTTTGAGGCGGTAACAACGATTTAAACCTCTCAAGAGTCCATTTTGCGTAATATAGAACTTTAATATCTCAATAATGTGGAACGGAGCTGTGAAAATCTTGCATTTAAACGACTCTGGAGCAGTTCGCCGTCTTTTATCTCTCTCCTGTCCTCGCCCGGCCTCCTTTTATCCTCTCTCCAAACATGTGCGCGTATGTTTGAGGGATAAGATCCACCAGAGAGCGCCGTGTTTTCAGCCGAACGTTTCGCGCCTTTGTGAGCGTTTTTTTTTTTTTTTTTTTTTTTTACACGGCTCTGCCAATGACAATAACATACAGTGGGCTAATGAAGTGTGGCCGGGGCCTTTGTGCGGAGCAGACTGACTCGGGAGACCGCACTGTGAGTAAAAAGTTAACTTCGAGTAGTAGTGGTGTAGTTAAAGACGCATTAAGTAACTTTTCCGGTTGTGGATTCGCCGCCCGATTGTAACTTTGACACAGAATAGAAGCTTTAAACGTGTCCTGTACCTCATTTTTACTGCATTAACACGTGGTCCGAAGCTTTCCTTATGCATTCTTGGTTAGTTTTACAGTCATAGTAACTTAACTAGCATGCTAACCGCGCATTTCCATCTATCCAAACGTGTGCATATGCCCGAGGGACAAGAAACACCGACTTCTACAGCTGGTCATGACCGTTCTAATTATTCAACGCAACAACTTTCATGTATATCTGAGAATTCTGCTGTTGCGGTAAAGCTGACAACAACTAGCATGCAAACCGTGCACTTCTAGGCTCTCAGGCGCGATCCAAACAAAGGTCCAGAGCTGTTCCTTATGCATTCTGAGCATCGTAAATATTCACAGCAGCTTTCACTTTTAACGACTTTGTGTAAGATTTGCCACCTCAGTAATGCCATGAACAACTAGCATGCTAACAGCGCACCCGCTTGTCTCCATGGTGATGTTATTTGCCACAGCACAGTAGCTTTAAACATGTGCTGTACATCAGTTTTACCGCATAAAAACGTGAAAAAAACAGTGGTCCAAAGCGATTCCTTATTCATTTTTGGCAGTTGTACAGTCACAGTAATGCAAATATAACTAGCATGCTAACCACGCACTTCCACACTGTGTGTGTATGTTTGAGGGATAAGATATACCAACTTCTACAGCTGGTCATGGCAAACTCTGATGACCATAATAATTATTCACCGCAACAAGAGTCATAGATCTGAGAATTTTTCTGTTGTGGTAAAACTAACAACAACAACTAGCATGCTAACTGCACACTTCTAGGTTTGAAGTGGGTGCAATAGCACCCCCTACACAATTTGTCTGGAACAATAATGTTTTATTTGTCATAGGCTCAATGACACCCACAAACCAATTTACATTATGTTGTCATGGCGACGAGACAAAATGTCCTTGCCAAAATTTGGTAGCGAGATGCATCATGGCAATAGAAAAAAAAAAAAATTATATATATATATATATATGTATTGTGACCACACCTCTTTACAAACTGAAAGTCTGTAATTTTTGATTTTTTTTTTTAAATAAATGTGCAAAAAAAACATTTTGTGGGGTGCGCTGTTTACAGGACATGGCATTTGTGGAACGTGGCATTTGCCGGTCACGGTGTAGGGGCACACTAGGGCCGATCATTGCTGCTTGCAGCTATAATTTTGTTACGTTATGTTCTGTCACACTGCAAAAAAAAAAACAAAATCTAGTCAAGTTAAGATGACTTGAATTAAGAAAGTTTTATCATGATTTGAGTAAATTTCACTTGAAGTGGAACAAAACTTTTGTACTTAAAATATGAAAATACAACTTACTACACTTAAAATAAGAAACAAAATCTAATGTTGCATGAATTAAGTATTCCATTGGCAGATCATTTTAATTTTCAAGTTGAATCGACTCAAATAAAGTCAAATATTCTTAGTTTAAGTCATTTTAACTTACCTACATATTGATTTTCCCAGTATATTTTTATTTTTATTATTATTATTATGACCTCAGTTCAGTATTTTCATCGTCGTGTTTTTTCTCTGTCCACATCTTAACTCTTTAAACAGGTTGTATTTGTAAAACAGCTCCAGACTCGACACAAACCCACCGCCGCCGCCGTCGTGTAAATGTGCTCTTTTCCCCGTACGCCGAGTAAAAGCAGACGCCCCGTCGAGCCCCATTTCACGAAGGGACGGTTTTATTTGCGCTAATTGAAGGTGTGGGTGCAGCGCCAGACAGGACGATTAGGGGGCGAGAGCGAGCGCCGTCTGCCCGCCGCTTTCCACTCGTCCTCCCGGTTTCTCCACCATTTTCCCGGAGCATTTTGTCGAGTTAAATCCGAGAGGAGAGTCTGAGCCGGTCGGTTAAAAAAAAAAAAAGACAAAGTTGGGTTTTTCAGGTGTGATGAAATCGTTGCCGTGGCGAAGAAGAAGTGCCCACACATTTCTCACGGCGGCGTTCGGGTTTGACACAAAACCACATTAGGAGCCGTGTCAGTGAAAATATACAGAGTCAGGTTCAGTTTGGGTCTGTTAAAGTACAAGAAATACACTCTGTGAGCTTTTAGAATCTGTGTGTCGCTCGTTCATTTGTTTTTCAAGATAAAAACCAAAAATAAGAAAATGAAAAAATAACAGTTTTCTTCGTTATTTGTCTCCAAAACCAAAATGAAAAAAATAAATAATGATTAATTTTGTCAGTTTTTGATTTTGTGTTAAAATGAAGAATGGAAAAAAACGGACGTAAACGGGATTACGAGACTTTCGTGACTGAGGTACTGGACTTTTGGGCTGCATACGGACTGAACCAGGACTGATCCAGGTCCGGGACCAGACCGGAACCAAACAGAGACCAGGCCGGGACCAAACCAGGCCCAGGCCGTGACTGAGACAGAGACCAGACCGGGACTGAGACCGAGACCAGACCGGGACTGAGACCAAGACCAGGCCGGGACCACACCGGGACTGACACCGAGAGCAGGCCAGGATCAGGCTGGGACCAGACCAAGACTGAGATTGGGACTGAGACCGAGACCAGGACTGAGACAGAGACCAGACCGGGACTGAGACCAAGACCAGGCCGGGACCACATCGGGACCACACTGGGACCACACCAGGACTGAGACTGAGACCAGGCCGGGACCAGACTAAGACTGAGACTGGGACTGAGACCAAGACCAGGCCGGGACCAGACTGGGGCCACACCAGGACTGAGACCGAGACCAGGCCAGGATCAGGCCGGGACCAGACCGGAGGCTCAGACCCCACAGAGGCTCGGAGTCAAAGCTTGGAGTCCGCTCTGGTCCCGCTCTGGTCCCGCTCTGGTCCAGTCTGCGCGGCGTACGGGACGGGGGACGGTCTGCTGCTTAAAATGTTTTTATTAATGCCAAATAAAATCTCCAGCACAAATTATGCGTGATATGTTTACTTTCATCTTTTTTATATTTTACTTCATACTCATATTTAGTTTGCGGGACTGCAGTTTATCATCCCTCCCACCCGAGCTTTTAAAATGTGTCCCGCGTCGCAGCGGTTTGCGTCGGGCTCTACGTCAAAGCGTCCAGTTTCTGCGTAAAGTCGACGTGGACGCGCGTCTGGGGCGTCCTGCGTCAGCGCCGTGCGAATCTGGCCTCGACGCGGCGGGTCTTGAGCGTTTTGACGTCAACACCAGAAAGTTGAAAATGCTGAACTTTTCGTCAACGTCGACCAATCAGGGACGAGTATCCAGTGACGCGGCGACGTTATTATCAGGAAGAAAGAGAAAGACCCAAGAACCAGAGCCAAAAAACATGAGCGGAGCATAAATATAAACACCACAATCTAAACCAGGACTAGACCGGGACTAAACCAGGACTAGACCGGGACTAAACCAGGACTAAACCGGGACTAAACCAGGACTAGACCGGGACTAAACCAGGACTAGACCGGGACTAAACCAGGACTAGACCGGGACTAGACCGGGACTAAACCAAGACTAAACCGGGACTAAACCAGGACTAGACCGGGACTAGACCGGGACTAAACCGGGACTAAACTAGACCGGGACTAAACCGGGACTAAACCGGGACTAAACCAGGACTAAACCGGGACTAAACCGGGACTAGACCGGGACTAAACCGGGACTTGACCGGGACTAAACCGGGACTAGACCGGGACTAAACCGGACTAGACCGGACTAGACCGGGACTAAACCGGGACTAGACCGGGACTAAACCGGGACTAAACCGGGACTAAACCGGGACTAAACCGGGACTAAACCAGGACTAGACCGGGACTAAACCAGGACTAAACCGGGACTAAACCAGGACTTGACCGGGACTAAACCAGGACTAAACCGGGACTAAACCAGGACTAGACCGGGACTAAACCAGGACTAAACCGGGACTAAACCAGGACTAGACCGGGACTAAACCGGAAAGGAGAGGGGAGAGAAGAGATAGAAAGACTGAAGAGAGCAAAGAGAAATGAGAGGGGAGAGAGAAAGATGAAAGAGAGAGAGACAGGAGAGTGAGAAGAGAAAGAGGAGAGAGGGAGATGAGAGGAAGAAGAGGAAGAGGAGGAGGGAGGGAGATGAGAGGAAGAAGAGGAAGAGGAGGAGGGAGAGGTGAAATAAATAAAATAAAAGCGGCGGTGAGGTGTCAGAGCTTCAGTCTGTGTGTGGCAGGAGACTCCAATTAAAGCCCAGAACTGCAACGAAACAAGGGACAGAAGAAAAACAAGAGACACAGAGAAGAGAGGAGAGAAGAGAGGAGAGGAGAGAGAGGAGAGGAGAGAGGAGAGGAGAGAGGAGAGGTGGACAGAGAGAGAGAGGAGGAGGAGGAGGGGCAAGGTGTAGGAGGGAAAACAAAAAAGAAGGAGAGAGGAGAGATGGAGGAGGCAAGAAAGAAGGAAAGGAGGAAAAAGAAGAGAGAAGGAGAGGTGGACAGGGAGAGGAGATGAGAGAGGGAGAGAGGAGGAGAGGGCAAAGGTAAAGGAGGGGAAACAAGAAAAAAGGAGAGAGAGAAAGAGAGGAGGAAGAGAAGAAGAGGTGGGAAAATGGACAGAAGAGTAAATAAGAATGAAGAAAAGAGAGAGAAGAGAGGGAGTTCTGGTTCAGTCCTGGTTTAGTTCTGGTTTAGTCCTGGTTCAGTCCTGGTTTAGTCCTGGTTCAGTCCTGGTTTAGTTCTGCTTTAGTCCTGGTTTAGACCTGGTTTAGTCCTGGTTTAGTCCTGGTTCAGTCCTGGTTCAGTCCTGATTTAGTTCTGGTTTAGTCCTGTTTTACTCCTAGTTTAGTCCTGGTTTAGTCCTGGTTTAGTTCTGGTTTAGTCCAGTTTTACTCCTAGTTTAGTCCTGGTTTAGTCCTGGTTTAGTTCTGGATTTAGTCCTGGTTTAGTCCTGGTTTAGTCCTGGTTTAGACCTGGTTTAGACCTGGTTTAGTTCTGGTTTAGTCCTGGTTTAGACCTGGTTTAGTCCTGGTTTAGTCCTGGTTTAGTCCTGGTTTGGACCTGGTTTAGTCCTGGTTTGGACCTGGTTTAGTCCTGTTTTAGACCTGGTTTGGACCTGGTTTAGACCTGGTTTAGTCCTGGTTTAGTCCTGGTTTGGACCTGGTTTAGACCTGGTTTAGTCCTGTTTTGGACCTGGTTTAGACCTGGTTTAGTCCTGGTTTAGTTCTGGTTTAGTCCTGGTTTAGTCCTGGTTTAGACCTGGTTTAGAAATGGTTTAGACCTGGTTTGGACCTGGTTTAGACCTGGTTTAGTCCTGGTTTAGTTCTGGTTTAGTTCTGGTTTAGTTCTGGTTTAGTCCTGGTTTAGACCTGGTTTAGTCCTGGTTTAGTCCTGGTTTAGTTCTGGTTTAGTTCTGGTTTAGTTCTGGTTTAGTCCTGGTTTAGACCTGGTTTAGTCCTGGTTTAGTCCTGGTTTAGACCTGGTTTAGACCTGGTTTAGTCCTGCTTTAGACCTGGTTTAGACCTGGTTTAGACCTGGTTTAGACCTGGTTTAGACCTGGTTTAGTCCTGGTTTAGACCTGGTTTAGACCTGGTTTAGTCCTGGTTTAGACCTGGTTTAGACCTGGTTTAGTATGAGTGGAATTACCAAGGGATAAAAAAGGGAAAAGCCCAAAATGTGAAAATGGGAAAATCCCGCCGTGTAAAATCCATTTACTTCAACCAAGTAACTGTAATCCAATTACCGCTCACTGAAACAGTAACTGTAACTGAACACAGTTACTCATCATTTGTACTCTGATTACTTAACTCCGGGACATGTAATCTGTTACTCCCCGACGCTGGAAAACAGATGACGTCAACGTTGTAAATGACCGTCGCCGTTTCCCGCGGCGACGAGAGACCGAGCTGCTAAACCACACAAAATGGAGTCCTCGGAGCGAAGGACCTTTCTGATTTTATTTTCCTTCGGGGAGTTTGGTACGAGGAGAGCACTCTGTCCGATCAGCCGGCTTTGTTTTGGACACTTCCCGTCAATGAGCGAGAGGTTTTAGGGCCAGTCTGGGCTATTTTCGGGGAATGTGTCCAGCCTCTCTCCTGGCCATTTTGGATGCATTTTTCTTTTCTCTTCTTTTGTCCCCAAATTGGCAGTCAAGGCAAAGCGCGCCCCAGCGTCCCCCCCGCTTGATTGAATCCTATTGGACGCCGCCAAAGGAGAGAAAGGCGTCTGGCGAGAGAGAAAGAGCGAGAGGGAGACGGGCTTCGGGCCTCGGAGACGACGTGCGGAGGCCGGGGGAGGCTGCTGGCGCCGTCCTGACGTGTAACCTTTTAAAATGCCCGAATGTTGAGATGGTTTTTCCGGACGTCACGTGGTAAAAGACGGGCTTATCTGGTCTGAAACGTGGACGGAGAGAGCGAGGGAGGGGAGGGGGGGGTGCAGGGGGCAGAGAGAAGCGCCCAGGAAAAGGTCAGTGACGGCGGGTGTGAGAGCCAGAGGTGCGGGGGCCAGCGTGGACGGAGCGCGGAATAGCAACAAGAAGGAGGATTTACAAACTTTTTAGGCGACTTTAAACGAGCGCGGGACGACGCTTTTTGTCTCGAGGAGGTCAACAGTGTCTTGCCCAAGGACACGAGGTTATACACGAGATAAAATAGCTTGAGCAGGATTTAAGTATTTAGGATTTAAAGGTTGTATGGAGGATTTTTTTTTGTTTCAAATTGTCAGTGATAGATTATAGATGCAGGAGCCTTGTAATTATGATGACCAAAAAAAAGAGAATAAAAATTCATCAACTCTGGACGTGGTGGGGCTAAACATTTGCCAATAGATAACGACACTGCCTCGTTATCTGTGAGCTGACAGGCTGTCAATCAAACTCCCTACGTTTCTAGTGTAACTGACTTGCCTGCGCCGCCGGTACGTGGTTTACGTACGACTGTCACACAGTCCACAGACGCAAGACGCACAGACGCTGTTTACTCCACCAACGCAACAGTTCTTAGCGGCTTTTTTTGACCTATATCTTCCTCGCAGTTCGCACAAAGTTTGTTGCGATGGCGACAAGAATCCAGGAGCAGTTCGCCGCAAAAGAAAGTCCGTTTTTGAGGTCGCTGAAAGAAGAAGACAAGGGGAAAAGCAGCGAAGCCAAACTAAGGTGATTCTTGAAGATTCATTCCAGCGATGGCGCGACTGAAGCAGACGAAGGGTCTAAAGACTGAACCACTGGTCCACAAATTACTCCTGGACAGGAAACTTCTGCTTATTATGAAAACGTTACTTTATTTCCAAGAGCTACACAAACGTTTTTCAGGACACGAATGCGATATCCTATGTCATTTTCTAGGCAAAGAAAGAGTCCGCTTGCTGCTGCGTGTTGTAGTTAGTTCATTCGCACGGAATCTCCGCGCAACCTTCTCTGCACCCCTTTCCTGCTCCTCTCCCTGCTCCCCGATCCACTCTTCCCCTGCTCCTCACTTCTCCGGGCACGGAAATCTCCGCGCACCCGCTCCCCCTCCTCTCTCCTCTCCTGCTCCTCCACTCTTCTCCCTGCTCCTCACTTCTCCGACTCTCCGACTAACCTGTAGTCCGCACACGAAATGTCCGTGCCCCCCCCTGCTCTCACTTCGTTTGTTAACCAACACTGTAGTTAGTTGTTTACAAGTCATGTGCAGTTCACCGGCTGTAAACAAACCTGTTTCTGGCGTAAGGAGGAGGAGGGAGGAGGTGTTTCTACGTAGGAGCTGTGGGGGAGGGGAGGTGGTTTCACGCATGCGCAACATTTGAAGAAGGACAAACAGTCGCTGGATTCTCGTTCCTTGGAAAATCCTCTATACAACCTTTAAGGATTTTTAGTGACGGGTTTTCAAACACAGTGAGCAGAAGATACCGTGCCGTACTGTGGAAGTTTCTGGAGACAAACAAGTTGGAAAAGTTCACGCCCATGAGTCAATCCTAGGAGGACAAACAGGAAGTGCACGCCAGCATGCTAGTTGTTATGAGCATTAAGTCTCTGAATGTTGTGAAAACTGCTCATAAACTCATCATCGTTAATAATTAGGATCCTCAGAATTCATAAGGTAAGTGAGGAATAATTTTGGACAACTGCAAATACTTTACTTAGTTACACATATACTTTTATGCAGAGGTGGCACCAAGTCGTAAGTCCAAGTCAAGTCCAAGTCGTCTGCTTTGAGCTTCAAGTCATTTCAAGTCTTTAAACCAAAGTACCAAAGTTATAAGACTTTTAAACTAAACTGTTCTTAAAAAGTTGTGGTATATTTCTATATGAGTATTTATATAAGAGTTGTAGAAATGCAAATTGTTCCTTTTTAAATGTCTTGACGAGGTCTTAGTGAATTATTATGATCGGAACAGAAAGAATTCAGATTTAAAAGAGCTAAATAACAGTTATTTTGTCATGTCGTCTGCACTGAAATGGAAGGATCATGTTCTGTGTAGTTCTCTCTGTTGTACTGTACTGTTCTGTGTATTACTGTAGTACTTTTGAGGATACCACATCACAGTACTGCAGTTACTGTTGCCAAAGTAACAAACAGAAGTGGGAGGGACATGTTCCAGTTTGTTCCTGTAACATTAATCACAGCATTTACAGTAAAGAGAAAAGTATTTTCTAAAAACATATTTTTAAGGAGAAATATCAAGTCTTCTCAAATCACAGGCCTCAAGTCCAAGTCAAGTCCCAAGTCTTTGTCCATTTTATCAAATCAAGTCTCAAGGCCTTAAGCTCACACTCTCCTCGGGGTCACATTGACCCGAAGAAAGATTTTTTTTCCCTTCCCGCTCTCTTGGGGCGGGTCAATCAGACCCAAATATTTATTTTCTCACCTGGCGAGAATTTATTTGAAAATACATTTTTGGGTCTGATTCCCTTTTTCCCTTCCCAAGAGAGTGGGGAAAAAAAAAATCTTTCTTGGGGTCTATGTGACCCCGAGGAGAGCGTGAGGGTTAAAAATAGTGACTAATATTTATATAGAGTCACAACTTGAAAGACCCCAACTCTACTTTTATGCAAATACTTTTCATGCACATTTAAGAAGCTGTTGTGCCAGAAAAAAAAAAAAAAAATGGATGGAGATTTAAAGCCAATAGCTGATATGAACCGTGAAAACTGTAAACAAAGACAAAAAAAAATAAAAAAAAAAATCATAGAATAAATATATTATGACTGTTCTGGAAATGTTGAAGGTGCTCTGTGTAACTTGTATGTTGACTGAACCAGGACTAAACCAGGACTAAACTGTTCCCTGTCTGGTCCTGAACTCAGTCCTGGCCCTGGTCCCGGCCTTAGTCCCGGGCTCAGTCTTGGTCCTGTTCCCGGTCTCAGTCCTGGCCCTGGTCCCGGTCTGGTCCCAAACTCAGTCCTGGTCTGGGTCCAGTTTAAGTCCTGGTCTCAGTCCCGGTCTGGCTCTGGTTCAGTCCTGGTTCAGTTTAAGTCAAGTAAACGTGAAATGGCCGTCATCGTTTTTGTTTTTTTTCCCGTTATTCATTTAAACACAAAATCGAAAACTGAAAAAAAAAACAAATTGTTATCCTTTTTTCATTTTGGTTTTGGAGACAAATAATGAAGAAAACTTTTTTTTTATTTTGAAAAACAAATGAACAAATGATACACGGATTCTTTATGCAAATACTTTTCATGCACTTTTAAACTTCTGGTGGTGCCAAACAAATTATCAGCCTCGTTTGGAGATTAAGTCGATTAAGACAAAACGCTAAAAAGTGCAAAAACTGTCCAACAGACACTCGCGATATCTGTCTGTCTCTACTTCAAACTCCTCACCAGTGAAATAAACACAGTCCCAGATCTCGTATTATTACTTCTGAATCATTCCTTGCACATTTTCTCAGACGTGGGAGTCGTCTGTAACTGTCGACTCAGCACAGAAACGTGAAATGAGTCAGGATTAAAAAGCGAGTGACCCTCTGACTACCTTCCCAATATGGCCGCCACAAAAAACAAAACAACCAAAAACCGCTGATTCAGGAATCCCCGCGCCGCCATACTGTACGTCTTATGTTTTTATCTGAGAGCACATATATATATATATATATATATATATATATATATATGTATACACAGAGCACAAACGCCAGGAAATGACAAAATGTTTTATGCATCCGGTTGCCAGGGAAACTGTAGCCTCGGCCGATAAATATTCCATTATAGAGATAAGCCGGCGGTGCGAGGAGCTCGGGCTTACACACAGATCTATACGCAATTTATTTAGTTGTTCTTTTAGCGTTTAAAGACGATGTAAGCTGTGGAAATGGAAGGAATATAACAGCGGCGAAAAGTGCAAACAAAGAGAAAAATCTGAATGAATATGAAACAGTCCTGGAATAAAAATATATGTTTTATCACCGTCTGTCCACGTTTACATGATGTTTTTTTAATTCCGAATTAATTGTTCTTAAAAAAAAGAGCACGGTGTTCAGAGTATTTAAATAACTCAAGTTGTGTTTAGTTGAAGTTTTAGAAATAGTCCGACTAACTTAATTATGTCAAGTTGCTGTAACATGTTCTTCTTCTTTTTGAGTAATTTTAATAAGGATGTCCCGATCACATTTTTTTGCCCCCGAGTCTGAGTCATTTGATTTTGAGTATCTGCCGATACCGATTCCCGATTCGATACTTCTATAAAACATTATAAAATGAACTAAGAGCAAAGAATAAGATCCAGGATGTTTGGGGATCAGATTGTGTTGATTTCATGTGTCGTATTTGACTGAACTTTTGAAAAATCAAATGTCCAAAACTTTAATTTGATTCACTTTTCTAACCATGAACCATCATTGTTGAAAATCTTGACTTTTCACAGTCTGGTCTTGGAATGTGTAACTTAGTAAACTTAATGAACTGGACAAAACAGGAACCAGATCAGACCTGAGACTCGACTCTGCACAATCTACACTTTGTATATTTGATGTTATATGGAAGCATGTGCATTGTATATTTGAAACATTTAGGCTCGTCTATGATTAACAAATAAAACAAAATCTTACCAAATAAAAACAAGATGACAGAAGCTCCACAGCCTCTGTCCTGCACCAACACCACATCCACAGAACCCACAGAGGAGCACCGCAACATCAGTCCCACCGCTCAATAACCACTTCATGCCTCTGGATGGACTCTCACCACCAGAAGCGTGAGCTCTGCTGGGCGACATGCAAACAAACAGCACCGTGCGACGACGCCATCGGAGACATCGCAGGTGTGAACACGGGCCACAGAACCACAGGTAACAGCGCCCGAGCACGACACGACCCAAAAGTCCCAGCGTAAGTGCACCTCTAGTACAGCAGGCGCTGGGACAGTCGCGCTGACGTCCCTGAGCAAATCCCACGCCTCAGTTAAAAAAAAAAAAAAAGTTGTGTCCTGTGTATTATATGTACAGTCGTGGTCATAAGTACACGTTCAGAAACTAAATCCCCCACTAACTTCAAGTTACACGCTTCATCCTTGAATAAGTGACCGTTCTGGAATGCATAGGGTAATCGCTTTTTGGAAATAAAAAGAAAAGGAAAAATTTCCTGTTAATCATTTATTTAATAGTTCTTTTAACAACACAACTTTTTCAGTGGTTATGCCTTTTCTTTTTATTTCCAAAAAGCGATGACCCTATGCATTCCAGAATCAAGAACTTGAAGTTAGTGGGGGATTTAGTTTCTGAACGTGTACTGTATGTAAACTTTTGACCACGACTGTATATTATTTATCCGATACCTGATCAGACCTTAACAGCTGAGTCCAGATCAAGTCCGCAGTCACGTGATCGGCGCCGATTTCCAATCACGTGATCGGACCCTAAATTTTAACTCATATTTTTTGATATTAGGGGAAATATTAAAAGCATAGATGAGGTACAACTTAGTAAATTGAAGTTATTAAACACTGAGAATGATAAAGTTCAATTATTTCTATTGTTTCAAATAGGGATGATTTCAAAATAAACTTAATTTATATCGTACATGTTAAAATGTAATACAATTTCAAAGCGCTTCACCAAATAAGTGAACTTATTCCAGTGGTTTAAAGCTCCCAAATTTAAGTCATAATAAATGAATGAATTTTTATTCCATGGTCATTATAATAGTTGGAATTGGTCTCAAAATGTCAATATTATCGTTTATCACAATTAGGGATGGGCATTCGATTAAAAACTTTCTTAATTGATCGTTGAGAGAATTAACAATCGATTATCGATTAATCGTTAACATTTTTATATTAAAATTATCATCATTATTATTACTACTAATCTGCATAAATAAATTCAACTTTACGACATATAAACAATAAACACTCTAGAACAGGGGTGTCAAACTCATTTTGTTCCGGGGGTCGTATCCAACCGACTTTGATCCCAAAGTGTCCGGATCAGAAAACTCATGTCATATAAACCCCAAAAATAACAATAAGTTCAAATATTTGTGCAGAGAAACACAAATCTATTACAGAAATCTTTTTTAATTGATGAACTGTTTCTTTTACAAAATATTATAATATTATGAAAATTATGAAAAATTCAATTTCAACACAAAGTTTTAACATGAACTTGTTTGTAAACAGGAATAAGTCAATTTTTGTTGTAAAATCCTGCACTCGGCTCCACTTTTCTCATGTTGGACATTTTTCTGATGAGGGTGTCACGGTCAACAGTCAAAACGATCGTCCTTTAAGAGCGTTTGGAAAGAGACAAGTCTTCATTTGTGCTGCTCTGGTGGGAGGGGCCACGTACAGAGACGCTGGAGACGCTGCTGTGATAAACACCACAGAAAATTGACAAGATTTTAATAGAAAATATAATTACAATATTTTAGTAGAAAATCAGCCAAGGGCCAGATTAAAGGTCTTGGAGGGCCGGATCTGGCCCCCGGGCCGTATGTTTGACACCTGTGGTATAGAGCCACATCAGCCCGTTTGACATTATAATGTGTTTAATGCAGTTTTGTGCAAGTCTCACAGAAACTAAACTTAAAACCGCATCTCTAATTTGCATAAACTAAGTGAAGAAAAAAACAGCTCTTGTGTCGCTGATGTGGTTCAACTTCTGTCGGGTTAAAGGACACGACTCAGTGAAATACAGGTTAGTGTGACCAGAATTGGGTGGGGGGTGCGGCCTCGTCATCGACATTGAGCGACTCTCACCTGACAAAGCTTTTTAATATTTTTCGGTGTCCTGGTGCTTTGAGGTCCCTGACACCGACACCGGACACTAACACCTATGTGCTGCTTCACACACTGTGCACATGGACTCACATTTGTCTTGACCAGGACGGAAACCCGGGAATTTCTTGTACAAGTCAACGTTAAATGCGCATTTGTGCTTCGGCGCGTTACAGACTGACCGACTGTTTGTGTCTCGCTCCTTCTGAGTCACAGACGCTACGAGAGACGCTCAGTTTAACGTCCTAATGAAAGGAAATGAAAACCTGAACATTTGCATCACTTTATTAAAAAAAGCCGGGACAGGACGTGGAAAAACGGACGTTTGGTCACCCCACGCTACACACAGCGACCTACATAATCGACGAAATTCTTAATGATCGATTATTGTTACAGGCCGAGCAGTTACAGGTCCGACTTTGGATCCGAGTTCCGTATTTGAAATGGGAAAGTATAAATGGACAAAATGACAAAATAAAAACAGCAGGATCACGAGGAGCGGGTGAACACAAACGTTTATATAAACAGTCTATGGGCAAGAATAGAAACGAAAATGCGTCCAGCGCTTTCTACAAAAATAACCCACTCTCTCTGTCTCTGGAAAATGGGAGGGCATCTGATGTTTTTTTTTTTTTTTTGCACCTGTGTAATAGAATAAACCGCCTGTAATAACTTCAGCGTAAAAAATAGCGTTTGAGAACAGTGAAATCCAAAACCGCACGATCCATCTCCAAAGAAGCTTTTAATGCAATCAATGCAGAGCGCGGGCATCGATCCGCGCTCACGCCGCCGCCGTTTTTAGACCCTCGCTCAGACAGAACGCGCTGAAAACTTCCACACGCCACAGGTTCATCGCGTATTGACCCGGAGCTGTGCATTTGTCAGGAAAGACACTCCAGCTGCATAAAAAGGCCATAAAAACAGGTGGAGGTAATACAGGATGTGCCAGTGCTCCCGTAGATCTCATGGAACGTATGGATCCTGACGAGAGACCCACAAGAGACCGGCCAGAACTTCCTGCTAATGTGGTTTTACAACTTTTTTATAATATTATATAACACAAATGTTCAAATCTTTTCATATTGTCCAGGTATCTGTAAAGTAAAAATTAAAAATTAAACCAAGACTAAACCTGGACTAAACCAGCACAAAAACTAGACTAAAACTGGACTAAACCAGGACTAAAAACAGAATTAAATCAGGACTAAAACAGGACTAAACCAGGACTAAAACTAGACTAAAACAGGATTAAAACTGGACAAAAACAGGACTAAAAACTAATGAGACCTACTAAGGACTAGACTCGGAAAAACTGGACAGAATAAAACTGGACTAAAAACAAATTAAACTAAACTAAACCAGGACTAATTTAAAACTGGACTAAAAAAACAGCTAAAAGACAATTAACAAGACTAACTGGACTAAACACAAAAACTTTAAAACAGGGGACTACTAAACTAGGACTAAAGAAAAATTAAACCAGATTATACTGAAACAGGACTAAACCAGCATAACCTGGACTAAACTGCACAAAAACTAGAACTGGAACTAAACCAGAATTAAGGACTAAAAACAGAATTAAATCAGGACTAAAACAGGACTAAACAGGACTTAGACTAAATAAAACAGGACTAAACAGGACTAAAAAGGACTAAACCAGGACTAAAAACCACTGGACCATTTGGCAGCGGAAAACACTGGCCAGCTGCCATA
The DNA here is from genome assembly GCF_026225935.1 of Boleophthalmus pectinirostris. Lineage (NCBI taxonomy): Eukaryota > Metazoa > Chordata > Actinopteri > Gobiiformes > Gobiidae > Boleophthalmus > Boleophthalmus pectinirostris. The sequence continues at coordinate 3,825,082 of NW_026571070.1, forward strand.
AAACTAGGCCATAAAAACAGGTGGAGGTTACAAATGGCTCAGTGCACAGGGTAAACTCATGGACTAAGATCCTGGACTAAGAGAGCACTAAACCAGGCATAACCAATTTCGGACTAAATGATGGTTTAACTTTTTTTTTATAATATTATAACACAAATCTTCAAAAAGTTTTCATATTGTCGAGTATCTGTAAAGCTTTGGTAAAGTGCGTTGGAGGACTTTACATTTGAGCTCCCGACGTGGATCTTGGAAACCGTGGAGAACGTTGGAGAAAAATACCTGACGTGCTTCTCAAACAGGACTGAACCAGGACTAAACCAGGTCTAAACCAGGACTGAACAAGGACTAAACCAGGTCTAAACCAGGACTGAACCGGACTGAACTCAGGACTAAAACCAGGACTAAACCAGGACTGAACCAGGACTAACCGATTAAAACAGACTAAAACTGGACAAAAACAGGACTAAAAACAACTGAACCATGACTAAACTGGACTAAACAGCACTAAAACTAGAACAACTGGACTAAACCAGGACTAAAACTGGACTGAACCAGGACTAAACCTACACTAAACCACTAGGAATAAAAACAAGGAACTTAACAGGACTAAACCAGGACAAAACGGACTTAAACTGAACTAAATAACTAAACCAAAAAAAGCAGGACTAAAACGGACTAAACAGGATTACTAAACGAAAGATAATAAAAAACACAGGACTAAAACAACAGGACTAAAACAAACCAGACTAAACCAGACTAAAAAAGACTGAAACAGGACTAACCAGGACTAAACCTGGACTAAACCAGCATTAAACTAGACTAAACTGGACTAACCAGGACTAAACCAAGACTAAAAACAGAGATAAACTACTAAACCTAGGACTAAGCAGGACTAAAACCAGGACTAAAACAGGACTAAAAACAGCTAAACAGACATGCATCTTGAACCAGTGACGAACGTAAAACAAGACTGGAGTAAAATACCTGACGCAGGAAAGGACCGTCTCCTTCGATCTGTAAGTGCCATGTTTTCTCGAGAAAGTGGTTTTATTGTTTTTATTACATAAAGCATCAGCGGAGGCGATCGTCTCGGGTAAATGCAGTTTACACATTTATTCTTCACTAATGCCACAATGTAGAGTTTCTTGTTCTGGTGTTTGGCTCCCGGGTCGTTCTCTTTCTTCTCCTTTTTCCAGATAATAACGTCACTACGTCACTGGAGAGACGCCTGATTGGTTGAAAATTTCTATTTCAGTTTTAGTTCCTTTATTGTCGTTGTCATAAAAAATAACAATGAATTACATTAAAGCATCACACAGACTGCAATGGTTTTTAAAGTGCATAATAGTGTAGAGCCACAAAACCCGCGGTTGACCCCAAACGACCCTTCCGCCACCCTCCCACCCCTCACTCCACGCACACGCCACCCCGCCACCCGCCACCCCGCCACCCATCTCAGCCGCCGACCTCCTCCACCATCCCGCCATTGGCTTATGACCAATTTCTGGTTTAAATGGTCTTGGGTCCTCTGCCGTTAGACTGGATAAATCCGTCCGTCATGTTGAATTCGTTTTTCCTGCCGCCGACCAAAATTAACACAATCAAGCTGTTTGTCAACAATGAAACTTGCCTATAAATTTTGTTTTTTAAAGACAACTGAAGGATTTTGAGCTGAGAAAAAAAAAGTAATGATATAAAAATAATAAAATAAAAATAAATCGCACACAAATCCGTGCGATTCAGGTCCTTGCTCCTCCTGCTGCCTCCCTACCTTTTCCTTGCTCCCTCTCTTTCTCTGCTTACCTCCTTACATGCTGAGCTCCACTCCTGATCCTCATCAATCAATCACCTCCTGCCACCAAGTCCTGCTGACCTGCTCTCCAGCGCCACATTGTTCTGTCATTCAAGTGGTGAACTACGCAGGCTTTTTGTATGTTTTTTGAATTCTGAAGGTTTTGACACTTACCAGTTTCTTTATGTCCGTTCCCCAGCACTTCCGTTTGGAGCCAGCTTCATCCCTTTTGCCATCTGTTCCGTAAGCCTCTGGTCAGTGTCCGTCACCGCGTACCTCCCGTCTGCAGCCAACCTGGACCTGTCCCACCTCCCCCAAGACTATTTTTTTAATAATATAATAATAATAATAATAAAATAATAATATTATTTTTTTCTGCATATTTGGGTCCGACCAGTATTTCTTAACAATCTGACATTTTTGAAAGTTCTATCAGCCGAACACGAGACGCTCCATGAGAAAAATCCTTTCTCAGCCCAGGTGATTTTTTTTGCTCTTTTACCAGTGAGTGTCACTACGCCAACATCGTGCTCAATTTTGTTTTGTTTTGAGCTGCCAGTCCATGAAAATATTGTCTGATCCGTGACGTGGCACAAAAAAGGTTGAGGACTGGACTGGGGGCGGCAGTAGCTCAGTTGGTGGAGCATTCGCCCACTGATCTGAAGGTTGGTGGTTTGATTCCAGCTCTCGACATAAACATCACAGGTTGAGCGGTCAGATCCACTGACCCACAGGTTGGCTGGTGTGATTCCAGCTCCACAGATGAATGCTGCCGTTGTGTCCTTGGGCAAGACACTTAACCCACCTTGCCCACAGTGTCTGTGTGCACTGGTGTGTGAATGGGTGAGTGGTTCCTTGTTGTAAAGCGCTTTGAGCCTTGAAGGTGGAAAAGCGCTATAGAAAAATGTGACCGTTTTACTGTTACACTGTGCTACATACGTTACTCAAGAAAGAGTAATATAGTCCCCAAATGTTGAAAAAAAAAAAAGAAAGTGAAATTTATTTGATAAATAAATAATTTTATAAATACAATAAATAAAATAAATACAATTAAATAAATACAATTAAATAAAAAAAATTAATAAAAAGTGCAATATTTAACATTTCTGATTGAGGGTCTGCCACCTGTCTGTCTCCATGGAAACTTCATTGCTTTGCTTGGAATGTTACAAACTATGGCATTAAATATATCTACATGGAGACAGTGGCAAGACAAGTTCCAGGTCAGGTCTGTGGAGAGGTGAGCCCGCTGACAATACAAATATAGGATTTTTCAAGTTGCTGTCCGGCTTTAAAAACCACCTGCAGTTTAACAAATCCTAGGTAAGTAAGTTTAATGCCATACTGTGGAACATTCTTAGTGATGGAACGAGATGACCACAGAGACAAGCAGGTGGTGGACTCCTCATCGGAAAAGTCACATACGAAAACTACTACTACAACTACAAAAAAAAACAGAAATTAAAAGCACAGCATCTGAAATTAAATAAATGCAGGATGATAAATTTAATAAGACAAGCAGATGGCGAACCCCCGACTGAAAAAGTTCCACGGTGCGAGTTCAGATTCAGTGACTTTAAAAGCGTATGTGGAGCCTGACTCCCGTCGCCATGGAAACACGGGGAGCCCGGCGGAGGTCGGAGGTTAATACCACTCAATCTGAGCTTTGAAAAACCCGATCCCGGATAAAGCGCGCACTTATGTCTCGGCGGCTCACACGCCCACGACACAATCTACACGCCGGACATGTGCGGGCGCCCGTCGTGACCTCTGACCCCTCGCCGTGTCTTCTGCCGCCACAATAAACAACACAATCAGACTGTTTACAGAGACAGCGCCGAGGAACAAGGATTTTGTGTCATTTTAAATTGGACGAGCGCTAAAATATGACTCGAAAGCTCAGGGACTGTGTCATATTTGGATAATTGAGATCTTAAAGGTCTTACACTACACAAAACTGACTCTTGTGAGCTTCAAAACTTGTTATAATGTTGTTACCTCCATTATTAAGTGGAGGTATGTGGAAAAACAAGCTGTAATATTTGATGTTTTGTTTTGTTTTTTACTCAAAATTATGTTATTAACATTAATGTTGTTTATAATCACCAATAGAATATAAATCAAACTACAACACAAGAACCAGGACAAAAACAGGATTACATCAGGACTAAATCTGGACTAAAACTGGACTAAAACTGGACTAAAACTGGACTAAAACTGGGCTAAAACTGGACTAAATCTGGACTAAAACTGGACTAAATCTGGACTAAAACTGGACTAAAACTGGACTAAATCTGGACTAAAACTGGACTAAAACTGGACTAAAACTGGACTAAATCTGGACTAAATCTGGACTAAACTGGACTAAAACTGGACTAAATCTGGACTAAAACTGGGGACTAAACTGGACTAGGACTATAAAACTGGACTAAAACACACCGGCTTGTCAAATCCTGATCCCGTTAGATCTCAGAGGTCTGGTCAGGACTTGGATGGGAGAGACTCTGGGGAAAATCAGGAGCCACAGGGAGGCACCAGTTACAAAAACTGTTGTTGTGTCCTTAGTGAGTGATGGTGGTGGTCGGAGGGGCTGATGGCACAGATTGGCAGCCTTGCTTCCGTCAGTCTGCCCCAGGGCAACTGTAGCTACAGTAATATCTCACCACTATCGGGTCTGGAGTGAATGAATAATGAACTGTAAAGTGTCTTTGAGTGATCAAAAAAGCTTTGTATAAAACAGATTTATTATTATTATTATTATTATTAAAACAGCACTAAAACAGGACTGAACCAGGACTGAACGTGGACTAAACGAGGACTGAAACAGAACTGAAACAGGACTAAACAAGGACTGAAACAGGACTAAACGAGGACTGAAACAGGACTGAACCAGGACTAAACAAGGACTGAAACAGGACTAAAAAAAGGGCTGAACCAGGACTGAACGTGGACTAAATGTGGACTAAACGAGGACTGAACCAGGACTGAACCAGGACTGAAACAGGACTGAACCAGGACTAAACGTGGACTAAACGTGGACTAAACGAGGACTGAACCAGGACTGAACGTGGACTAAATGTGGACTAAACGAGGACTGAAACAGGACTAAAAAAGGGCTGAACCAGGACTGAACGTGGACTAAATGTGGACTAAACGAGGACTGAAACAGGACTGAACTGACTAAACTGGAAACAGGACTGAAACTGAAGACTGAGACTAAACGTGGACTAAACGACTAAACGTGGACTAAACGAGGACTGAACCAGGACTGAACGTGGACTAAACGAGGACTGAAACAGGACTGAACCAGGACTAAACGTGGACTAAACGTGGACTAAACGTGGACTAAACGAGGACTGAACCAGGACTGAACGTGGACTAAACGTGGACTGAAACAGGACTGAACCAGGACTGAAACAGGACTGAACCAGGACTAAACGTGGACTAAACGTGGACTAAACGAGGACTGAACCAGGACTGAACGTGGACTAAACGTGGACTGAAACAGGACTGAACCAGGTCTAAACCAGGACTTGAAAGAGAGAAACAGAACCCTGGGCTCAAGGAGCAGGGTGTCCACAAAGCACGATCAGGCGACAGTTGTGCTTCGCGCCGTGGGGCACAGAGCTCGGTGCCGGTCCATTCGCCCGCTGTCACCCGACGGTCTACACGGGCGCAACTCCGGGCCCGTCCCAACATCCAGTCCTGATTCAGTCCTGTTTTAGTCCTCGTTCAGTCCCGGTTTAGTCCTGATTCAGTCGTGGGATCAGTCCTAGTTTAGTAGAACATACAGTAGATCATAAATGAGAGAAATTCAGCATTACAGTTGTTATCCAGTCATGTTCATGTCATTAAAAAAAAATCTTGGTACTATTACACTCAGTTTTTGTTTTGTCCAAAAGTGCAACAATTCTGGCAAATGATTGGACAAAAAATACAAAAACTTCTGTCTGTAAATCTGGCTAATAATCTTTCTCTTGCTTTCTTCTTTGCTACTCATTCAGAATTTATGATTATCATTTATATTTGTTCTCTTAGTTATTATATTTTATTGTGATGTGTGAGCTCCTCTGTCCAAATAATTTCCCTTGTGGATCAATAAAGTTTGTCTAAGTCTAAGTTTTGGAGTAACTGACCCTGTTGTGAAGGACAAAGCACAATAGAAAATAGTTTGGCATGCTGACTTTTTTATTTATTTATTTTTTTGTGCTAGAAAAACTCTGCTGGTGAATTGCGTATCTGACCAGACTCAGTGACAGAAGACGGCTCTTGGTTTTATTTCTCTCGATTATCGGACGCGTGGGCTTCATCATGATCACAATGAGCCTCATTCATGAAACTGATGAACACATTTGCACTTAAGACCTTCTTTGGAACATTTCAGGCTTTCCCAAAACTTTTTCTTAACTGATAATGTTCTTCTGAAAGAACAAAAAGTCGACTGTTTTGGAATATTATCACTAATAATGCAACAAAAATGTCTGATTCTTCCATGATTGTAAGTGATGTATTTCCTTAAATTAACATGACTGTGTGATCTAATGAAATGTATGAGGTGTTTTTATTTGGTCTGGGCACATTAATGCGTTAATTTTGTGTTAACTAATTGATTCATTATCGCTGACAATTATTTGAACACAGTTAACCCTCTGCAGGCAGACGTCGCAGACTTGCAACAGCTAAATGCCAATTACCAAATCCATATTTTATGAGCTTTTTTTTACTCAGGAGCCTTTTTTCCCATCCATGCTGATAAACGTGGACGATGCAAACTGTGCAAGAACAACTACACACAAACGACCTGCCAGAAGTGCAAAGTACTTTTTTTTTTTCCCAGTATTTTTATTAATTTTCAGACAATAAAAATTCCATCTGAACAACTGACGATGTCAACACAGGTCAACATATAACCAAAAATAATAATAATAATCATAAAATCAATAAATAAAATATAATAAAGATAATGATAATAATAATTACAAACAAATTCCACACATTCACTATGCAATATTTGCACAATACAATTTATCAATCGCAGGTGAGTCTTTGATTTATATTTGGTGACCATATGTACTTAAAACTAATAAAATAAAATATAAATAAATATATGTATATATATATACATACACACAACAATAATAAAAATAAATAAATAGATAAATAAAAAAATAAATAGAAATATATTAATTAAAAAATTAGTAGAGAAACATGAATAAATAAATGGATATAGATAATATATATAAAAAGTAATAATACTAAAATAAAAATAAATAAATAAAATAAATAATAATAATTAATAAACAATAAAAATGAGATAGGTAAATAATAATACTAAAATAAAATAGTAATAATTACAACAATAACAACAACAACATTTATGAAAATAAATAAAAATCTGTTTTTGTTACCGTTATCATCATCACTGTCAATGCTGGATAACAACAATAACAATATTATTCTATATATATATACACATACATCACTTCCACTTTTTGGATATAATATTTAAATAAGGTTCCCATAATTTCACAAAGTCTTTTCGTTTTCCCTTTGCTATAAATGTCAATCTTTCAAGGCCGACACATTCTGAAATTTCCTTAACCCACTGTTTTGTTGAGGGGGCTTCAATGTTTTTCCAGTTTAAGGCGATGGTTCTTCTTGCATGTAACAGTCCAAAGTCCAATCATTTTGCTTGCTTTTTCGTCTGTAATAAACCTTCCGGATACATTCCCAATACACAAAGTTTTGCACACATAGGAATCTTTACACCGAATATTTCTGTCAAACATTTTAAAACTTCTTTCCAGAATATTTGAATTGCCGAGCATTCCCAAAGACAGTGTATAAGAGTTCTGTGAAGTACAAGTAGTTTCTTGGAGCACCACACAAAAAAGTGATGTTGTTCTGCCGCTGTAAAGCTGTCACACTGTGCTTTATGTTTTCATTGTTATGAAAAGTCGTATACAAATAAACTTAGCGTTCATATAATTTTCAGTCGTCAGTGTTAGTTTACCACACTGGGCCAATGCTGCAAATCTGCAACATCCCAGAACCCACTGGATGTGAAGGTCGGGATTGTTTATTACTTACCCCATATGATCATTTTCCCCAAATATCAGATTTTTCCTGATACTAAAAATTCATTTGAGCCTGAGAGGATTAATGCAGTTTTTATTTGTTTATTTATTTTTTGTAAACATCTATTGCTCACTGGCTTTTATTCTGAAAAAGTCCATCATGAGCGAGTCTAGAACGTAGCTGCTGCGGCGCTCACAGAAAACAGAGAAAGAAAACGGGATAAGCAAACATGGAGAAGGGTGAGGAACTTTTTCTTTTTCATTTTAAAGTTCTTCCAGACGGCGCAGTCGACACAGGCAAAGTAATTTGTAAAACTGTAACACTGAATTGTCTTATCACTGAAGTTTCACGAGTCTGAAATATCACCTAAACGCAACACACTCTGCTGCAAATGTTGTACACCTGTAGCAGGAGTACGCTGTATTGTACTTCTGAAAACACAAGAACGCTGCTTCCCTCATGCAGAAGTTTAATACAATGAAAACAATAACATTATCAACAGTCTGTCGCATGTGACTCAAACTTGTGTGAACGTAAGATGGCAGAGTAGAGTCCTCAACGTAAAAAAAAAAAGTTGGCAATTAAACATTTTCTTAGCAATAAAACATTCTTCTATTTCAACAGATAATCACTTTAACAACATACATACAGTAAACACAAAACATTCAGCAAATCCCACCTGAAAACAGAAAAACCACCTGAGTGATTTCACGCTGCTTCCCTCATGCAGAAGTTTAACACAATGAAAAGGAAGAGCGCGAAATCCCCCAAGTGGTGGGCGAAGGCATCACCAATCACCAAATCAACAGATCCCAGGCTCAGCAGTCGATCACAGATATGATGAATGCCACTGAAACAAACTTTTAACCATTTTTGAGGCTTATTTTGTTGTTCAATCTCTACATGCTGCCATTAGGCCAGTTAATAAGCAGCAATAACGTGTCCTACCACAGTTATGCAGACGACACTCAGATCTACGTCTCTCTGGCAGCAGGAGACTATGGACCAGTGGAGTCACTTGGTCACTGCGTCCGACAGATCAGTGTGTGGATGCAAAACAACTTTCTCCAGCTAAACTCTGACAAGACTGAAGTCATAGTGTTTGGTCCACAGAAACAAAGGGACAGTGTCAGCATCACCTCCAGTCTCTCTCTCTAAAACCTTCAAATCAGGCAAGAAATCTCGGGGTAATAATGGACTCAGACTTGAACTTTAACAGCCACATCAAATCAATAACATCTGCAGCCTTTTACCATCTAAAAAAACATAGCAAAAATCAAAGGTTTACTGTCTAAATCAGACTTGGAGAAACTTATCCATGCGTTTGTCTCCAGTAGATTAGATACTGTAATGTTCTGCTCACTGGTCTCTCCAAACGAGCTGTGAGACGCTGCAGAACATCCAGAACATCCAGAACATCCAGAACGCTGCAGCTCGGGTCCTGACTCGATCTAGGAAGTACGAGCACATAAGTCCTGGTCTCAGGTCTCTGCTCTGGCTCCTGTGGCTCAGAGACTTTAAAGCAGCTCTGTTTGTACAAGTGTCTCCATGGTCGAGCACCAAAGTCCATCTGTGACATGTTAGTGTCATATGAACATCTCACACTCTGAGGAGCTCAGGGACCAACTCCTGCTGGTGCCCAGAGTCACGACTAAACAAGGGGAGTCAGAGTTTCAGGTTCATGCAGCTAAAACCTGGAACAGTCTGAACATGTGAGACAGACTCTTCTGTGACGCTGTTTAAATCCAGACTCAAAACATTTCTGTTTAACTGTGCAAATAACTGAAAGGTTTTCATTCCGCACTCTTCTCTCCAATTTATGTCTCTCTTTTTTAATTTTAATCTTCATGATTATTTATGTTTTGATTTGTTTTTATTATGATTTTAATGTATTTCTTATTCTGTAAAGCTCTTTGAATTACTTTGTGTACGAATTGTGCTGTACAAATAAACTTGCCTTGCCTTATTTAAATTAATATGTATTCATATTTATTGCAAACCTTTTTCTGTTTTTAACTTATTAACATGAAATCTCATATGAACTGCATCACTGCAACTAGACACAGAGCGCAGCATTAGAGGCACATGGAACCATTCTAACCAGCCACACAAATCATTCACTGAAACAAGTGGACGAGGCTTCGGCCGAACACTTCAGATGTGACGAGTCAGAGCCGTCGCTCCACACACACATAAACTCACAGCGTCGAGGGCACCAAGAACTTTAGGGGGCACTACCATGCGCTCCATCGCTCTTCATCGCAACCCCCATCCCTGGTTCTCACTTTTCTTCTGTGAGAAGCTGGTGCCAGTGATCACATTCTTAATAATAATAATTCTACTACTACTACTACTACTACTACTACTACTACTACTACTCTTGTATGTCTTAGCAACTTGCTTTGTTCAAAAAAATGGCGGCGCGCAAAGACGCAGCGGCTTCAGCTCTCTGTATCTGTGCTCCTTTTTTATGTGTTTTATGTGTGTGTGTGTTTGTGTGTGTGTTTGTGTTTTTGCATCTTGTACGTAAAATTTCTATTTCTTTCTATTTTTAAAAAAGTTAAAAAAAAAAAGTAAAGAAAAAGTTCTAGGAATTGACAAACCGCAGACACTGTTTTCTGGCTGTGTGTTTTCTGGTTGTGTTTTTTGTTTTCTGGTTGTGTTTTTTGTTTACTGGTTGTGTGTTCTGTTTTCTGTTAGTTTCGGACTGAGATTCTCATTTTTATATAAACAGGAAACATTAAAGCTCTGGTTTTGTATTTGGTTTGATTAGATTTTTTGCTTTGCTTTTGCTTCACAGGAACTCACGCGATTAATGAGATTAATATTTTTGCCCAGCCCTGGTTGTATTAACCTGTGACAGCCCTGAATCTGGTCCTGAACCTTAAGAAAAAAAATAAATAAATCCAGGCCCCATAGATCTTTAAAATGTGAAATAATAAAACACAAAATCATAATTGCAATGCTTGTCAGAAAAAAATCAGCCCTTTGTCTTTTTATATTAAACACAATTTACACAGGTCCAGGTTTGTTTTTGATGAGGAAACAACATCACAACACACTGTAGATCAGAAAATGTTGTAATATCCATCCATCCATTTTCGTCCGCTTATCCGGGGCCGGGTCGCGGGGGCAGCAGTCTAAGCAGGGACTCCCAGACTTCCTTCACCCCAGACACGTCCTCCAGCGTGTCCTGGGTCTTCCCCGGGGCCTCCTCCCGGTGGGACATGCCCGGAACACCTCCCGAGGGAGGCGCCCAGGAGGCATCCGAAACAGATGCCCGAGCCTCAACTGGCTCCTCTCGACGTGGAGGAGCAGCGGCTCTACTCCGAGCTCCTCCCGTGTGACTGAGCTCCTCACCCTGTCTCTAAGGGAGACGCCCAGACACCCTGCGGAGGAAACTCATTTCGAGCGCTTGTATCCGCGATCTCGTCCTTTCGGTCACTACCCAGAGCTCATGACCAGAGGTGAGAGTAGGAACGAAGACTGACCGGTAAATCGAGAGCTTCGCCTTTCGGCTCAGCTCCTCTTCACCACAACGGTCCGATACAGCGACCGCATCACTGCCGAAGCTGCACCGATCCACCTGTCAATCTCACGTTCCGTCCTTCCCTCACTCGTGAACAAGACCCCGAAATACTTGAACTCCTCCACTTGAGGCAAAGACTCCCCACCCGCCCGGAGAGGCAAGACCACCTTTTTCCGGTCAAGAACCACGACCTCAGACTTAGAAGAGCTGATCTTCATCCCAGCCGCTTCACACTCGGCTGCAAACCGCCCCAGTGCACATGCAGGTCCTGGTTCGATGAAGCCAACAGAACAACATCGTCCGCAAACAGCAGAGATGAAATCCTGTGGTCCCCAAACCGGACCCCCTCCGGCCCCTGACTGCGCCTAGAAATTCTGTCCATAAAAACAATGAACAGAACCGGTGACAAAGGGCAGCCCTGGCAGAGTCCAACATGCACCGGGAACAACATTGACTTACTGCCGGCAATGCAACAATACCGGCAGTATTGTTGTAATATAAACCTTTTAAAAAAGACTCAGCATCACAGTTGTTATCAGTAAAAGATATTTGTTAAACACAAGCCACAAAACTAATAATAAAACAGCATGTATTAAAGATCTGCAGTGAGCTTCCAGTGACAGGGACTTCCACGCTTTTTTCTTTTTTGTCTCCTGGAGCCCACGTCTCACCTGCTCTGACCCAGCGGAGGTCACTGATGTGGGGACAGGGGGAGATAAGGGTCCCTGCGGCCGGCTGGAGCTGAGCGTCTGGGCCGGACTCTGTTATCTGCTCCAGAGAGAGTCACTCACAGCTAATGACTGTAAAACTCTGGAGCTACAGGCTTCACAAATACACCGAGGTCTGGTCAAAGTGACATCAGGACATGGACAGAAAGTTCCACTACACTACACCAAAATCACTTTTCTGAGTCTAAAATAGAAATGTATATCTATCCCCGGCCTTATTTTGGCATTTTGGTGCATATTTGTTAAAAATCGGCCTCTTTAGGATCAACTACGGTCAGGACGTTTGAGTTTTTGTGTTGGACTAACGACCGCTGATGTTCTGTAGCTCTGAATTTAAATATTCTCCTTTTGAGTTTACGTTGAAATAATCATTCTGAATTGAGGTTCACATGGAAAACAGTTTGTGCGTTAAACGTGTGAATGAAACAAACAAACAAACAAAAAAAAGCACAACTCCAGGTCTGTTTGTGATGAGGAAACTACATTAGATATTTATGAAAAATTTTTTAAAATCTTTTTTTTTTTTTTTTTTTTTTAGAATGACAGTTTTTATTTTTCTCTTGTAGAACATGCTTGAGCTGCTGGAGGAGTTGCCCACAGACAAAGCACGCAGCTACATCTTCCAGTTAATCAAAGCTATTCACTGGTGCCATAAGCATGACATTGTTCATCGAGGTAAAGGGCTTTTTTACAAACTACTAAAGCATATTCACCTGTGACAAAACATATACCTGTGACAAAACTGTAATGATACACTTGCCAAACGCACGTCACTGGGCAGCACAGCACTGTAATTCACATGAAGTACCACCAAGAGAATATGGCTTTCCAACAGGTCAAAAGCAGGTCTATACTAGGCCTAAACTAGAGCTAAACTAGATCTGAATATAATTGCATGTGGACTCACTGGACATAGGCCAAAAATGTGTAGAATAGTTTTTAAATTACCCAAAGACTAAAACTACCGTAGAACCTATGTACCACCAGAACCCTCACTTATCTTCAGTGTTCTACATGTCATTCACTTTTTATTGGGTTTTCATCTTGTAAAAATAAACAACATTCAAACAGTAAGAACAAAACAAGACAGTGGGGGCAGATAAACAGATATAACTACTTTATACAAAGTCAGGTCTTCTTGTCTTTACATACCGCAACCATTTTGACCAATAGGTTTCAAATATGTCACTTTGTAACTTCAATTTAAATGTGATCCTTTCCATTTTAAAAATGCTAAATATCAAGTCTATCCATTCATCCATTGTAGGTGTCTCCTGTCCAAAAAATTTTAAAATCTGAGTGAGACTGGTCCCTTTACACTCTGTTTTTGGTCCAAAAGTGCAACAATTCTGGCAAATGATTGGATAAAAAACACAAAAAATTCTGTCTGTAAATTCAAGAAGAGCAATAACGTCTTTTCCCTTGATAAAATTCACCAAACATTCTCTTTGTTCCGGCTTTAAATCCTCGATCTCGGGAATCGTCGCCAACACAGAATGTCTGTCTTCGTCTACGTCCATCTCGCCGCTTTGTTTACTCTTGTGCTGAACCACAAAAGGGACACAGACAGACGCCACGAGTTTGTTTTTGTGAACCATCTAGTGTTTTCTGATTCCTGATCTAGTCGCTGGAGAGAAATGAAGTTCAGCGGAGGCACGAAGTGGTGTCAGCCGGACTAACAGTCGTCAGGAGCGGCGGTTTGTGGATTCTGGAACAGTCCAGAACAGCCGTCCGACCGTGGGACCCTCCTCCCAAACTTTTTGTGGGTTGACTTGTGGCGGGGAAAAGTCCAGGTCGTTTTTTTTGGTCCGAGTCCCTGACGACGCTCAGACACACAACGTTCACAATAACTCTCTCTCTCTCTCTCTCCGTCTCCACCTCTTCCTCTCCTCCATTGGCCTGTCTCTCCCACTCTCTCTTCCTCTCCTTCCCCTCTCCCTCTTTTTTACTTTCCTCCATTGGTCTGTCTAACCCTCCTCTTCTCTTCCTCTCCTCCGTTGGTCCGTCTCACCCTCCTCTTCTCTTCCTCTCTTCCTTGGGTCCGTCTCTCTCTCTTCCTCTCCTCTAATGGCCCCTCTTTCTTCCTGTCCTCCGTTGGTGCATCTCTCCCTCTCTCTTCCTCTTCTTCACTGGCCTTTCTCTCCCTCTCTCCTCCTGTCCTCACCCTCTCCCTCTTCCCCTCTTTCTTCCTGTCCTCCGTTGGCCCATCTCTCTCTCTCTTCCTCTCCTCTAAATGGCCTCTCTCTCTTCCCTCTCTTTTCCTCTCCTCTGTTGGCCCGTGTCTCTCTCTCTCTCTCTCTTCTTGTCCTCCGTTGGCACGTCTCTCCGTCCCTCTTCCTCTCCTTTCTCTCTTCCTCTCCTCCATTGGCCCGTTTCCCCTCCTTCTTCCTCTCCTCTCTCTCTTCCTCTCCTCCGTTGGCCTGTCTCACCCTCCTCCTCTCTTCCTCTCCTCTGTTGGCCCCTCTCCCTGTCTCTCCTTCTCTTTCTCTCCTCCATTGGCCCGTCTCTCTCTCTTCCTCTCCTCTAATGGCCTCTCTCTCTTCTCTCTCTTCCCTCTCTTTTCCTCTCCTCTGTTGGCCCGTTTCTCTCTCTCTTCTTGTCCTCCGTTGGCACGTCTCTCCGTCCCTCTTCCTCTCCTCTCTCTCTTCCTCTCCTCCGTTGACCCGTCTCTCTCTTCCCTCTCTCCCTCTCCTCCGCTGGCCTGTCTCTCCCTCTCTTCCTCTCCTCCATTAGCCCATCTCTCCCTCTTTCTTCTTCTCCTCCATTGGCCCATCTCTCCCGCTCTCTCTTCCTCTCTTTCCCCTCTCCCTCTTTTTTACTTTCCCTCCATTGGTCTGTCTAACCCTCCTCTTCTCTCCCTCTCCTCCGTTGGTCCGTCTCTCTCTCTCTCCTCTCCTCCATTTTCCCATCTCTCTCTCTCTTCCTCTCCTCTAATTGGCCCCTCTTTCTTCCTGTCCTCCGTTGGTGCGTCTCTCCCTCTCTCTTCCTCTTCTTCACTGGCCTTTCTCTCCCTCTCTCCTCCTGTCCTCACCCTCTCCCTCTTCCCTTCTTTCTTCCTGTCCTCCGTTGGCCCGTCTCTCTCTCTCTTCCTCTCCTCTAATGGCCTCTCTCTCTTCCCTCTCTTTTCCTCTCCTCTGTTGGCCCGTCTCTCTCTCTCTCTTCTTGTCCTCCGTTGTGCCTCTCTCCGTCCCTCTTCCTCTCCTTTCTCTCTTCCTCTCCTCCATTGGGCCCGTTCTCTCCTCCTCTCCTCTCCTTCTCTCTCTTCCTCTCCTCCGTCTCCTCATCTCTCTCTTCCCTCTCTTCCTCTCCTCCATTGGCCCGTTTCTCCTCCTTCTTCCTCTCCTCTCTCTCTTCCTCTCCTCCGTTGACCCATCTCTCTCTTCCCTCTCTCCCTCTCCTCCATTGGCCTGTCTCTCCCTCTCTCTTTGCTCTCTTCCTCTCCTCTGTTGGCCCCTCTCCCTGTCTCTCCTTCTCTTTCTCTCCTCCATTGGCCCGTCTCTCTCTCTCTTCCTCTCCTCCATTGGCCCGTTTCTCCTCCCTCTTTTCTGTTGTCCCGTCTCTCTCTCTCTCTCTCTCTCTCTCTCTCTCTCTCTTTCCTCTCCTCTGTTGTCCCGTCTCTCTCTCTCTCTCTCTCTCTCTTCTCTCTTTTCCTCTCCTCTGTTGGCCCGTCTCTCTCTCTCTTCTTGTCCTCCGTTGGCACGTCTCTCCGTCCCTCTTCCTCTCCTCCATTGGCCCGTTCTCCTCCTTCTTCCTCTCCTCTCCTCTCTTCCTCTCCTCCGTTGACCCATCTCTCTCTTTCCTCTCTCCCTTCTCCTCCGCTGGCCTGTCTCTCCCTCTCTCTTTGCTCTCTTCCTCTCCTCTCTCTCTCTCTCTCTTCCTCTCCTCCATTGGCCCGTTTCTCCTCCCTCTCCTTCTCTTCTGTTGTCCCGCCTCTCTCTCTCTCTTCTCTCTTTTCCTCTCCTCTGTTAGCCTGTCTCTCTCTCTCTTCTTGTCCTCCGTTGGCACCGTCTCTCCGTCTCTCTTCCTCTCCTCTCGTTGGCTCATCTCTCCCTCTCTTTTCTTGTCCTCCGTTACCCGTCTCTCCTCTCCCTCTCTCTTCCTCTCCTCCATTGCCTCGCCTCCCCCCTTCTCTCTCTCTCTCTTCCCTTTCTTCCTCTCCTCCGTCGGCGCGTCTCTATCTTTTCTTCCTCTCCTCCGTCGGCCGCGTCTCTATCTTTTCTTCCTCTCCTCCGTCGGCCCGTCTCTATCTTTTCTTCCTCTCCCCCGTCGGCCCGTCTCTATCTTTTCTTCCTCTCCTCCGTCGGCGCGTCTCTCCGTCCCTCTTTAGTTCGGCCTCATTTCCGCAGACGCAGGTTTTTGTGTTTGCTCGTTTCCCGTCGTAATGTGATCCCCAAATGGACGTCCACTCCCAACTGCATCAAAAACCGCTCCATTCGTCCGTCTTTGCCCAATTTACCCCCACCGCTCTTCCTCTTCCTCTCCTTTATTCCCTCCATCATCGCGGGCCGTATCACCGCTTCGCCATTTCATTTTTTTTTTCCTTTTTTGCACCGTTTTAGCCCGATAATTCCGACATTTTTCACCCCAAATTGCGCGTGAGGCCGTTGACGAGCGATAGAAAAAGCCGTTTGCGTCGCTGTGTTGAACCAGTTTTCGTTTTTAAAGCGTTTTCGAATCAAAACAGCAAAAAAAAAAAAAAAAAACTCCCGCAGTAATGAGTTATAAAAGTCCACAGTGAAGAGAAACGGTAAAATACTGAAGCTTTCTCCGAGTGTGCGCTTGTAACCTTGAATAATAATACAAAAAAAACCTTCTATTTCACTCCTGGCAGTGGAAAACAGAAATGTTATAAAGTGTTTCGAAAGGTCGGACAAATTTTAAAGTTGCTGTACCTGATTTTCACCGTCGTAAAAATGAGAAAAACAGAAATAGCTCTTAAAACGGTTTGTAGTGGTCCAAAGTTCTTCCTCATTTACCTTCTGAGCATTTCAAGGTGAGTTTATGAGTTCTTTTCACAATTTTCAGAAACCAAAGGCAGAGTCAGCTGTGATGACAACAACTAGCATGTTAATCGTGCACTCCCAGATTTATTCTGACCTTAAAAGCTGCTTATACAATATTTCTGCACGAGGGAAAAGCTTCAATCAAGTGCACGGTCTTTAACGTAACTTACATATAAAAGGTTTAACTCTTTCCCCCCTGGACGCCGACTAGGAACAACCCAGACATATGTTACTAGGGCTACACCCATAGAGCATAACTGCATAAAAGAAAACAGACTTCCACAAGTGATTATAAATGATTTTTACACTCATGAACTTAATTGTAACACAGACATATTTGTATCTCTGGAAACTTTAGACTCTGAACTCTTCATTTATGGATGTTTAAATGTGATTCAACTCATTTATAGGTGTATAACAGCTCAATGAAAATGAGAGTTTACCTGGTCAGGTGCAAACTCGAAAACAAAAAACTACATTCAGCATCTGATATCTGCATGTTCTGATACTATATTCATAAAAACTAAAAAATATACTTTGTCAAAGTATTTAAACAGATTTCATATCACCAGATACAGTAGAGCCAAGTGTGCACCTGTTTTTACCTGTTGTTCACCTGTGTGCACCCAATACATTTTTTTCCATTTAGCTTATTCAACTCATTTAACTTATTCAACTTATTTTATTTATTCAACTCATTAGCTTATTCAACTAATTTAGCTTATTATAATATGATAATATAATAATAAAACTCTTCCCTGTCAGTGTGTGTTCAGTATTTGTCATCTTGGTTATTTTCTCGTGTGCAAAGCTCCACATGAGCGTTTGTTTCTGTAGTAATTCTGTTATACATCGCATCTTGGGAAAAAAAAGACTGAAATATTTTAAAGGACTGGCCTGGGCAACATCCAGATTTCAGGGCAATTTTGGTTCATAATCGAGTATAAAGCTCAGATAGTTTGTTGGGACATCGCAGGACTCCACACAGACGCATCAGCGGCATCTCACCTTCTCCCCGAAAGTCCGTCGCTGTCGCTGTTTTCCACTTTATAATCAACTTCATCATCATCACTTTGAAATCTATAAAAGTCACTTTCTCTAAACTTATCCATAAAACACGTCCGCTCCTCATTATTTCTAAAACTGTGCGCCGCAGCGCCGCGATCTTTCCATTGCACGTGTTTCGTGTTGTGTTTTTTCCGGAAGCTTCCATCGTCACTATTTCGATTAACTTCAGAAAAAATCGGCGAAAACATATCCTTGAATCCTATTGGTCAGTCTAGTGTGGGTTGTAGTGGCCCCGACCGATCGCAGCCTCTGTTTAAATGTGAAAAACCGAGCCATTTCTAAAGGTCGTCAAATCACGTCTTTAGTGACACAGCGGAGGAGTCAAAAGTCGTCATTAAGGGAACAGGGGGGTCGTCAAATGTCGTCTTCATGGGGGAAAGAGTTAAAGAAATTTCTTTAGAAACTTCTTTAGAAACATTTTGGTTTTGTTTCGAGTCTTTCTCAGGTTTGTTTGATGCTGTTTTTTTTTTTTTTTTTCTTTGGTTCTGATTCCAGTCTTCTCGTTTGACTTTTTGGTTGCAGTTTTTGGTACAAACGTGACAGGTGGGCGGGATTTTCTAGCCTGATTCGTCAGCCGGTTTCACTTCGTGGAAACTGTCTGACTGTCCGCAGCATTAGGATTCGTTCACTCGACAGTAGGTGGGTACTTTTTTTAAATTTAACCAGTCACTGCTATTTGGTCGTGATGTATGTAATGTGCCAAATCCCGTAGGAAGAAGGACAATAACGTCTTTCCCCTTGATAAAATTCACCAAACATTCTCTTTGTTCCGGCTTTAAATCCTCGATTTCGGGAATCGTCGCCAACACAGAATGTCTGTCTTCGTCTACATCCATCTCGACGCTTTGTTTACTCTTGTGCTGTTCCACAAAAGGGACACAGACAGACGCCACGAGTTTGACGTCATGGCTTCACGGCTCTTCACTGATTGGCCAGTGCACTTTCTACAACTTCCGGGTTCTTGCAAAACCGTCTAGTGTATTCTGATTCCTGACCTAGTCGCTGGAGAGAAATTAAATTGAGCGGAGGCGCGAGGTGGCACCAAACTGGCTAGGGATTTCCATTTGTGCATTCCCATTGGGTCATTTAAGTTTGACGGACAGCTGAGAGTGGCGCTGCCCCAGAAGCTTTTAAAGACGTTTTCTGCTGTAGTTTTGGTGACTGCAACACAGACAACAAGTTTGTTCAGCACTTACACTGTAGGATAAGATTGTTCCAGAAAAACTGTCCACCAGAGAAAGTTGAATATTAGAAAAAACTCTCAGCACCAAAACTGTATGTCATTGGCATTTGTTTAGTTAAATACAGAAAAGCTGCTTAAAAATGACCAAAACACAAAGAAAATGTGACTATATCGACTCACATGTTCGTCGTGATGTATGTATGTTGTGAATGGACCGAGGGCAGAACAGTTCTCCTTAATTACGCACTCGTTTCACAACCACCACAAACCGAGGGTGTCACAGTTTTTGATTTTCAAATTCTGATCACCCGAATCCACAACTTTAACCAAGGTCGGAGTTTGTAGGATTCTTTCCTATTTTCACAACATGAACTTTTGAAAACGCTTAAGTCCTTGAAGCTCCTAAAAGTGATCTTTTCCAGACTGAGCCTCGCTCCAGCTCTGCTCTAGCAGCTCTTGCTTTGATTGGTCCAAACGCTCCACGCCGTGCACGTTACAGACGTCACACGGACTGTGGAAGTGAATGCAAAAGATAAAATTACTTTTGGGCCCAAGCGCCAGTGAACACAGACCACTGAAAACAACACGACGCCATCTTGGATTCACCTTCCGATTTTATTATAGTTCTACGGTTTGGACCAATCAGAGCGAGAGCTGCTAGAGCAGAGCTACAGCAGGGTGAGGCTAAATCTAACAAAGATCACTTTTAGGCACTTTGAGGATTTAAACATTTAAACACGTTATGAAAATAGAAAAAAAAAAAAACAAAACTCCTACAAAATCTGATCTTTGTGAAAGTTGTCGATGTCCTGTCAGCCAAATACGGGCAGGTTGAATTCCCAAAATGCATTGTGTGGGAGAATTCTTTTTGGGCCCAAGCTCCCGGGAGCTGCAGTACCTGGAACGGCCACTAGTCTCAAGCCAGGACAGAGGGGGAGGAGCTTATCCAGTTTTGACTGTACAATCCCTCAGTCGTCCAGGTAGAAGATAAATTCATTTTGTCAACTGGACAAAAGTTTATCATAATAAAGTTTAAAATAAACTTTTGTCCATCTTTTGCCTTATCCAGTTTTTATTCTAGATCCATGCTTGGCCCCGCCCCCTCCTCTCGTCTTTGTGCAGGTATTTGACAATTCTCGCCGTCAATCACAGCTGACACATGTGACATCTTCAGCGCGTCTGTAAACGCTCCCGTCACGCTCCCCTGCCTCGTATCAGCCTCTAATCTGATCAATTATGAATGCGGCGAGTCCCAGAGCGCCCACGCCGCTCTCCGCACACGCCGCTCTCCGCACACGCCGCTCTCCGTACGCCGCCGTACATGCGTGTTCCATATTCTCTTTGTTTGTCCACCATTGAACAGAACCCCCAGCACATCACAGGGGACCAGAGCCCAGGGACCACCGGCTTTGAACAGCCCCCAGCCCCATCGACTATGCACGATGTCTACATGTTTGTACGATCAACGGCGCTCACACGGTCTCATGTTTGTTTCTCTATTTGTTTTGTTTTTTTTAAATGTAATTATTGGCTGGTTTGGTGGATAGAACCAGCGGTAAATATTTATCAAAGTTTAGTATCGGCTGAGTGGCACTTTATTAAGAAAAATAAACCTTGTCTTTTCTCTCTGTTTGTCTGCAAAGAATTTCAGTAAAATCTTCACTCTAATCACGCTAACAATGCCTTTTGTGAAAATTCTGTCTTTTGCTCTGTAACACTCAAATACTGTAATACTGTAAAACTGTAATGAATTTCTAGGTGCAATCAGGGGCCGGAGAGGGTCCGGTTTGGGGACCAGATGATGTTGTCCTGTTGGCTTCATCAGACCAGGACCTGCAGCACTGGGGCGGTTTGCAGCCGAGCGTGAAGTGTCTGGGATGAAGATCAACTCTTCCAAGGCCGTGGTTCTCGACCGGAAAAAGGCGTCTTGTCGTCTCCGTGTGGGTGGAGAGTCTTTGCTTCAAGTGGAGGAGTTCAAGTATCTCGGGGTCTTGTTCTCAAGTGAGGGGAGGATGGAGCGTGAGATTGACAGGTGGATCGGTGCAGCGTTGGCAGTGATGCTGTCGCTGTATTGGACCGTTGTGGTGAAGAGGAGCTGAGCCGAAGCACAAAGCTCTCGATTTTACCGTCAATCTACGTTCCTACTCTCACCTCTGGTCATGAGCTCTGGGTAATGACTGAAAGGACGAGATCGTGAATACAAATGCTTGAAATGAGTTTCCTCCGCAGGGGGTCTGGGCGTCTCCCTTAGAGACAGTGTGAGGAGCTCAGTCACACGGGAGGAGCCCGGAGTAGAGCCGCTGCTCCTCCACGTCGAGGAGCCAGTTGAGGCTCGGGCATCTGTTCCGAATGCCTCCTGGGCGTCTACCTCAGGAGGTGTTCCGGGCATGTCCCACCGGGAGGAGGCCCCGGGGAAGACTGGCTACGTTCAGACTGCAGGGCTTAACGCTCAATTCCGAGTTTTTGTGAAATCCGATGTTTCTTCGAGGTCGTTCACATTTTCAATTAAATGCGACTTGTATGTGACTCCAGTGTGAACATTAAATGGCCTGAAAGTGTCCCACATGTGACACTGGAGACACGACGACATCAACCGCAGCGAGCGTCTCTGTGTTTACAGAAGTTGTCCAAACATGGACGCAGCATTGAGCACCTGGAGATTTTAAAGTTCCTCTGGTACCGGAGCCAGAACATTGAGATTGAGAAGGAGAAGCACGAGGTTTTTGGTCGTGGTGTTTTGTGGGACAGCGGCAGCAACGTCCGTTTAAAGGAACGTGTGGATGTGGAGACGGAGCCAAGAGTGGTGAGTGGTGATGTGCTTCACTTCAGTGACACAGAGTTCATTAACAATTTTCACCTACTTCAGCGCAGAATAGTGACGTTTGTGTCTTGTTGATAACGTGTAGGTGGATGAATCCACTTTGACCGTTCAGACTGAAGTCACATGTCAAAAGATCAGATATGTATCGGTTTCAGGAGCACATATCCAAGTGTCCTGGGTCACATTTGAAAAAATCGGATCTGTGTCGTTCAGACTGTCATTAAAAGATCAGATACAGGAACATAAGGGCCAAAAAATCGGATTTGGGTCACTTCAGGCTGCAGTCTGAACGCAGCCTTAGTCTCTGGGCTGGTCTGAAAACGACTTAGGGTCCCCCCTGGAGGAG
Organism: Boleophthalmus pectinirostris; assembly: GCF_026225935.1. Classification (NCBI taxonomy): domain Eukaryota; kingdom Metazoa; phylum Chordata; class Actinopteri; order Gobiiformes; family Gobiidae; genus Boleophthalmus; species Boleophthalmus pectinirostris. The sequence goes on from NW_026571070.1 coordinate 3,847,630, forward strand.
CTGGAGGAAGTGTCTGGGGTGAAGGAAGTCTGGGAGTCCCTGCTTAGACTGCTGCGCCTGTGACCCGGCCCTGGATAAGCAGAAGAAAATGGATGGATGGATGTAAAACTATAAAACTGTATTACTGTAATACTATAACACAGCCCAGTGGAGTTGTGAAAGTTCCCACGGCGTATTTGCTTTGGTTTCCTCTTATATGTTTTTATGATTTTCTTATTTATTTATTCATTTGTGTTTGCGTCGTGCCTCTGTGGAGCCGTATGTCCTGGAGATACAGTACAGTCCCGGGTTTGTGTTTGAATACTGAGCGCCGGCTCCCTACCTGCCGGCGACACACTCTCCTCGTCCTTTTGATCATCGCTCCCTCGTTCGCTCAAACACAAGCGCTCGACGGGCTGCTGTGGACTTGGGGAAAAATATAGAAAATATCCCAAATGTTTGTGTTTTCCGGGAGCAGGTAAATGCGGGAACGCCGGGAGCAGACCGAGCCCCGAGCGGCGGGATGTGCGCGCGGCGCGGCGGCGGCGGGGGCGGGGCGGGCGGGGCAGGGGTTTCGACGGGACAGAAACGAGCAGAACAAGCAAAAAAACTCAGGAATAACAAAATGTTACAGACTGATGCAAACTGTATAAACACCTGAATGTGAAATGTGAAATACTCTGTATCCGAAAGGTTTAAGGTAAAATATAATACTCCCTACAAGTGTACAACAACTCACCTTTATATAACAGATAATACTCCCTACAACTGTACAACTCACTCTTATATTAAATATAAAACTCCCTACAAATGTACAACAACTCACCATTATATAACAGATAATACTCCCTACCACTGTACGGCAACTAACCATTATGTAACAGATAATACTCCCTACAACTGTATGGCAACTCAGCATTATATGTAACAGATAATACTCCCTACAACTGTACGGAAACTAACCATTATGTAACAGATAATACTCCCTACAACTGTATGGCAACTAACCATTATGTAACAGATAATACTCCCTACAACTGTATGGCAACTAACCATTATGTAACAGATAATACTCCCTACAACTGTACAGCAACTCACCATTATGTAACAGATAATACTCCCTACAACTGTATGACAGCTCATCTATATGTAATAGATAATACTCCCTACAACTTTACAACAACTCATCCTTATGTAATAGATCATGTTGAGTGTAATGCATAACAGTAAATAGTGTAACATGATACTACTGAACATTTCGTAACAAAACATAGTTCCTTTTTCGGTGCAAAGTTACTTTTCTGTGTACGTAGTCGACTGATCCATGGCACTGGAAAGCGCCGAAGTCCGGGTGGGAGGATCAGTAAAGCAGCCGGAGAGTCGCGCCACCTTCACCTCGAGCCTTTCCTGGCCGACCCAGACCCACCACCCATCACCTCGAGAGAAGTGCACGTGACGGGGGCTGGCGACGTCCCTTGAATTTATCCTCCCGTATCGAGCCGCAGAGTTGAATCCCCCACCCGTTTATCTCTTAACCGTTTCACGTCCTCTTGAACTCTCTCTTCAAAGTTCTTTTCAACTTTCCCTTACGGTTCTCGCTGACTATCGATCTCGCGACGTATTCAGCCTGAGATGAAGTTTACCACCAAAAAGTGACGAGTAATGTAAAAAAATTACTTTCAATAGAGAGTAACTAAGGCTGCGTTCAGACTGCAGCCTGAAGTGACCCAAATCCGATTTTTTGGCCCCTATGTTCCTGTATCTGATCTTTTAATGACAGTCTGAACCACACAGATCCGATTTTTTCAAATACATATCCAGGACACTTGGATATGTGCTCCTGAAACTGATACATATCTGATCTTTTGACATGTGACTTCAGTCTGAACGGCCAAAGTGCATTCATCCACCTACACGTTATCAACAAGACACAAACGTCACTATTCTGCGCTGAAGTTGGCGAAAATTGTTAATGAACTCTGTGTCACTGAAGTGAAGCACATCACCACTCACCACTCTTGGCTCCGTCTCCACATCCACACGTTCCTTTCAACGGACTCGCTGCCCACAAAACACCACGACCAAAAACCTCGTCCTTCTCCTTCTCAATCTCCTCCTTAAAACAAGTAAGTTGTTCATGTTCTGGCTCCGGTACGAGAGGAACTTTAAAATCTCCAGGTGCTCGATGCTGCGTCCATGTTTGGACAACTTCCGTAAACACAGAGACGCTCGCTGAGGTTGACGTCGTCGTGTCTCCAGTGTCACATGTGGGACACTTTTGGGCCGTTTAATGTTCACACTGGAGTCACATACAAGTCACATTTAACTGGAAATGTGAACGACCTCGAAAAAACATCGGATTTCACAAAAAAATCGGAATTGAGCGTTAAGCCCTGCAGTCTGAACGTCGCCTCAGTAAAGTGAAGGTTTACATTTTAAAGAAGTAAAGACTAACTTCCCCAACACTGCTTCTAATAACAATAAATAACTTTCTAAATGAAATAAAACAGGTCGCCAATTCTTACAATTAAACTAAGCCACTTTTCACCACTAAACATGCTATAAAACGTAAAAAAAAATGTCTAAACGTCCATCTCCAGATCTACTGTGCACATTCTGATTAATGTTAAAGTGTCTTGCTTAAGGACACATCAACGGGAAGCAGTAGTTCTAGCAGCGTGGATTGAAACGACAAACTTTTGGTTAGTGGGCACAGACGCTGACTGATAGAAACTGCCAATTCTGAACGGAGAGAAGCATTGCAGTTCCTTTTTTTTTTTTTTTTATTTTGCTCTAAACAACTGGATAAAACACAGAGCAATTTTAAGGGTCAAGTCCTACAATCTTTCGTGGCGAAACCTTTTGTGAACAGGCTGTCACCGAGCGCAGACGAATAAACGCCGGAGTTTACCCGAGCAAAGGACTCCAAAGGTCAGCTGTCCTCCAAATCTGCGCTTAGAAAAATACAAGCAGCGTTTAGGATCTGGGAAGGAAGAAGAAGAAGAAGAAGAAGAAGAAGAGTGAGTGGACTATACGGCCACGTCTGAGCCTCTGCATCTTCTCACTCCTCTGCTCCTCTTTCTGCTCCTCAAACCTTCTCCTCTGCATCCTCTGACCTTCTCTGCTCTATCTGACCCTCTCCTTTACTCTTCTGACCTTCTTCTCTGACCTTCTCCTCTTCTCCATTTGACCTCCTCCTCTGCTCCTCTAACCTTCTCCTCTTCATTTTCTGCTCCTCTGACCTTCTCCTCTGCTCCTCTTCTCCATTTGACCTCCTCCTCTGCATCTTCTGTTCTATCTGACCGTCTCATCTGCTCCTCTGACCTTCTCTACCTTCTCTCCCCTTCATCCTCTGCTCTTCTAATCTTCTTCTCTGCATCCTCTAAACCTCTGACCTTGTCCTCTGACCTTCTTTGCTCCTCCAACCTTCTCCTCTGCTCCTCTAAACTTCTCCTCTGCTCCTCTGACCTTCTCCTCAACATCCTCTGCTCCTCTAAACTTCTCCTCTGCTCCTCTAACCTTCTCCTCAACATCCTCTGTTCCTCTAAACTTCTCCTCTGATCCTCTAACCTTCTCCTCAACATCCTCTGTTCCTCAAACCTTCTCCTCTGCTCCTCTGACCTTCTCCTCAACATCCTCTGCTCCTCTAACCTTCTCCTCAACATCCTCTGTTCCTCTAACCTTCTCCTCTGCTCCTCTAACCTTCTCCTCAACATCCTCTGTTCCTCTAACCTTCTCCTCTGCTCCTCTAACCTTCTCCTCAACATCCTCTGTTCCTCTAAACTTCTCCTCTGATCCTCTAAACTTCTCCTCTGTTCCTCTAAACTTCTCCTCTGCTCCTCTAACCTTCTCCTCAACATCCTCTGCTCCTCTAACCTTCTCCTCTGCTCCTCTAACCTTCTCCTCAACATCCTCTGTTCCTCAAACCTTCTCCTCTGCTCCCGTGACCTTCTACTCTGCTCTTCTAACCTTCTCCTTTTCATCCTCTGCTCCTCTAATCTTCTCTTCTGACCTTTTTCTCTGCCCCTCTGACCTTCTCCTCTGCTCCATCTGATCCAACAATCTTTAATCTTCTCTGGTGTGACCTAGAAACCTAGAAAGATCAACACCCATTTCTGAACATACTCTTTGTCGTCCCTTCGGATCGACATCAACATCCTGAGCGAAAAAAAAAAAAATAAGCACGTGGCTGACCCCCAAACAAGAAAAGTTACACGTTGTATCTTTAAACGTGTCATTTTCGGTCTCAACGAGGCACATTTTTCATCTCAAGAAGAAAAACATAAGGCAGTGACGGACGGGTCGCGACGTGATGTGAAACTTTACCGTTTTTTACGAAGCCGCGCGACGTCTGAAACCGCAAATCGGATTAGAATTTTACGCCAGATGCCCTTCCCGACGCGACGGTTCCTCAGGCGCGGGACACTACGCCGACTTGACCTTATTTGCAAGCGGAGCCATTTATTACGCAGCCTATTTCCCTATTTCCCTACACAGTGTCCTCCTCTGCGCAGGCCGGGGCTTTCTGAATGACAGATTTCAATCTTATCGGGGCTTATTTTGGCAGCGCGCGCTCACAGCTCCTGAATCTCAATGCTCCCGTTACATCCTCGGCGCAATTTCGCACAATAAAACTCCATCTTTGTCAACAGCGCGCGGCCACCGTCCACTCCCCCGTCCTCTTCCTCCCTCCGCGTCTCGCTCGCATCGTCGGGCGTTTTCACCTTCAGGTTCGCGAGCTTGACCTAGAAAAGAATTCAGGGAAAATATGTGGCGTTATTGTTTGTTTTTTTTACAAGGTTAGAGGAGGATTCGTGAGTGTAAACAAACCTGGTGTTGCCCGGGAAAAAAAAAGATTTGACTCTATGAAGCTGTTTATAGCGTCTGGGTGAAAATATTTGGTTTAAATACACGTAAAGGTGCAATGCGGAACTTTTCTGGCGCGGGGTCTGTGAAATGCTTTGTCTGGTGTGATTCGCAGGTCAGATCTGTGGAGTGGTGGCTGTTTTTTTCGAGGTATTTTAGAGCTATAAAACCACCTGTAATTGAATAAACGTAAAGTAGGGTTGTTTAATGTCACACTGTGGAACATTCGAGGCAGAGCAATGACGTATCCATGGAAACAAGCAGGACCCTCCGACAGGAAAGTTACACAACGCACCTTTAATACATAAATATACCCAACCACAACTAAAATGAAAGTAATAATCAGAATACCACTTTCTGATGCCGTCATTCCGACAACCTAGTCACGGTTTGGAGCGTCACCTTGTATACAAGAACCAGAACTAAAACCAAGACTAAACTAGGACTAAAATCAGGTCTAAACCAGGTCTAAACCAGATCTAAACCAGGACTAAAATCAGAAGTAAAATCAGGACTAAAATAGGTTAAACATGGTCTAAACCAGGTCTAAAGCAGGATGAAACCAGGACTAAAATTAGGACTAAAACAGGTTTAAACCAGGCCTAAACCAATACTAAAATCAGGAGTAAAATAGGACTAAAACAAGGTCTAAACCAGGAGTAAAAACCAGGACTAAAATCAGGAGTAAAACCAGGACTAAAACAAGGTCTAAACCAGGATTTAACCAGGACTAAACCATGCTGCACGCACCGCATCTCCTACTCCGCCAGTCCATGAAATATTGTCCCAAACAGAACTCCAACGCAACTTAATATTTACCTTTTGTATCGGAATGGAGGAATGTTGTAAAAAAAACTAAAGTGCCGCCGACCAAGGAAAAAAAAAAAATGTCGGAGTGGAGGAACATTTGATAAAAAATGGAAAAGCCGACAGTTAGATGTCAGTGTCGGAATGGCAGTATTTGGGAGTGGCAGCGTAACCGTGGTAAAAGTTAGAGTCAACTTTCCTTGATAAAAGCAAAGGATAAATTCAAGTCTGTCACTGGACAAAAGTTTCTGGATCAAATACATTTCCACCACAACTAAAATGAAAGTAATAATCAGAATAGGATAGAATAATGTTTTGGGGTTATGTAGTGTTTTTTTTTTTTTTTTTTTAGAAACTCAACTTTGCAAAACTCTGGTGGTAAGATACTACTGAAGTCACAGCTGCCCTGGGACGGACTGACAGAAGATGGGGGAAGTGTCTTGCGTAATGACACAACAACAGTTTTCACCAGGGTCACTCCCCCATCCAAGTACTAACCAGAACCAGACGGGGCTTGGACTTCGAGATCAGAAAACACGCTGTTCCAACTTGTGATGTCACGGGGTACTACAGGAAGTGCTCCTTTGTGTTTTTAAACTCCACACGTCCTCGCTAGAATCATTTGGATCAGTTCAATCCTGGAATTGCCAATCTCTACTGAACTAAAGGTAGAAGGTCAGAGTGACGCCACCTAGTGCTTCCGCTCAATTTCATTTCTCTCCAGCGACTAGGTCAGGAATCAGAATACACCAGTTGGTTCGCAAAAACATCGGAAGTGCAAATCCGGGCACCAGACAATCAGCAAAGAGTCAGACATTCTGTGTTCTCAACTATTCCCGAGATCAAGGATTTAAATCCGGAACAAAGAGAATGTTTGGTGAATTTTATCAAGGGGAAAAGGATTTGAGAAAAGCTTAATATACCAGTTAACTCCATTAGCGGTGCATTACAAACGTCATGACCAAATAGCAGAGATTTGTTAAATTAAAAAAGTACCCGCCTACCGTTGAGTGAACGAATCCTAATGCTACAAGGTCAGACGGTTTCCACAAAGTGAAACCAGCTGATGAATCAGGCTGAGTAAAAGAAGCTGTTAACTTGAAAACTACCACATTATGACATCACAAGTAGCGTTTTCAGGCCGACAGAGAACCGTGCCGGTTCTTGCACCTAATCTCAAACCAACTGGACATGTTCACGACAAAAATCATAACGTTCAGGAACCAAGTAAAAGTTGTTTTTTTTTCCAAGCTGCACCATGACGACACAGTAGACATCAGCAGGTTCTTCCAGATCACACGTGGTAAAATAAACAAACAAAGAAAACGTGTGAGTGGAACATGGTGGAGAAATGAAGAAGTGACATGTAGATTGTGCAGTGGTCAACAGCCTCTCCACAGCAGATGTTTCTCCACAGCAGACGTTTCTCCACAGCAGACGTTTCTCCAGAGCAGACGTTTCTCCACAGCAGACGTTGTAGCAGAGCTTGCCTCAGATAAATGATTTATTTGAGTAAAAATTCTCGCTGGTGTTGATGATGTGATCCATGATTGTTATTTTCTTCATTGAGTGTGTACACATGCACATCAATAACCCGGTTATGATCGGGTTTTTTGAGTATCCCGGTTTCTTCATGGTGCATGTATACGCAGTAACCCGGTTTCAGTAACCCGGTTATGGCAGTATCCCGGTTATTAGAAACCGGGTTACTGTAGCTGGTTTATTCCGATAGTAACCGGGATACTTGTGGCATGTAAAACGCAGTATCCCCGGTTACTGCAACATAAAGTTGAGTCGCATGCGTCCAAAAGACACTTTCCAGCCTTTCACCACAACAGTAGTGACATAAATAAATTGACCAACATAAATAAAGTGACCAAACGAGTGAAATGACTGTAAAATAAAGAGCTGCGCTAAACCTGCACACGTACAATCTGCACTCGTACGACCTGCACTCGTGTGACGCTGAAAAACTAAAACATGAACTATCTCCTATACAACACACACACAGAACACACTTACCATCATCAGCACCTCTTCTGTCACAGAAATAACACACATAATCCACAGAGTCGTGTCATTTAGTCCAAAAGAAACTGATCGCATCAGCGGCGCAAGGAGCGAGTTGTTTTTTTATCGCCGCTAACAGTTTATGCTAATTAGCCAAACGGTCTTAAGTTTTGTTTCTGTAAAACGTAAACAAATGTGATCAGAGCTGAATTATCTGATCAAACGGGCTGATGTGTCTATAGTGTTTATGGTTTATATGTTGTAAAGTTGAGTTTATTTATGCAGAAGATTTTAATGAAGAATCTGCACAGTGGATTGTGGGAGATCTCGTAGCTCCTTAGCTTCTTATGCTAAAGGAGCTCACGGTTTGTATTTTTCCTGGTTTATGAAATTGATTTAAGTTAATTTTTGCGCCTGCGCATTTGTAAGATTATGTCAAGAAACCGGGACACTCCATTTGATCATGTACACGCGGATATGAGTGTCCAGGTTTCTCAGTGCGCATGTAAACGCAGTAACTCGAATACTGACATAACCGGGATATGGCTAATAACCGGGTTATTGATGTGCATGTATACACTCACTGTGACATTTGCTTTCGTATGTTTTTGTTTTCACTTGGTGGCAAATCCACACCCTCTTTCGATGACACATCGTGGGTTCAGTTTAATGACTTGAACACAGCTCAGTTCACCGTTAAGTACTTTGGTTCACAGTGTAACTGGCGTGGGAACCGGCACTGGCACCGTTCTGGCCGGTGGAACAGAGCATAATATAGGAACTTTATAGCCAGACTGGCGCCACCTAGTGCCTCTGCTGAATTTCATTTCTCTCCAGCGACTAGATCAGGAATCAGAATACACAAGACAGTTTGCAAGAACCCCGGAAGTTGTAGACCAAACACCGACCAGTCAGTGAAGAGCTGTGAAGTGATTACATCAAACTTGTTGCGTCTGTCTGGGTCACTTTTGTGGAACAACATAACAGAAAACAAAGCGTCGAGATGGATGTAGACGAAGACAGACATTCTGTGTTGGCGACGATTCCCGAGATCGAGGATTTAAAGCCGAAACAAAGAGAATGTTTGGTGAATTTTATCAAGGGAAAAGACGTTACTGTCCTTCTTCCTACAGGATTTGGAGCATTAAATACGTCACGACCAAATAGCAGCGATTGGTTAAATAAAAAAAGTACCCGCCTACTGTTGAGTGAACGAATCCTAATGCTTCGAGGTCAGACGGTTTCCACGAAGTGAAACCAGCTCATGAATCAGGCTAGGACCTTTAACTCATACCAAAAATAAATATAAATGAAAAAAGACTTGGAGCTTTTTGGCGTCATCAATACAAGATCATGCGGAAACATTAGTGCAACTCTAGACCTACTTTGTGTTCGGTTGTTGCTCTGTTTTAATCAGATGTGTTTTTTTTGTTGTTTTTTTTCTCCAGCCTGACTCCTCCTCGTTTCACTAATGTGCTTTCTAAGTGGGGTTCGGTTTACACAGATTTCAACGCTCTAAATCGGCATTTCTCACAGACTCAAATGTTATCTGATCCCAGACACAAGACACTCTGCTCACACACACAAACACACACACAAACACACACACAAACACACACACAAACGCACACTCAGACCTATTTTTACTGTTTACGTGGAGCGGGGCCGAGCGTGAGGGGGAGCAGCCCGTGATTCCGCACTTCCAGACCGGAGCGTGAACAATGAGAGCCCGAGGAGGTAAACAGGAAAAACTGAGGAGGATTGTCTGATCAGAATGGAGCTAAATTACGTTTGGTGGCGCATAATGTTCGGAAATGAAGAGGTGTCGTGTTTGTGAAGGTCAACACGAAGATCTGGAGCGCGGAAAGAGTTCGTGTGTGTTTAACGGGAACAGGAGCATTTTTCACACATTTCAGTGGCTAGAGCAGCGTTTCAGTGTCACAGTAATGGTAACAGCAACTAGCATGCTAACACACACTTTCTGATCGGACAATAAAGCACTAATTAGATATAGAAAACATCATTCCGAAAACCTTCCATTCCGACACTTTTTGATGGTGCCATTCCGACAACTAAATCAGGTCTAAACTTGGACTAAACCAGATCGAAACCGGGTCTAAACCAGGTCTAAACCAGAACTAAAATCAGGACTATGTCAAGACTAAAAACCAGGACTAAACCTGGACTAAAATCATTACTAAATCAGGACTAAAACCAGGACTAAACCAGTACTAAACCAAAACTAAAATCAGGACTAAAATTAAGTCAAAACCGAGTCAAAACCAGGACTAAACTGGGACTAAACCAGGACTAAAATCAGGTCTAAACCAGGCCTAAACTAGGACTAAACCAGGTCTAAACCAGGACTAAACCAAGACTAAAATTAGCTCTAAACCAAGTCGAAACTAAGGACTAAAATCAGGACTAAACAGGACTAAAATCAGGTCTAAACCAGGACTAAACCAGGTCAAAACCAGGACTAAACTGGGACTAAACCAGGACTAAAATCACAACTAAAATCAGGTCTCAGTCAGGACTAAACCAGATCTAAAGTAATGGTAACAGCAACTAGCATGCTAACACACACTTTCTGATCGAACAATAAAGCACTAATTAGATATAGAAAACATCATTCACTTTTTGATGGTGACATTCCGACAAACTACTCATAGTTTGGAGCTTCACCTTATTTGCCTTTTATGCAGCGCGTGGACCAGGACTAAAACCAGGACGAAACCAGGTCTAAACCAGGACTAAAATTAAGTCTAAACCAGGACTAAACCAGGACTAAACCAGGACTAAACCAGGCCTAAATCAGGACTAAACCAGGACTAAACCAGGCCTAAATCAGGACTAAACCAGGACTAAACCAGGCCTAAATCAGGACTAAAATTAAGTCTAAATCAGATCTAAACCAGAACTAAATCAGGACTAAACCAGGTCTAAATAAGGTCTGAATAAGGTCTAAACCAGGACTAAAACCAAGACTAAACCAGGACTCAACCAGGTCTAAACCAGGACTAAACCAGGAGTAAAATCAGGTCTAGACCAGGACTAAACCAGGACTAAGATCAACTGTAAACCAGGTCTAAACCAGGACTAAAATCAGGTCTAAAATCAGGTCTAAACCAGGTCTAAACGGGGACTAAACCAGGGCTAAACCAGGACCTGGTTTAGTCCAATTTTCATCCTGGTTTAGTCCTGGTTCAGAGCTGGTTTAGCCCTGGTTTAGTCCTGGTTTAGTCCTGGTTTAGACCTGGTTCAGTCCTGTTTAGTCCTGTTTTCATCCTGGTTTAGTCCTGGTTGAGACCTGATTTCAGTCCTGGTTTAGACCTGGTTTAGTCCTGATTTTAGTTCTGGTTTAGTCCTGTTTTAATCCTGGTTTAGTCCTGGTTCAGTCTTGGTTTAGACCTTATTCAGACCTTATTTAGACCTGGTTTAGTCCTGGTTTAGCTTGAATAAAATGTAACACCCTATTTGGCAAAAATCATCCGTTTTATTCAGAACATCACTTTGTTAACTTAAGTCGTCAGTGGCTCCTCGAGGGTTAAAATCCCCCGCGGCGGTGGAAAACCCCGACTTTAAACGCACCATTTTTCACTCCACATGTGCCGCCCCCCGCACGACCACACAGTCCGTCTCTGTTAACACCGTCAGAGTTAATTCTTTATAACTTCCCATAGGGCACAAGTCTGGTCCATCTCCGTCTACAAAGCTCGTCCTTGTGCCGGATCGGACACAAAGAGCGTACAGTGATCCCGATTTCCCCCCTCGGCTCTCCTTGAGTCCGGCTCCGATCCGGCTCCGGCCTCACGCTTCAATACGCAGGAAGTGGCGGGGTTACGGGCCAAAACGCACCCCCCCCCCCTTTCCCCGGATCGTTACGTCCAATCAGAGGAGAGCGCGCCGATGGAGACGAACACTTCCAACGGCTTTGAATAAATGAGGAGCAGCGGAAAACAGGGCAGCACAACAACAAAACCGCACTGTCCTCGGAATTCTGGGTAAAAAAAAAAAAAAAAAAAGCCCACGAGATGTTGTGAGACATTTTTCAAGAGTGGAAATCGGGGGAGACGTCGGTGAAGTGTTGTCGACGGTCGGCGGAGATACAAGTAAAAACGGGACAAAACAAGTAATTCTTTATGCGATTTGCAGGCTGTTGCGTTGGCCATTATCTGCTGATTTATGCCAGGTTTGGTTGCCATGGTGATTTTATAAATAACTGTACAGTCGGTTGCATAAAACGACAGAGAACGAGCGCTTGGAATCGCCGGGAAAGTCTAAAGAAAAACTATTGTGGAGGGTTTTTGCCATGGGTATGTTATTGCTTTGCCTGAAAAGTTCCACAGTATGGCATTACACTTGTCTGTCTTGTATTATTTAATTACTGGAGTTTAATTGATCAAAAATACCTTGAAAACATGGATTTTTACTGTATGAGCGCTTGCCTCTCCACAGATTGGACCTGTAACTCTAACTTGGCCTTGTGTCCTCTGGCTTATATCCAACTAAGCTTAATGCCATACTACGGAACATTCCAGTGAAAGCACTAACATTTCAGTGAAGAGAAGGAGATCCAGAAATGTCTTAGTGCTCAGCATTTTTTCACTGTAAATGCTTCATCTGGAAAAACAAACTGTGTGAACCATCAGGAGCACTCGTAAAAACAAAAATTCTACTGTTTTTGAATATTATTACTCTGATAATGCAACAAAAAATTCTAAGTCCTTCATGATTGTAAGTTATATATTTTCTTAAATTATTATATCCTATAAAAACATGTATATATGATTAATAATATTTATGAGGAGCATTTGGTCTGTCAGACTTTCCATGCTGCAGTGAGTCTCAGTCTGTCTCCATATGGAGGAGCTCTGTTACAGCGGCGCACAGTCTGTAAATAACTTTTATGTAAATGAAATGTAAATGTGTTTGTGGTTTTTATCGCTCATTGTTGGCGACTTAGACACAAAGGTGCATTATGTCACATTTTCTGGTTGTGCTTACTAGTTTGTGAGTTCTGGTGGAGGTCAGAGGAGCCGATGGTGCAGACTGGCAGCCTCTTGTGCCCCAGGGCAGCTGTGGCTACTGTAGTATCTGACCACCACCAGGTGCCAGTCAAAACTTTAGGCTCATTCTCTCTCTTAATCAATGTACATCAAATAAATGAAAACATATAACAGCTTTTTTTTTTTTTTGTTGCTTTGTCAAAAAATATGTGGTCAGGTCGTAACTTTATTTCTTTACTAAATAATGATCTTGCTTCATATATGATGATGTCTTCCATGTGTATCTAAAATGTAGAAAGCGGCAAAAAACAAACAAACAAACAAAAAAAAAAAACACTGAATGAGTGAGCATGTCCAAATGTTTGCCTGTATTTCTGTACATGGTCTAAACACTTCCTGTAAATAAACCTGTAGTACAACAGTACATAGTACAGTATATATAGTATAGTATGAGTAGAGAATAGTATAGAATAATATAGTATAATATACTGGCAGAGACAGGCAGTTCATTTCAAGGTCACAGGTTTATTTCCACAAGTGAACATTCTCATTCTGTTTATTGTTTTTTCTTATTCTTCTTCTTCTCTTCAGCGAAAATAAAAGATTCTATTTAAAACCTGCTTTAATACGACCAAATTCACATCTGTGTTTATCCCTCCCCTCTCCAAAGAAAACTGTATTTATAGGACTCACTTCAAGGCGCTGTTAATTATATCGGCTTCTGTGAGACGTACCTGCCATCGTCAACACACACACACACACACAAACACACATAAACACACACATAAACACACACATAAACACACACATAAACACTCCGAGCGCCGCTGAAACGAGCCGCCTCCGAGCCAATCTGCGAACACGAGAAGAGAGGAGCTGCTGTGACTGAGGCGTCCTTGTAAACAGAAACAAGGGGATGTTTGATTCTCGGGGTTTTAATGTGAATGTGAATCACTGTACAAAACCACAGAGACACTTCGAAAAGGATTAGATACGGTTTAAAGTACCTCCACTGAAGTTCGATATTGAGCAAAATTGACTCTTTTTGAGCTTTAAAGTCGTGTTATAATGTTTTTACCTTCTCAGAAACAGACCTGGAGTTGTGTTTTGTTTCATTTACACGTTTGAGTAACTTTTTATTATGCTCTGTTCCACTTTGTGATGTCATGTAGTGGTATAGTTTTCAAGTAAACATCGACTTTTTACCTTTAGTTTGGTAAAGACGGGCAGTTCCAGGTTGGACTGTCGCCATAACATTAAATAAAAATGAATCACCGCGGGACTAAGAGGTTCACCACACGTGACCAACGTGACCCGACCCTGAGTCCTGCACGGGTCCGGTTTAAGAGACCCGCACCCGCCCGGACCCGTTAACATTCCACCCATTACCGCCCGTGATAACCCAGGACTAACCCAGGACTAACCCAGGACTATCCCAGGACTATCCCAGGACTATCCCAGGACTAACCCAGGACTAACCCAGGACTAACCCAGGACTAACCCAGGACTATCCCAGGACTATCCCAGGACTATCCCAGGACTAACCCAGGACTAACCCAGGACTAACCCAGGACTAACCCAGGACTAACCCAGGATTAACCCAGGACTAACCCAGGACCCAGGACTAACCCAGGACTAAGGTGCACCCGCGTAGTCCGTCTGGTGTCCGTCTGGCAAAAGGACCGATCGCGCTTTGACGACACCTGCTCCGCTCGTGCTCGGAGTTTTCTCTCTCTTAAGTCTGCGGGTCCCCCCAGTGCAGGACTCTGAGTCGACCTGGTGCAGGACTCAAACTCATGACTCGACCTGGTGCAGGACTCTGACTCGTGACTCGACCTGGTGCAGGACTCTGACTCGTGACTCGACCTGGTGCAGGACTCTGACTCGTGACTCGACCTGGTGCAGGACTCTGACTCGTGACTCGACCTGGTGCAGGACTCTGACTCGTGACTCGACCTGGTGCAGGACTCTGACTCGTGACTCGACCTGGTGCAGGACTCTGACTCGACCTGGTGCAGGACTCTGACTCGTGACTCGACCTGGTGCAGGACTCTGACTCGTGACTCGACCTGGTGCAGGACTCTGACTCGTGACTCTGGTGACTCTGTGACTCGACCTGGTGCAGGACTCTGACTCGTGACTCGACCTGGTGCAGGACTCTGACTCGTGACTCGACCTGGTGCAGGACTCTGACTCGACCTGGTGCAGGACTCTGACTCGACCTGGTGCAGGACTCTGACTCGTGACTCGACCTGGTGCAGGACTCTGACTCGTGACTCAACCTGGTGCAGGACTCTGACTCTGACTCGACCTGGTGCAGGACTCTGACTCGTGACTCGACCTGGTGCAGGACTCTGACTCGTGACTTGACTGGTGCAGGACTCTGACTCGTGACTCGACCTGGTGCAGGACTCTGACTCGTGACTGACCTGGTGCAGGACTCTGACTTGACCTGGTGCAGGACTCTGACTCAACCTGGTGCAGGACTCTGACTCTGACCTGGTGCAGGACTCTGACTCGACCTGGTGCAGGACTCTGACTCGACTTGACTGGTGCAGGACTCTGACTCAACCTGGTGCAGGACTCTGACTCGACTGGTGCAGGACTCTGACTCGACCTGGTGCAGGACTCTGACTCGACCTGGTGCAGGACTCTGACTCGACCGGTGCAGGACTCTGACTGACCTGGTGCAGGACTCTGACTCAGGACTCTGACTCGACCTGGTGCAGGACTCTGACTCGACCTGGTGCAGGACTCTGACTCGACCTGGTGCAGGACTCTGACTCGACCTGGTGCAGGACTCTGACTCGACCTGGTGCAGGACTCTGACTCGACCTGGTGCAGGACTCTGACTGGACCTGGTGCAGGACTCTGACTCATGACTGACCTGGTGCAGGACTCTGACTCGACCCGGTGCAGGACTCTGACTCGACCTGGTGCAGGACTCTGACTCGACCTGGTGCAGGACTCCTACCGCGACAGTCCTACTCCGGAGCTGAAATGATCCAAATGATTCTCGTGAAGTCGTGTGGAGTTAAAAACACAGTGGAGCACTTCCTGTATTAACACATGACATCACAAAGTGGAACAGAGTGTTTTCGGTTTGAGAGAAGAACTTAGTCTAGATCTACAGGATTTGTGTGTTAAACATGTGTGAATGAAAGAAAACACAACTCCAGGTTTAAAAACACAGAGAAAGTGATCGCTTCAGGGTTTCTGTAAAATATTGAACATTTTTAAATTAGAAAAAACACAATTATTTATTCAGACATTTTTCTGGTCTATAAAACCCTGCATGATCTTGTTCCACCCTCATTAAAAGAGTTCATGGAGTTGAATTTAAATAAAAAAGTTGGAGACTCGAGCAGAGAAAACTGTAAAATCAGGGGCAAATAAACCAGAGAATAAAATAATAAAAAATTAACTGTGTGGAACTGGATTGTGTGTGTTTGTACTTAAAGCGACAACAGCGTCTTTGGACATACGGAAGTTTTCACGTCGCACGTTTTCATCAGCTCCTCCTTCCAGAAAGTCGTCCCACCGTCGACTGGTTCTCCAGGTCACGTCCAGATCCGTCTGACTCGACCGCGACGACCTGGTGCCTCCAGAATTTGACAGAAGTGACTGCAGGTCTTTCTCAGTTCACTCAAGGCGTTTTCAGGCCGACAGAGAACCGTGACTTTTCCTGTTCCCGCACCAATCAGGACGAAAATCAGAGCGTTCGAGTTTTTCTAAATCACAGGTGTCAAACATACGGCCCGGGGGCCAGATCCGGCCCTCCAAGACCTTTAATCTGGCCCTCGGCAGATTTTCTACTTAAAATATTTTAATTATATTTTCTATTGTTATATTGTTAATTTTCTGTGGTGTTTATCACAGCAGCGTCTCCAGCGTCTCTGTACGTGGCCCCTCCCACCAGAGCAGCACAAATGAAGACTTGTCTCTTTCCAAACGCTCTTAAAGGACGATCGTTTTGACTGTTGACCGTGACACCCTCATCAGAAAAAATGTCCAACATGAGAAAAAGTGGAGCCGAGTGCAGGATTTTACAAGAAAAATTTTACTTATTTCAATTTGCATACAACTTCATGTTAACATTGTGTTCAAATTGCATTTTTCTTTAAGTTTCAGGTTGTTCATAATATTATAATATTTTGTAAAAGAAGAGTTCATCAATTAAAAAAGATTTCTGTAATAGATTTGTGTTTCTCTGCACAAATATTTGAATTTATTGTTATTTTTGGGGTTTATATGACATGAGTTTTCTGATCCGGTCCCTTTGGGATCAAAGCAGGTTCGATATGGCCCCTGGACCAAAATGAGTTTGACACCCCTGGTCTAAATGAACCGCGACAGCACAGAAGACGTCAGGTTCATCCAGGTCACACGCAGTAAAATAAACAAACAAAGAGCAATTGAAATGATCGCGTATGAAATTAAAAGTTTTAAATCTACAAAACTATTACGTAGCGTTCATCTTGCATGTATCTGTGATTACATCTTATCTCCACAGCAGATGGATGTTGGAGCAGAGCTTGTTGCACATAAATAATGATTGTATTGGTACAAACTCTCGCTGGTGTCGATACGATCCATGATTGTTATTCTCCTCACTGTGACGTCCGTGTTTCATATGGCCTTGTTTTTATTTGGTGGTAAATCCACACTCTCTGTCGTGTCATTGGTTCATGTAAACGGTTTGAACGCGGGTCGTTTTCCGTGAGCACGTTGGTTCCCAGTGGAGCTGTTGCGGGAACCGGCCCCAGCACCGTTCTGACCCACCTGAAAACAGATTAATCGTGTCTCTGCAGATTCTCTACGGAGCAGCTTGAAGATCCGACGCCTGGAAATGATGCGACATGTTTGTTTCTGTGTCCTGTCTGTTTGTGACGTAAACACGTACACGACTTTAGCAGATCTGACCAGAGTTTTGCGTCTTGGGCACTGTAGATGGAAATGCTACGGCGGAGAATATTCAACTTTTACACTCCGGAGGATGGTTTAAGACACAGGTGTCAAACATAAGGCCCGGGGGCCAGATCCGGCCCTCCAAGACCTTTAATGTGGCCCTCGGCTGATTTTCTACTAGAATATTTTAATTATATTTTCTATTAAAATATTGTTAATTTTCTGTGGTGTTTATCACAGCAGCGTCTCCAGCGTCTCTGTACGTGGCCCCTCCCACCAGAGCAGCACAAAATGAAGACTTGTCTCTTTCCAAACGCTCTTAAAGGACGATCGTTTTGACTGTTGACCGTGACACCCTCATCAGAAAAATGTCCAACATGAGAAAAGTGGAGCCGAGTGCAGGATTTTACAACAAAAAATGGACTTTATTCCTATTTGCAAACAAGTTCATGTTAAAACATTGTGTTGAAATTGTAATTTTTCTTAAAGTTTCAGGTTGTTCATAATATTATAAATAATTTGTAAAAGAAAGAGTTCATCAATTAAAAAAGATTTCTGTAATAGATTTGTGTTTCTCTGCACAAATATTTGAACTTCTTGTTATTTTTGGGGTTTATATGACATGAGTTTTCTGATACGACCCCCGGACCAAAATGAGTTTGACACCCCTGGTTTAAGATGTTTGCGGGGTTTTTTTCTGTGTTTTGTTTTGTTTGTTCGTTTGTTTTTTTAAACTCTGTTTATTATAATTTTAAGATATTCAAAATATACATTGCATTGTCTCCAACAACATATTCCACAATTTTTACATTTGAATTATTCAGAGACAGAAAACTTAGAAATATATTAAAAAAACAAACAAACAAAAACAGAACAAATCAAAACACCTGCACAGAAAATATACATATACATACATATATAAACAATACACATACAATAACAAGAACAACCTATATATCAAGGTATGTAAGTTTGGTTATTGTACAAATGATGTAAAGTTGTTATTGTTTAGATCTTATTGTTCACCGTTGTACAGAACTCAACTCAAAGACTGCAGGTGTTTACAGTGACGCTTTACGGAGCTTTTGAGGAGCCGCGATGGACGAGTGCGACTGAAATGTTTGTTACTGCACGAGTGAACATTTTGCAAGCTGCACTTAG
Organism: Boleophthalmus pectinirostris; assembly: GCF_026225935.1. Taxonomy (NCBI): domain Eukaryota; kingdom Metazoa; phylum Chordata; class Actinopteri; order Gobiiformes; family Gobiidae; genus Boleophthalmus; species Boleophthalmus pectinirostris. Next base: position 3,866,370 of record NW_026571070.1, read on the forward strand.
AATTTTAATGTACAGTTTTATCTGCAGACTCAACAAATCAGGCGATGAAATAATAATGTCCCTCACAAATTTGAGATTCAGTGCAATAAGATATCAGTCCAACATGTGGAGACACCGGTGTGGTTGTCTTTTAAAAACTTAAATGTTAATTGTTTTGTCACTGTCCTTGTCTGTTTTTAAAATGGACCATGAGTCCGGAATAAAGATGATGATGATAAATACACATACACTTACTTTATAGGTCTGTCTCAATATTTACCTACGACTAAAATGGTCAATAAAAGGTTGCCATGTTGCGTGAAAAAGTTCTTGTTTGTTTCTCAGTGAAAATTTAATTTTTTTCCAATTGTAAATGTTGCATTATATCTCTATGTTTGCGTTTTTAAGCCCCAAAAAACTCCGTCACCGTCTAAACGAAAAGCACTTCCCATAAAATAAAATAAAATATTTTGTTGTTTTTACCTGGAAGTTTTCTCGTGTAAACAGACCCTAAAATAGACAAGTTTTTTGATTGGTGTTATTTGAAGTAAACCTTAAATTAAATATTGGAATTAGAGGTCAAAATATCAATTTTTTGACACTAAAACGGAATAATGGATTAACAAATTAATTTCCCAGTTTATTAGGGATGAGGTGGGTTAAGTGTCTTGCTCAAGGACTTTACCAACTGGGCCACTGTCCCCCTCACAAATCAGTCAATATTATTTACTTAATATTTAAAATTCATCCTTTTCGCCCCAAATTGAATCAATATTGGGAGATAATTAAACAAAACATTGATGAAACATTTAAAGTAAAAATCCCTTTGAATTTCGAAACTATGTTTTTGGGCAAATGGACAGATGACATCAAAGGAATAAAAAAATATATGTGGAACATTCTGCTGGTTGCAAGTAAAAAAGTAATAACCAAAAAATGGATGAGTGACAAACTACCGAACTTGGAGGACTGGATTAACATTGTCGAAGACATTTCGCAAATGGAAAGATTGACATTCACACAAAGATTGGAATACGACAGGTTTGAGGAAGTCTGGAAACTGTAACAGTTCTGCCTTTTGTTTACTTGTTTTCCCCAATCCAGTCCATTTCTCAGTCTGTTCCGGTCCTCCTTTTGCCACCTCCCTCCTTTCCCTACAGGTGCTGCTCTTCTGTAATCAGCCCAGGCCCAGTCTATATATATATATATATATATATATATATATATATATATATATATATATATATATATACTCCCTCTGCTCCCTCAGTCTTTGCCAAATTGTCGACCTGTCAAGACGTACATTCAAGCTTCCCTGAACCTCTGTATCTCTGTGCCCTGTTGTTTGCATTTAGTGCAAGTCTGACTTATTTCCTTGTTGACTTTACCTGCTTCTGTGTTTATTTCCCAGCGTATTTTCCTTGTAGACTATTTCCCAGTTTCTGGATGATATTTTCGTTCACGTTTGACATCATATACTCCTTTGTTGTTGTCAGTCTGATTTATTAAATATTGTATAAACATATTTATCATTACCTGTTAAAGGACACTTTCTGTTATTTAAATAGGACTTTGTTTGCCTGAGTACTTGTGTTGCTTTTGAGTCCAATTTACCTGCGTGATAGAAACCATGAAAAGACTTTATTAAAACCCGAACATGATATTTAAAAAAAAAAAAAAAAAAAAAAGTGACAATCCCTGTGCACTGTGTTCAAATGTTCCTTTTTTCACCCTTGTTTTTTATTTTTTTTTATTTTATTTAAATTTCTTTGTATCCTTAATGGAATAAGGGAAGGAGGGAGGAAAAAAAAAAATAATAAAAATAAAAATAAAAATCAATACTATCAGAAAGAGATATGAGAAGTGAAAAAGAAAGCAAATTGTTGTACTGTTTGTTGTATTCTCTCTATTTAATTGTCAATAAAAATTTGAATTTAAATAAATAAAATTCATCCTTTTCCATTAAAGTCAAATCAGGTCCGTCGGTTTTTATAGTATTTTAGAATTCTGCGAGGCTGCTTTTTCAGTGTGTGGTCCTTCGCTGAGTTTAACTAAACCGGTCCCCCGCGAGGAGCCGTGGCTGTGGGGCCCCGCTGAGCTTTTGTCCCTCCTGAACGCTGCCTCTCCACAGGCGTCTGACCCGAGACTCCGCCGCCCGAGGCTCCAACCAAAACACTCAGCACTGACACCAAATACTGTCTCTGTTACACCGCCTCTTCTCCGGTACCGACGCTGCTGGAATGTGCTGTTTCATTCACTGGACAGTTTTGGTTTTTTGGTCTTAAAGGTTGTATGGAGGATTTTTTTTTTTTGTTTCAAACTGTCAGTCAAAGATTAAAATACCATTACAAAGACGCAGCAGCTTTGTAATTATGATGACCAAAAAAAACGAAAATCTATCAACTGTGGACGTGTTGAGGCCAGATAAACATCAGCCAATAGAAAACGAGGCTGCCTCATTTTCTATTGGCTGTTAGGTTGTCAATCAAACTCCCTAGTGTAACTGACTCGTCGGAGCGCGGGGATTACGTGGTTTATGCAGAGGTTCTTAGAGGCTTTTTCGAACTGTCGCTTCCTCGCATTTTACACAAAGTTTGTCGCGACGGCGGACGAGAATCCACGACCGGTTCGCCGCAAAAGAAAGTCCGTTTTTGAGGTCGCTGAAAGAAGAAGAGAAGTGGAAAAGGAGCAAAGCCAAACTGAGGTGATTCTTGGAGATCTCGTCCAGCGATGGCGCGACCGAAGCAGACGAAGGGTCTAAAAACTGACGCGTCGGTCGCTGAATTACTTCTAAACAGGAAACTTCAACACTAATTCTAAATGCGCACAAGGACTGTCACTGTATTTCTCTTCCCTTAAAAAAATCCTCTATACAACCTTTAAATACAAAAAAAAAAAAAAAAAACAACACACAATTAGTTCATTTTAAAGGTGCATTGTGTAACTTTTCTGGTGGAAGAATGTTCTTGCTTTATTGATTTTTCTTTATTTGTTCTGACTGTGACCTGATGAGGGAAAAAACAAAGAATTATTTTTTTACGTGATGTAGTTTCTGAGGAAAATGACGTCCACGTTTGATCTATAAAACTTTAATTTGATGTTTTAATCATTTTGGCTACGTTCAGACTGCGGGACTTCATGCTCAATTTGGATTTTTTTTGTGAAATCTGATGTGACTGTGACTTGTATGTGACTCCAGTGTGAACGTCAAAATTGTCTCGCAGGCAGCGTTGGGGAGTAACAGATTACATTTACAGATTACATGTACCGGAGTTACGTAATCAGAGTACAAATGATGAGTAACTGTTTCAGTGAGTGGTAATTGGATTACAGTTACTTTGTTGAAATAAATGGATTACATGGCAGTATTTTCCTGTTTTCACATTTTGGGCTAAACCAGGACTAAAACCAGGACTAAACCAGAAACTAATCCAGACTAAAACCAGGACTAACCAGGACTAAACCCAGGACTAAAACCAGGACTAAACCAGACTAAAACCAGACTAAAGACTAAACCAGGACTAAAACTAAAACCAGGACTAAAACCAGACTAAACCAGACTAAAACCAGGACTAAAAAGACTAAAACAAGACTAAAACCAGACTAAAACCAGACTAAAACCAGGACTAAACCAGGACTAAAACCAGGACTAAAACCAGACTAAAACCAGGACTAAAACCAAGACTAAAACCAACTAAAACCAAGACTAAAACCAAGGACTAAACCAGGACTAAAACCAGACTAAAACCAGACTAAAACTAAAACCAGGACTAAACCAGGACTAAACCAGACTAAAACCAGGACTAAAACCAGACTACAAACCAGGACTAAAAGACTAAAACAGCAGACTAAAAGACTAAACCAGGACTAAACCAGGACTAAACCAGGACTAAAACTAGACTAAAACCAGACTAAAACTAGGACTAAACCAGGACTAAACAGACTAAAAGACTAAACTCTAGACAGTATGAGACCTAACAGCAGGATGGACATACTCATAAATTTCTCATTTCTCATATAAAATCATTTCTCTATCAATAATATTTTTAATCTGGTGAAGTAGCGACTGGAGTTGTTTTCTTTTATCAGACAAAACTTCTTAGGTTAAGATTCTAGTCTTTGCTGCTCTACAGTAAACAAAAGTCTGTTCATGGAGACTTGGGCTCAATAATTTGAAGAGAACAAACAAGAATTTTCAGGATGTTCATGTCATTTTAAAAAGCAGGACAATATCAAGTAATCCAAAGTATTCAGATTATGTTACTCACTTTAAGTAATTTAAAGTTGGATTATGTCACAAAACTATCCAAGGCTGCGTTCAGACTGGAGCAGCTGAAGTGACCCAAATCCGATTTTTTTTGGCCCCTATGTTCCTGGTATCTGATCATTTTATTGACAGTCTGAACGACACAGATCCGATTTTTTTTTCAAATGTGACCCAGGACACTTGGATATGTGCTCCTGAAACTGATACATATCTGATCTTTTGACATGTGACTTCAGTCTGAACGGCCAAAGTGCATTCATCCACCTACACGTTATCAACAAGACACAAACGTCACTATTCTGCGCTGAAGTAGGTGAAAATTGTTAATGAACTCTGTGTCACTGAAGTGAAGCACATCACCACTCACCACTCTTGGCTCCGTCTCCACATCCACACGTTCCTTTCAACGGACTGAACCACAAAACACCACAACCAAAAACCTCGTCCTTCTCCTTCTCAATCTCCTCCTTAAAACAAGTAAGTTGTTCATGTTCTGGCTCCGGTACGAGAGGAACTTTAAAATCTCCAGGTGCTCGATGCTGCGTCCATGTTTGGACAACTTCCGTAAACACAGAGACGCTCGCTGCGGTTGACGTCGTCGTGTCTCCAGTGTCACATGTGGGACACTTTTGGGCCGTTTAATGTTCACACTGGAGTCACATACAAGTCACATTTAACTGGAAATGTGAACGACCTCGAAAAAACATCAGATTTCACAAAAAAATCTGAATTGAGCTTTAAGCCCTGCAGTCTGATTTGCAAAAACTATTGATTAAGTGCCTGAAAGACCCAAAATGTGTTGGACATTCATGTGGACGCCGGGTCCTAGGAGGCTACACCTTTCTATCTTCATGGAGACCAAACCAAACCAAGTTACAGGTCAGATCTGTGGAGAGGCGACACCGCTCACAGTCAGAACGCCTGTTTTTCTATGTATTTTTGAGCTATTAAACCACCCATGATTGAATAAACGTCAAGTCGAGCTGTCTAATGTCACACTGTGGAACATTCCAGGCAGAGCAATGATGTCTCCATAGAAACAAGAAGGAGAAAAGTTACATAATTAGGCTTTAAACAGTTGGCAGTGATCTAAAGTGTTACACATTCAGAGCATCATAAACATTCACAGCAATGAGTTTATAAACACTTTTTAACAACTTTCAGAGACCAGAGCGAAGTTTTGCCATCACAGTAAAGCTCTAACAACAACTAGCATGTCAACATCACACTTCCTGATGATCGAACAATAAAAATGTGCAAGCAGCAGATACCAGACTTACTGTTACACTTATAATCTGGGACATTTTAAAAGTACATTTTCTTTATAAAACACCGCAGTTACGATGAGCTGAAAACTACAAACTGCCGGGTCTAGACAATATTGTGATCTCTTATGAACCCCAGATAAAGCTGCATGTCTGTCAGTGACGTAGTTCCGATGCGAAACTTTGATTGTCCAAATATTATTCTGGTGTTGTGGTTTTCCTCTGCGTCTGGTCTCTGCTCCCCTCAGGCTCGTCTCCAAAAGGACAGACCAGAGAACGAGGGAGAGGAAGAGAGAGAGAGAGAGAGAGAAGAGAGAGAAGAGAGAGTGATGGATGAGAAAAGAAAGAGGGGGAGATGCTCTGCTCCTCACGTCCTCCATGGTTCTGCAACGGAGTGAACTGAAAACAGACGAAGGAAGGGTAGAGACAAAAAAAACAACAACTGACCAAGCGACAAAGAAAGAGAGATGGATGGATGGAAAGAGGGCAGAAAGAGGAAAGCAGGAGAGTTATAGACGTCTCTGTGGCCCGTGAGTCTGAGCGTACGGGAGCTCAGACTGTGTCAGGATCATCTGTCTGCTGTGGTGAATACAAGATCCAGCGTCTGTGTCTCTGTAGATGTTTTCAGGCCTGAACGGTGTCGGTGCCGGTTCCCGAACCAGTTACACGAAGAACCAAAGTGCTTGACCCACGTTCAGAACATTTAAGAGAACCCAAGACGCGTCATGGACAGAGGGAGTGGATTTTACACCAAATTAAAAACAAGGTCAAAAACAGACGTCACAGGGAAGAAAATAACAATGGATCACATCATCAACACCAGCGAGCGTTTGTACTCACACAATTCATCATTTATGTACGGAAAACTCTGCTACAACATCTGCTGAGGAGAAACATCTACAGGAGAAACATCTGCTGAGGAGAAACATCTGCTGAGGAGAAACATCTGCTGAGGAGAAACATCTGCTGAGGAGAAACGTCTGCAGGAGAAACGTCTGCAGGAGAAACGTCTGCTGAGGAGAAACATCTGCTGAGGAGAAACATCTGCAGGAGAAACTGCAGTCTGCTGAGGAGAAACATCTGCTGAGGAGAAACATCTGCTGTGGAGAAACATCTGCAGGAGAAACATCTGCAGGAGAAACGTCTGCTGTGGAGAAACATCTGCTGTGGAGAAACATCTGCTGAGGAGAAACATCTGCTGAGGAGAAACATCTGCAGGAGAAACATCTGCTGAGGAGAAACGTCTGCAGGAGAAACGTCTGCAGGAGAAACATCTGCTGAGGAGAAACATCTGCTGAGGAGAAACATCTGCTGAGGAGAAACATCTGCAGGAGAAACATCTGCTGAGAGAACATCTGCAGAGAAACGTCTGGAGAAACTCTGCAGAGAGAAACGTCTGCAGAGAAACGTCTGCAGGAGAAACGTCTGCAGGAAACGTCTGCAGGAGAAACGTCTGCAGGAGAAACGTCTGCAGGAGAAACATCTGCTGAGGAGAAACGTCTGCTGAGGAGAAACGTCTGCTGAGGAGAAACGTCTGCTGAGGAGAAACGTCTGCTGAGGAGAAACTCTGCTGAGGAGAAACGTCTGCTGAGGAGAAACATCTGCTGAGGAAAACTCTGCTGTGGAGAAACGTCTGCTGAGGAGAAACATCTGCTGAGGAGAAACATCTGCTGTGGAGAAGGTGGCAGCGAATCCCAATCGAAAGATGTAAATTTACCGGGTGAACTAGGGATGGGCATGATTAATCGATTAATCGATAATTGATCATTAAGAATTTCATCGATTACGTTAATTTTAATCGACAAACCGAATGTATGTTTGTGTGTCGTGACCAAACAGGTGTGTACATGTGTCTCTGCATCAGAAGGAGCGAGACACAAACAGTGGGTCAGTCTGTAACGAACCGAAGCACAAATGTGGATTTAACGATGATTTGTACAAGAAATTCCACACTTTCCGTTGCGTTGGGACAAGTGTGAGTCCATGTGCACAGTGGATAAAGCAGCACATATGTTTCTGTGTCCAGTGGGAAAAAGTTTTTCCAGGTGAGAGTCGCTCAATGTGGATGACGAGGCCCCGCCCCCTCCCCCCGTACGCTGTCCTGGTTTTGACAAACGCAAATCTGGTCACACTGACCTGTATTCACCTGAGTCATGTCTTTTAATCTGACAGAAGTTGAACCACATCAGCGACACAAGAGCTGGAGTTTTATCTTCGCTGAGTTTATGTAAATTAGTGATGCAGTTTTAAGTTTTGTTTCTGTGAGATTTGAACAAAACTGAATTAAACACATTATAATGTCAAACGGGCTGATGTGGCTCTAGAGTCGTTATGTTTATATGTCGTAAAGTTGAATTTATTTATGCAGATTAGTGCAGATAGTAATAATAATGATGATCATTTTAATATAAAAACGTTAATGATTAATCGATAATCGATCGTTAATTCTTCCGACGAATTAAGAAAATTTCATCGAATGGCCGTCCCTAGGGTGAACATAGGATATAGGAAATGACCACTGCACAATCTCCTGATCACCTGATTTCTCCTCCATGTTCCACTCAAAGGTTTTCTTTGTTTATTTATTTCACCCAGATGAACCTGTTGACGTTTACTGTGTCGTCACGTTTACTTGAAAAACAACTTCTACTTGGTTCCCATTGAGAACCAACTTTTCAGTTCCCGAACACTGATTTTTGGCGTGAGCACATCAGTCAGTTCAAGATCAGGTGCAGGACGCGGCGCTGGTACGATTCTGTCGGCCTGAAAACACTGAGTGTGTGAAATCCTCCAGTACCGACACATGGAGAAGGATAAAACTGCAGTTTCAAGGTTCTGGTCCATCATGTTGTCATCAGGGAATTTACATTTGACCCATTCTTCATTTGGGTTAATGGTCCAGTTATGTGCATGTTTTTGGTGAGTTTGGTGGTTCACGAGGAACAAATCCAAACTTCACACTTCAAGACCATATTTCATCAATCTGATTTTTTATTATTATTTTTTTTTTCTGCACACACTTCCTCCTGCTCTTTCGCCCTCCCCTCAGCTGCTCCTCTCCACGTGGAGGAGCAGCAGCTCTACTCCAAGTGTGACTGAGTTAGGAGGATAAAATAACGAAATCAAAACCCCAGGATCATGTAGAGCTGGTTAAAAGGAACATTAAGACTAAATTAAAAAGATGGAGAGGGATGGAGAGAGAGAAGAGAGACAAGAGGAGAGAAAGAAGAGCAACAGGAGAAGAGAGAGAGAGAGGATGTACTGAAGGAGTGAGAAAGTGTAAAGAGATAAAGAAGGAGAGTCTGAGCAGCAGAGATCGGGATGGATGGAAACAGAAAGAGGAAGAGACGGGAGACAGAGGGAGAAAGTGACAGGAAGCAGAGACAGAACAAATAGGAAAGAGAGAGAAGAGAAGGAGAAGAAGAGAGTGTAGTGTAGTGTGGTGTGTCCTCGGCGGCGGCGGCGGCGGCGGCGGCGGAGCAGGGGGCTCGCCTTGGGCTGTGTCTGACAAACTCTCCAGATTAGCCTGACATTTCTGTGCCTCTGAAATCACATTACACCAGATCTGCGCTCAGACCATCTACATCTGCTCTGTATTCTCTCCATCCCTCCCTCCCTCCCTCCCTCCCTCCGTCTCGTCCTCGGAGGATTCTGCCCTCGCTTTGCTCTCGCGCGGACCTGTCACTTTTCACTCAAATCTACAGTAAAAATGAAGAGCTACAGTCTCGAAAAACGTCACATCGTGTTTAAACTTCTCCAATTAGGATTAAAAAAGGCTGTATCTCCTTTTAACCCTCTTAAAAACGCGCGTACCGGCCTGTTCTTTATGCACCGCGACGGGTTTTAACAACTTTCAACGGCCTTAGTGATCATAGTAATGCTAACAGTGCACTTCCTGTTACTGCGGACGATAAAAACACTGTATAATTAGATACAGACAATTAAAATATGTATGAATCTGAGCTCGGTAAGACCATTTTTTCTTTGTTAAATGGAAAAAAGGAGTATTAATTCAAAGTAAAATCCAAATCCGCTTTATTTCTACAGCGTGTTTTCAAATAAAGCAGTTTCCAAAATGCTGCGGAGATCGGAAAATTAAGACAACAAAAAGATAAATTGCTAAAAATTTGATCATACCAGTCCTAAAAAATAAAACCAGAAAAATTAAATATAAAAAAAAAAAAATAATAATATATATATATATATATATATATATATATAATTAATTAATAATAATAATAATAATATATATAATATAATAATAATAATAATAATAATTATTATTATTATTATTATTATTATTATTATTATTAATTAGTAAAATAAATATAATTAATTAAAAAAATAAAAGACACAGAGGAGCACGTAACTCAAGTGGTGAATAAAAATCTAACGCCAGAGAATAAAAATAGGTTGTAAGACGAGACTCTCCGCTGTGGGGCTGTTGGGACGTGGGGGGGGCAGAGTGTTCCAGAGTTTGAGAGTAAAAATCTCCAGAGAGTAAAAATTATGTTGTATTGTGACGTGTGAGCTGCTGTGTCCAAGTAATTTCCCTTATGAATCAATAAACTTTAAAATCAGGACTAAACCAGGACTAAAATGAGGACTGAACCAGAATTGAACCAGGACTAAACCAGGTCTAAACCAGGACTAAACCAAGACTGAACCAGAACTGAATCAGGTCTAAACCAGGTCTAAACCAGGACTGAACAAGGACTAAACCAGAACTAAACCAGGTCTTTACCAGAACTGAACCCGGACTAAACCAGGACCAAACCAGGTCTAAACCAGAACTGAACCAGGATTAAACCAGGTCTAAACCAGGACTGAACCAGAACTGAACCCAGACTAAACCAGGACCAAACCAGGTCTAAACCAGGTCTAAACCAGAACTGAACCAGAACTGAACCAGGTCTAAACCAGAACTGAACCAGGATTAAACCAGGTCTAAACCAGAACTGAACAAGGACTAAACCAGGTCTAAACCAGGTCTGAACTAGAACTGAACCAGAACTGAACCCGGACTAAACCAGGACCAAACCAGGTTTAAACCAGGTCTAAACCAGGACTAACCTTAGACTAGAACTTGCAATCTAGTTCCCCTGAGAGAACCCTGAGCCCGTGGAGCAGGACGTCCACAAACCGCGATCGGGCGTCGGCTGCTCTTCGCCTCGTGGAGCGTGAAGTTCTGCGTCGGTCCTTTCACCCGCGGTCACCGGACAGTCTACGTGGGCACACTTCCGGACTGTCCCGACGCTCTGAACTGTAACGACGCCGTTTCACCGCTGCTGATATAACGAATTTGTATGAAGAAAAACAAAACGCCACCACTTCAGTCCAAAAAATGGTTAAAAGTGTAATGTAATTCGTTGCTTTTTACTCCCAATACTGATTATGACATGACTTAAAAAATATCGTAACATGGTCCCTTTAAATGTTCCATGATGTAGCTTTAAATCATAGCTGCTGCCTTTATTTTATTAATTTTTTTTTGCTCATGGGACTAAATCTCCTTACAGTCTGTTGCATGTGCTCCTCATTTAGCCGGATCTCATTTTCGAGCCGTGGATTACGCTCCCGCATCAATCTCGCAGTGAAACCAGAACATGGCGGCCTCCTGCTGTGACATTTGATTGGTCAACTCTGCTCGGTAACACGGTAACACGCTAACGACTAACCAAACAAGGTCGCTCATAATTAAACATTAGCCATTTGAAACCCGAGCGCGCGACTGAACTGTACAGATTGGGGTCAGGAGATAGAGGTTTTGCTTTTTTTTTTTTTTTTTTTTTCCTTCCTCGTCTTTTTTTTTTTTTTAAGCGTCTCATTTACATCCGACCTTTGCGTTTGCGGCTTCACCTTGACATTTAAGGTTAACTGACAAATTAGGACGCCGTTTTTTTTTTTTCTCTTCTTCCTTTGTGAGTTTCCAGTCTGGCCAGCAACAGCAGAAGCAGAAACTGAAGCAGAAACTGAAGCATGTGGGGCTGGAGTCTTTGTTATTCTCAAGTAGACGTTGTTTTGTTTGTTTTTTTGGAAGCCTGAAGTGACCCAAATCTGATTTTTTTGTTCACCCGTATGCTCCTGTATTCTTTTAATTAGAATCTGAACGACATAGATCAGATTTTTTCCAAATGTGACCCAGGACACTTGGATATGTGCTCGGTCAAACAGAAGTAAACAGCAAGGCCAAAAATTGAAGTTAATGCATCTGATATAAAAATGTATTGAACAGATACATATGTTCTCTAGTTTATCAAACTGTTGACCTTTTTTCTGTACCATTTTTGGTTCTAAAGTTCCATATGTTTTAAACAGACCATGTATGAAACATGGAACAAAAATTATTTCCCAAATTTCAAAGACCCAAAAATCATGTAAATAAATGTTTGTATTTCATCATATCTTGTGTTATTCCATCTTTGAACTGTTGATGAAGGGACAGGATTTTTTTTTTTTTAAGTATTTAAAATGATAAAAATTTGTTTGGAAGGACTGACATATTTTATAGAAATAGTTTCTTTCATTTTGAAGTAATATTAAAAGTTTTCAAAAGAAAAAAGCTGAAATTATGTAAAATCCTGCACCTTCTACTTGTTTGTACAATTTTCCCTCCGTTACTTTTCCCTCCGTTACCATGAACCTTTCTTCAATAAAAAATCTCATGAGTCAAAAAGTACGAGGTTTTTCAACCTAATCTTGTACCATATGGTAGAAAACTATATGAAGCAAATATTCAAACCAGTTTGTTAAGGATATGGAAGTGAGAACCAAGAGTTATCACTGTTTGGATTTATTGACCAAAAAGTGCTATTTCATGGTAAATGGTAAAATTTTTCTATAGCGCTTTTCCACCTTCAAGACACTCAAAGCGCTTCACATCAAGGAACCACTCACCCATTCACACACCAGTGTACGCAGACACTGTGGTTAAGTGTCTTGCCCAAGGACACAACGGCAGCATTCATCTGTGGGAGCTGGAATCACACCAGCCAACCTGTGGGTCAGTGGATCTGACCACTCAACCTGTGATGTTTATGTCAAGAGTGGGATTTGAACCACCAACCTTCAGATCAGTGGGCGAATGCTCCACCAACTGAGCTACTGCCGTCATTCCCTCTGTCACCGACATGAGTTTTTTTAAGACCTTTAATCTGGCCCTCGGCTGATTTTCTACTAAAATATTTAAACTACATTTTCTATTAAAATCTTGTTAATTTTCTGTGGTGTTTATCACAGCAGCGTCTCCAGCGTCTCTGTACGTGGCCCCTCCCACCAGAGCAGCACAAATGAAGACTTGTCTCTTTCCAAACGCTCTTAAAGGACGATCGTTTTGACTGTTGACCGTGACACCCTCATCAGAAAAATGTCCAACATGAGAAAAGTGGAGCCGAGTGCAGGATTGAATTGACTTGAATTGATTAAAATGGACTTATTCCTGTTTGCAAACAAGTTCATGTTAAAACATTGTGTTGAAATTACATTTTCTTTCAGGTTGTTCATAATATTATAATATTTTGTAAAAGAAAGAGTTCATCATTTAAAAAAGATTTCTGTAATAGATTTGTGTTTCTCTGCACAAATATTTGAACTTATTGCTATTTTTGGGGTATACATGCCATTATTTTTTTTCCGGCCCCTTTGGGATCAAAGTCAGGTTGGATACGGCCCCCGGGACCAAAATAAGTTTGACATCCCTGATCTAGAACAACCAAATACACATCAAAACCTGCCCATGTTTCTCCGATGCTGCTGAAGTCAGTGACATAGTGTGTCCGGTGTCATGGCGGCGTAGTTACCGTTGCTATAGGGTCACGTGACGGTGCAAAGCCTCTGTTGAGGATCACTGTGGAGACATAGTAAATCTTTATTTTGTCATCGTGAGTTCGCGCCGGCGTCTTTGTTCCGAAGGTTTCCGCGCGTAGATCACAGACTAGAGCTTTTCAAACGGGTGGTTGGGTTAATTGTCTCCTCTACCTTCCACAATACACATGCCTGTTCTTCTCCTAATGAGCTCAATTAGTGTAAAAGTCAGAGCGGCTAATGCGTCCCCCCCCCTTTCTCTTTCTCTCATTTCCTCAACATCAGCCCGAGCGCCACACAGCGGATATGACACTTCGGGAGCCTTCGGGAGGGAAAGGATGGGCGCCGGGGCGTTAAATCAGCCTCTGTATTGAGAGGTGGGCTGAGGCGAGGGCTCGGATCGCACCAATCTCTCCTGATATCTTCATCAAACTCAACAGACATCAATCAATCAAACACCATTACGAGAGTGGCTGGAGCGGCCATCCATCACGCGCAGGTCCCGCCCCCTTGACTAATGAATGGAGCTTTTGGCCGAGGCTCCGTGTGGGTTTATTTCACCGCTGTTTCGTGCCAAGTGTTTGAGAAAGGGGGGAGAGAGAGAGTGGTCTCACGACTATTGGGTCATTAATCGCGAAGGGAAAGATACCAACAAGCATCAATCAAAATGGCAGCGTGCTGAAAGCCTGCGTTAGTGAGGGGATGTGTGGGGTACAGCGCGGCAGAGTGGTTCACCGTTCCACTTCTCGACAAGGAAATGAAGAGATAAGAATAGAATAAAAGCTGGTTAGAGCACAGCTTTGTCGAAAATACATTTACGGTAAATTTTCCGAAGAGTTCAAACTGTAAAATTGACTCTCGTGAGCTTTAAACTCGTGTTATAATGATGTTTCCGCGTCAAAAACAGACCTGGAGTTGTGTTTTGTTTCATTTCATGTTTGAGTAACTCTTTATTAATAGTCCAAATGCTTAGTTCCACCTTGTGATGTCATGTAGTGGTTGTTTTCAAGTGAACAGCTCCTTTTATCTTTAGTTCAGTAGAGATCGGCAACTCCAGGGCTCAAATCATCCAAATGTTTTTAGTGAAGGTGTGTGGAGTTTAATTTTGTGACAGTGTGAAACTTTTTTGTCAAAGAAATTAAGTAACAAAGAGCCAAGACGGTTTTAGACCACGTTTACACAGAGTCGGGTATGTTGAGAAACGAATATTTCCCTCCCTCTGTTTTCCAAAATAACATTGTGCATGTTAGTCTGATTCATCAGCTGGTTTCACTTTGTAGAAACCGTCTGACCTCGCAGCATTAGGATTCGTTCGCTCGACGAAAAGCGGGTACTTTGATCGTGACGTATGTAATGCTCCAAATCCCATAGGAAGAAGGACAATAACGTCTTTCCCCCCTTGATAAAATTCACCAAACATTCTGTTTGTTCCGTCTTTAAATCCTCGATCTCAGGAATCGTCAACACAAAATGTCTGTCTTCGTTTACATCCATCTCAACGCTTTGTTTACTGTTGTGCTGTTCCACAAAGGGACACAGACAAACGCGACGAGTTTGACATCATGACATCTTCGCTGATTGGTTGGTGCGTGATCTACAACTTCCGGGATTCTTGCAAAACATCTACTGTATTCTGATTCCTGACCTAGTCGCTGGAGAGAAATGAAATTGAGCAGAGGCACTAGGCGGCGTCAGCCTGGCTACGTGCACACAGCATCGTTTTCAAAAAAGTTTTCGTTTACATCGACCCACATAAATACACCATCGAGTGTCATCATAACTACACACTACACCTGGATTAGATTCAAACCTGTAGCTTTTATTTCATTACAGCTGTAAGTTTTACTCACAAACACCTTGAAAAAAAACGTGCATTAGTGAGCAGCTCGCCTCTCCACAGATCTGTTAAAGTCTCATTTGTCTCTGGTCGTGGATATGAAACATCAGCTGTGTGAAAATGAAACACATGAAAGAGTTTCACCAGAAGAAACACGACGCTGCTCTGATGATGATGAAGCAAAACAAAACACAACAAAAGGGAAACACTGGTCGCACTTTTGTCGCATCAGCTCCTAAAACTCCGTTTATCACTTTACACGCAAACGCCAAACCGGAGTTTCCAGAATCTCCGCTCTAGACAGAGTTTTTAGAACGATTTGTTTTCAGAGGTGAATTTGCCGTTTGCGTGTAAAAGATGGAGACAAATGAAGGGAAATGTCTCCGTTTTTAAAAACACCCGTGTATGTGTGAACGGGGCCTGACCATCCACCAGAAAAGTTACACGATGCACCTTTTAAAGAAGACATATTTTATACTAACTCTTGGTGGGTTTTCATTACAAACGAAAAAGTGTTCTCAATTGACTTACCTAGTAAAATATTGAATAAATAAATAAAAAATTAATAAAAATAAATGAACATATTGTGCTTGCGTCTCTTCAATCGTTATAATCTACGACACCCGTGGATCATTCTGTTCAAAATTTGGACATTTTTAAATCACAGTGTCCATCTGACTCTGGTGCCCCATCGTAACGGACGTCACCGTAAACGTCGTCACAACAAAAACTCCTACACATTTCCCATTTCGGCAAAACGGCGCCTTGAAAATCTGCGTTTCAAGATGACTCAAACCTGCACAAATCTTTCTAAAAACAACTTTGAGAGCAAAAATGAAAAGGGAAACAACTATAACATGATTAAAAACTCTGGTATTAAACTTTTTTATCTTCATGGAGACCAAACCGGACCAAGTTACACTCACAGTCCCTGTTTTTCTTGGCATTTTTGAGCTATAAAACCACTTGTGATTGAATAAACATAAAGTGGAGCTGTTTAATGTCACACCGTGGTGCATTCCAGACATCTCCATGGAAACAAGCAGACCAGAAAGACCCGTAGTTCAATTCTCGGGTCTTATTTTCGGTCTGAAACAGGTGAAATGTCCCTCGCTGTGCACCTGATTCACAGAAGTGGGTCAATGAGTTTTACACAGACACAAACCAGGCCAGTGGAGCAGCCAATCACATCACTCCTTTCACAGTTTAGGTTAATAATAAGAACTGACCTCGTGCTTTTCAAATTAATCACACGGGAAAAGCAAAACTCACAAATGTTTGAACAGGGGAAACAGGTGCAGGTCTGTTTCTGCCGGTGCAAAGGGTGGATGTAATTTGCTGGAGGGAAATAATGGCCTCATGGATCAGGCGAACAGAAGAGCGGACGATGTAGTTACAAGGGAAAAAGTTGAAATAAAGGTCTTTATATTACGCAAAATAGATGGAATTTATTACGGAAAATGGACTCTCGTGAAGCTTTAAGTCATGTTCTGACGCGGTTACCTCATCAAAAACAGACCTGGACGTTGTGTTTTGTTTGAATCTTTATCGCAAAGTTTCAAAATGTGATGTCATGAAGTGGTAGTTTTCATGTTAACAGCTCCTTTTACGTTTTGTTAAGTACTACAGAGATGGACAATTTCAGGGCTGAAATTATCTAAATGATTCTAGTGAAGGTGAATCCGTGTATCATTTGTTCATTTGTTTTTCAATATAAAACCAAAAATAAGAAAACGAAAAAACAACAGTTTTCTTCATTATTTGTCTCCAAAACCAAAATGAAAAAAACAGATAATGATTCGTTCTTTCGGTTTTCGATTTTGTGTTTCAGTGAAGAATGGAAAAAACGGATAACGGTCGTTTCCCGTTTACGTGACTTCAGTGACTGAGATGCTGGACTTTTGCACCACATACGGACTGAACCAGGACTGATCCAGGTCTGGGACCAGACCGGGACTGAGACCGGGACCAGACTGGGACCAGACCGAGACCAGACTGGGACCAGACCGGGACCAGACAGGGACCAGAGCAAACTCTGAGCTTTGACTCCAAGCTTCCGTGGGGTCCGAGCCTCAGCTTTGAGCTCCAGCTCTGAGCCTTCGATTTGGTCCAGGCCTGGTCCCAGTCTCAGTCCCGGTCTGGTCCTGGTCTGGTCCCGGTCTGGTCCAGGTCTCAGTCCCGGTCTGGTCTCGGTCTCAGTCCCGCTCTGCTCCTGCTCTGGTCCCACTCTGGTCTCGGACCTGGATCAGTCCTGGTTCAGTCCGTATGTGGTGCAAAAGTTCGGCATCGCAGTCACGGACGTCACGTAAACAGGAAACGGCCGTTATCCGTTTTTTCCATTCTTCATTGAAACACAAAATCGAAAACTGAAAAAACGAATCATTATCTTTTTTTTTTAATTCATTTTGGTTTTGGAGACAAATAATGAAGAAAACAGTTGTTTTTTCATTTTCTTATTTTTGGTCTGGTCCCGGTCTCAGTCTCTGTCTGGTCCCGGTCTGGTCACAGTTCTGACCTCAGTTTCAGTCTGGTCCCGGTCTGGTCCCGGACCTGGATCAGTCCTGGTTCAGTCCGTATGCAGTGCAGAAGTCCAGCATCACAGTCACGGACGTCACGTAAACGTTTTTTCCATTTGTCATTTAAACACAAAATCGAAACCAAAAAAACAAATCGTTATCTGTTTTTTCCATTTTGGTTTTGGAGACAAATAATGAAGAAAATAGTTGTTTTTTCGTTTTCTTATTTTTGGTTTTATATTGAAAAACGAATGAACGAATGATACACGGATTAAGGTGTAACACAGGCCCCGTCCACACTAGTTCGTATTTGAGTCGTTTTCGTTGTAGATGCAGTGTTTGTTCACACTAATCTGATGGAAAACGGCTCCAGAGACGGAACGATCTGGTGCCTCCAGCTCCCACGAATTCATGTTCGTACAGATCTGATCCTGCACCGCGTGGACGCCTGAAAACACTGATACTCTGATGTAGGTCTGTTCACTGCAAAGTAATTCACCTCCAAAACACTAAGAGGTAAGTATATCTGTCCATTCATATAAACGTGTGTCTGTGCGTACGACCTGCAGACGTATAATCTCTGAAAAGTTTCACATGAACCATCTCCAACACGACAGAAACACAGAACAGACTCACCATCAGCAGAACACCCCTCTGTCACAGAAACAACACTCATATTCCACTGAGTCGTGTCCTTTAGTCCCACAGAAGCTGAACCGCATCAGCGCACAAGAGTGAGCTGATTTTTTTGAGCGATTAGTTTATGCAAATTAGACATGCGGTTTTAAGTTTCGTTTCTGGGAAGGCGTGAGGACACAGAAACGACCGTATCGACCCGGACACGTCGATACGGTCGATGCGGTGATTTGTTTCATTGTAAACGTAGTCACAGTGGAGCTTTCCCTTTATTACCACATGACATCACACGGTGGAACAGAGTGTTTTATGTTTGAGAGAAATGCAACTCCAGGTCTGGAACAGAAAATTACCCTTACAGGAAAATGTAAAAATGGGTAAGGTACAAACCCGAGGCACTCCGACTAAATGTATGAATATTATAAATCCTTTATTGCATGAACTGACGCCAACTCCAGGTCTGTTTGTGACGAGGAAACAACATTATATCACAGGTCAGAATACAGGAACTTCAAATGTGAGGCCCCTTTTACACATACACGGGTATTTCTTCCTTCTTCTTTCTTTCTTTCTTTCTTTCTTTCTTTCTTTTTAATGTATTCAATATTTTACTCGATAAGTCAATTGAGAACATTTTCTCATTTGCAATGACAACCCACAAAGAGGCAGTATAAAATATGAAGTAGGAGAAAAACTGAGGCACTCAAAAAGTACAAAATAATTAAAAGCCTTTAATACCACATGGCATTGCATTAAAGGCCATTAAAGGCTTGAATGATTTTGTACTTTTTGAGTGCCTCAGCTTTTTTCCTGCTTTGTATTTGAGACTGGTCCCTGCAGTGAAGACACCGAAAGGACAATTCTGCACAATTTTTGTATAACCAAGTAGTTCTCCTGCCCCTGAAGCTTTGCAGTATAAAGTATGTCTGTTTTAAAAGGCGCACTGTGTAACTTTTCTGGTGGACGGTCAGGCCTCGTCTACATGTACACGAGTATTTTTAAAAACAGAGACATTTCCCTTTGTTTGTTTCCATCTTTTACACACAAACGACAAAACCCTTCTAAAAATTCTGGGTAGAGTGGAGATTCTGGGGGGGGTTCATGCAAGTTTTTCTTCTTCCCACTCCTTTTTGAGAAATGTGCTTTTCTGTTGCTTATAATGTAGTATACATGATTATTGTTTCTCTCTTGGCACAAACTCAAAATAAAAAATCTATCAGTCAATCAAAACTCCGGTATAATGTGGTTTTATGAGCTGATGCCAAAAGTGCGACCAGTGTTTCTCTTTTGCTCTGATGATGTTGAAGCATCAGAGCAACAGTCACATTTCTTCTGGTGAAACTCTTTTCATGTGTTTCATTTGCACACAGCTGATGTTTCATATCCACGACCAGAGACAAATGAGGCTTTAGGCTTCAGATCTGTGGAGAGGCGAGCCGCTCACTAATGCATGTTGTTTTTGTGAGTAAAACTTACAGTTGTAATGAAATAAAAGCTACAGGTTTGAATCTGAATCCAGGCGCCGCCCAGAGGTTCAGTGTAGTTATGACGACACTCGATGGAGGATTTATGCAGGTTGATGTTTCTTTCTTTCTTTATTTATTTAATGAGACAGGGACAGCGCACCATTTTGACATGAACCTTAACAGGAGAGATGTATGTACCAGGTTGTAGCACCAGGGCTGATTTCCACCTGTCGTCCCTGGGCAGGTTCATTGATTGATTGGGTTTAAATGACCTTGACTATCAACTGTTCTTCCTGGAGACCTGCAGCATGTTTTAGGTTGATGGGGGAAACCGGAGCGTCCGGAGGAAACTCATCCAGACACGGGGAGGAACATGTAAACTCCACACAGAAAGGCCCTGGCGACGCGGAGATCGAACCCGAAACCTTCTTGCTGTGAGGCATGAGTATTAGCCACTCGAAAACTTTTTTTGAAAACGATGCTGTGTGCATGATGTTATTTTGGAAAACGGAGGGAGGTAAATATTAATTTTTCAGCATACCCGGCTCTGTGTAAATGCAGCCTCAGCGAAATGCTGTTATGTTATTACTTTGTCCATGTTACAGGTCAGATCTGTGGAGAGGCGGCCCCGCTCACAGTCAGAACGTCTGATTTTCTAGGTATTTTTGAGCTGTAAAACCACCTGTAATTGAATAAACTTAGTCTACGTTCAGACTGCAGGGCTTAACGCTCAATTCAAATTTTTTGTGAAATCCGATGTTTTTTCGAGGTCGTTCACATTTCCAGTTAAATGTGACTTGTATGTGACTCCAGTGTGAACATTAAACGGCCCGAAAGTGTCCCACATGTGACACTGGAGACACGACGACGTCAACCGCAGCGAGCGTCTCTGTGTTTACAGAAGTTGTCCAAACATGGACGCAGCATCGAGCACCTGGAGATTTTAAAGTTCCTCTCGTACCGGAGCCAGAACATGAACAACTTACTTGTTTTAAGGAGGAGATTGAGAAGGAGAAGGACGAGGTTTTTGGTCGTGGTGTTTTGTGGGACAGCGGCAGCGACGTCCGTTGAAAGGAACGTGTGGATGTGGAGACGGAGCCAAGAGTGGTGAGTGGTGATGTGCTTCACTTCAGTGACACAGAGTTCATTAACAATTTTCACCTACTTCAGCGCAGAATAGTGACGTTTGTGTCTTGTTGATAACGTGTAGGTGGATGAATGCACTTTGACCGTTCACACTGAAGTCACATGTCAAAAGATCAGATATGTATCAGTTTCAGGAGCACATATCCAAGTGTCCTGGGTCACATTTGAAAAAATCGGATCTGTGTCGTTCAGACTGTCATTAAAAGATCAGATACAGGAACATAGGGGCCAAAAAATCAGATTTGGGTCACTTCAGGCTGCAGTCTGAACGCAGCCTTAGAGTAGAGCTGTTTAATGTCACACTGTGGGACATTCTAGACAGAGAAATGACGTATCCATAGAAACAAGCAGGTGACGGACCCCAAACCAAAAAGTTTAAAGCAAGATAAAACAAATTTAACGTCCTATTGTCAAAAATTGCCCACATAGCAGTTACACATCCACAGAGACAAGCCGTAGAAAAGCGAAAAGTTCCATAATTCAGCTTTAATCCCTGACTCTATGAAACACTATTATCAAAAAAAAACAAAAAAAAAAAAACGCAGTGTGTGCCGAGTGGAATTGCGGGAGTGTTTTCTTAGATGGACTCAGATACAGAGACTTGGAGACAGAAGAGGATTTGTGAACGCCGTAGTCCCGGGTTAATCCTGAAGTTGGTCCTTAACCCTGTAATCCTGCCGCAGACGCAGGGTCCTGCCCTAGACCACCATACAGAACTCCCCTCGTGGAAGTATAGAGTTGGGAAGTGCAGTGTAGGAGAGAAGAAAAGTGGATGTTTTATCACGTATAGGTGGATTTTAAAGCTGCACTGGCGAATTTTGAAACTATGAAAGGAAAAAGTTTGTATTTAAAGAGCTCGTATTACTCTGTTTTCAGATCTGTTCTAATGGTATTTCCTCGTCACAAACAGACCTGGAGTCGTGTTTTGTTTCATTCACACATGTTAAACACACAAACCCTGCATATTTACACCGGAAAACACTCAGGAAGTGCTCCACTGTGTTTTTAAACTCCATACACTGACATTTATTCAATTACAGGTGGTTTCAAAGCTCAAAAATACCTACAAAAAACAGGGATTCTGAGGGCCTATTTACATAAGAACGTAAAAATGACAAAATATTTTATCGGAAGTGCCTTTCGTTTAGACCAGGGGTGTCAAACTCATTTTGGTCCGGGGGTCGTATCCAACCTACTTTGATCCTAAAGGGTCCGGATCAGAAAACTCATGTCATATAAACCCCAAAAATAACAATAAGTTCAAATATTTATCCAGAGAAACGCAAATCTATTACAGTATTTGGAGCTTTGGAGATGTAGACCTACTAATAATAAAGGGTCTGTTTTTTGAGGAGGAAACATTATAACGTGACTTAAAGCTCAAATTAAAGTTAGTACAGTTATATTAGTGTATTTTTTCCCCGTATTTTTTAGGGTTGGGCAAAAATAAAAAAATAAAAAATAATAATCACATTAATCACATGAGTTCGAGTGCGATTAATCACGATTAATCGCATGTTATACGCAAAACCAATTCATGAATTAAAAAGTAGAATATAGTGCACTTTTATTGGAAATGTAAATGAAAGAGCCAAACATTTGTTGTGCAAACAGAACATTTCTTTCAGAGTGGAACCCTTCAGAGTGAAGGTTTCTGAAGGCTCAAGAAAAAATATTGAATGAGTTTTTGTACTACTAATATATTTTTTCTATACTTTTTTATTCAGTGAGTAATAAACACGACACTAGTAATAATTTCTAGATCAGTGTTATAAACTTGGACTGATATTTCTTGGGAAACAAAGGGTTAATATAATGGAATGGAAATGGACCAATCACAGTTTTTCTTCTAATTGTATCTGGGTAAATCAGTGACTGAGTTATGGGCGAGATCATATCATGAAATCTTCCGAGCCTTCGTGAATATCCTGTAATAGTATAATGTAAGTGAGGCAAGGCAAGGCAAGTTTATTTGTACAGCACAATTCGTACACAAAGTAATTCAAAGTGCTTTACAGAATAAGAAATACATTAAAATCATAATAAAAACAAATCAAAACATAAATAATCATGAAGATTAAAATTAAAAAAGAGAGACATAAATTGGAGAGAAGAGTGCGGAATGAAAACCTTTCAGTTTTATGCACAGTTAAACAGAAATGTTTTGAGTCTGGATTTAAACAGCGTCACAGAAGAGTCTGTCTCACATGTTCAGACTGTTCCAGGTTTTAGCTGCATGAACCTGAAACTCTGACTCCCCTTGTTTAGTCGTGACTCTGGGCACCAGCAGGAGTTGGTCCCTGAGCTCCTCAGAGTGTGAGATGTTCATATGACACTAACATGTCACAGATGGACTTTGGTGCTCGGCCATGGAGACACTTGTACAAACAGAGCTGCTTTAAAGTCTCTGAGCCACAGGAGCCAGAGCAGAGACCTGAGACCAGGACTTATGTGCTCGTACTTCCTAGTTCGAGTCAGGACCCGAGCTGCAGCGTTCTGGATGTTCTGGATGTTCTGGATGTTCTGGATGTTCTGGATGTTCTGCAGCGTCTCACAGCTCGTTTGGAGAGACCAGTGAGCAGAACATTACAGTATCTAACCTACTGGAGACAAACGCATGGATAAGTTTCTCCAAGTCTGATTTAGACAGTAAACCTTTGATTTTTGCTATGTTTTTTAGATGGTAAAAGGCTGCGGATGAGACAGCAGCGACGAAAACCGCATTGGACACATCTGTTTGGACGCCTCAGGGACGTCTGGAAGAAGAAGTAAGAGAAAAACCTGTGAACCGGAGCTCGCAGCCCGGTCGGAGCTAGGAGCCCGCGGAAGCTCAGAGCCCACGGCCCCCGGAGTCTCGGACACGTTGCATCTCACGTGGTCAGAAAAAGGTGAAAAAGTGTCATGAAAAGACGTCAAACTTAAAGAAACGCTCGCTTTATTTCAAAATAAAAGCCAGTGAGCAACAGACGTTTACAATAAAACAAAATAAATAAATAAAAACTGTGTTAACGGCATTAAAATAATTGTCGGCGATAATGAATTAATTAGTTAACGCAAAATGAACATGTTAACGTGCCCGGCCCTAGTATATTTTTAAATTTTATTTCAATTGTACAGCAGAAAATCTCATTCTGATTCTAAAAAAATGCCATGAGCTACAAGAAAACTGTAGTTATAACTTTCCTCCACCTCTCCTCCCCTCACCTCTTCCCTCATTTACCCAAATCATCTTTCCGTCCTCCATCTAAACCGTTTCCGTTCTGTTTTATATTTCATTGAGCGTTAAAGCCCCGGCGCTCGCTTAAACCTCCGTACATGTAATATCGGTGTCCTTTTGTTCTTTTATTGTTAATTAAACTTTGCATAGGCTAATACAGAATCTGTCTTGTGCCACAGTCTGTGCAGAACCGTGACTGAGCAGCGAGTCCCAATTCCACCTTGTTAAAAGTTGGTGTAAGATCGTGGAGTTGTGCTGCTCAGTTTTGTAACGTGTTTTTGGAAATTTATGGAGAATTGCCGTGTGGGGATTTATTTAGAATTGTCTGATCTGTGTTATAATGTTGTTTTCTCGTCACAAACAGACCTGGAGTTGTCAGATGAAGAAAAGTAGAGCACGTCACTGGGTCATAAAAAAGTATAAAAAGATAAACAAATAGGAGTCCAGGTGCTCTACGAGGGTTAAATTTTGTCATCTCAGCAGAAAGTTAGCCAGGCTGGTGTCACCTAGTGCCTCCGCTCAATTTCATGTCTCTCCAGCGACTAGATCAGGAATCAGAAAACACTAGACCACAGACGTCAAACATAAGGCCCGGGGGCCAGATCCGGCCCTCCAAGACCTTTAATGTGGCCCTTGGGTGATTTTCTACTAAAATATTTTAATTATATTTTCTATTAAAATCTTGTTAATTTTCTGTGGTGTTTATCACAGCAGCGTCTCCAGCGTCTCTGTACGTGGCCCCTCCCACCACAGTAGCACAAATGAAGACTTGTCTCTTTCCAAACGCTCTTAAAGGACGATCGTTTTGACTGTTGACCGTGACACCCTCATCAACAAAATGTCAAAAATGAGAAAAGTGGAGCCGAGTGCAGGATTTTACAACAAAAATTGACTTATTCCTATTTACATACAAGTTCATGTTAAAACATTGTGTTGAAATTGAATTTTTCTTAAAGTTTCAGGTTGTTCATAAGATTATAATATTATAATAAGAAAGAGTTCATCAATTAAAAAAGATTTCTGTAATAGATTTGTTTCTCTGCACAAATATTTGAACTTATTGTTATTTTTGGGGTTTATATGACATGAGTTTTCTGATCCGGCCCCTTTGGGATCAAAGTAGGTTGGATACGGCCCCCGGACCAAAATGAGTTTGACACCCCTGCACTAGACGGTTCGCAAAAACCCCAAAAGTGCGAGTTTGGGCACCAGCCAATCAGCGAAGAGACATACATTCTGTGTTGTCAACGATTCCCGAGATCGAGGATTTCACAGGTCTAAACCAGGACTAAAAACCAGGACTAATCTTGAACTAGGACTTGGAATCTAGGACTGTCCCTGAGAGATCCCCAAGAACATGGAGCAGGGTGTCCACAAAACGCGATCGGGCATCGGGCGCGCTCAGCCCTGTGGAGTGTGGAGTTCTGAGTCGGTCCTTTCGCTTGCAGTCACCTGACGGTCTACACGGGCGCACCTCCGGGCCCGTCCTGACACTCGGAACCATAACGATAGTGTTTCACCGCTGCTGATACCGCAGTGATTTTAGCGAATTTGATTGAAGAAAAACGAAAAGCCCACCACTTCAATCCAGGTTAAAAAAGAACTGTGACGTGCGTTATGACATTTGTACCAAGTAAAATATAAAAAAAAATGTCCCCAATGTAATACCACATTACTGCGTTACAGCAAAAAGCAACGCATTACAATAATTTGTTAATTTTATAACGCGTTACTCCCAACACTGCGCACCACATGTTTTGCTTCGGGTGCAGCGCTTTATTCTGTACAATGATTGTTCATGTTATAGTGAAAATGCTGCGTGTATAGTCCGCACTATTTTCTTTCTTTTTTTTTTTTTTTCCTTTTATTTTTACTCAGTAACAAGGGCAGGTTTCCAATGTAATGAAGTAAAATACTTGGGTCCAAAATATACTTGAGTAAAACTAAAATTACCTATTTCAAAAACTCCTTAAAAATTACAAATTACTCACAAAAAAATGACTCAATTACAGTAATGTGAGTAAATATAATTCGATACTTTCCACCCATGGTTAAACGTCCTTTGTTTCTTGGAGGGACGTCTGTGGGTTTCGACCGGCAAGATCCTCTTTTCGTCACGGCATAAGGACTGGAGTTGTTTTTCTCTCAAACAGAAAACACCCTGCTCCACCTTGTGATGTCATGCGGTAATACAAGAAGTGTTTTTAAACTCCACAAACCTTCACGAGAATCACTTGGATAATTTCAGCCCTGGAATTGCCGATCTCCACTGAACTAAACTGAACTCTGGCTCTGTTTTTCAAGAGGTAACAGCATTATAACGTAATCTTAAAGCTCACAAGAGTCATTTTTGTGTAATTTGGAACCTTTAAGTTGCATATTGCGTAAAATAATAATATAGAATCTGTCTCATGTCTCCTGTCTGTGCAAAACCGCGAGTGAGCGGCGTGCACCATCTCCACCTTGTTAAAAGTTGGTGTAGCTCTCGACCTTGGAATAAAGATGTTTTCCATATTCATCCGAGGAAGCCTGACTTTACAATCATTAAGAAGCTCATGTATTATGGATTTGTTCATTTTTATTAAGAGATTTTAGATGATTTTAGATTAAATGTCCAAATTATAACAGAATGATCCACCGGAGTCGCAGATACAAGCACAATACGTCATCTTTAAAGGTGGATTGTGTATTTTTTCGGGTGGAGGCTCTGTCAGATTCTTTTCTCTGATTACGATGTCTGGAATGTTCCACAGTGTGGTATTACAGCTTTATATCTTCACGGAGATCAAATCAGACCAAGTTACAGGTCAGATCTGTGGAGAAGGGACCAAGTTAAAGTCAGAATGTTTGTTTTTCTAGGTATTTTTGAGCTGTAAAACCACCTGTGATTGAATAAATGTAAAGTAAAGTAGAGCTGTTTAATGTCACACTGTGGAACATTCCAGGCAGAGCAATGATGTATCCATAGAAACAAGCAGGTGATGGACCCCCGACCATAAAGTTACACAGTGCACCTTTAAAGCAAGATAAAACAAATGTAATTCCATAAAAAAAATGCCTACACATCCATAGAAACAAGCCGTAGCAACTAGAAAAGTCGCCTTTCCACTACGGGTGTAACGGTTCATGTATTTGTGGTGAACTGTTTCAGTACAGGACGTTTGGTTCGGTGCAGGGCTGTGCACGAGTGAGTTCGGACAATTAATGTGTGTTTACATTCAGCCACGACTCGTGCAGGAGAAAACCCATCCGTGACTGGGGCAGTATTTCCTGCAGCGCTTTATAGTTTGAGCGACCACCTTCACAACAATTGCCCCCCACCTTGACTACATCCCTCCGAAACACATGAATCCTCACAAAACCACGGTCGTCGCGCGGCTGGCCTCACCCAAATTTCCCCAGCATGGAATTTCCACGAACTCTGTCCACAGCAAAAGTGTATTTTCAGCAACATTGCACTTACTGTAGATCAGGGGTGATCACACTTTTTCAGCATGTGAGCTCCTTACAAACTGACCAAGTCAAAATGATCTACCTAATACAAAGCCAAACAAACTGCACTGAAACACTCTGTGCCCCTTTTTTGGACCCTCCCCCACAGTTTGAGAACCTCTTCTTTAAGAGAACTTCCTCTGGCACTTTACACAAAACTGTGAAAAAAGTGAAGGAAGATTTTTAAACCTGTTTTTTAAAGTTCCAAACTGGAGTTTCATTCTTTTCTGGTTTTGCAGTGATATTTACCAGCCTCTGCACGTTTACCAAACCAAACACACATCGTGACAAACACAGATGCATTTGTCACTTTTGTTAGACAAACTTCAGCCAAATGTGGCAGTAGGTCTGTTCTGTAGATCTGCTCTATGCTGTAGACCTGCTTTGTGCCAACACTGGAACACAAATTTAGACTGGTTTTTGCTTCACGTTTGGTCTTGCTCTTCTAATCAGCCGCACTGTGGGAGGGGCTTGTGTTGGCTGTACGCAGGAAGGAGCGAGAGCGTGAAAAGGCGAGGGGCGGCGTGCTGACGTGAGGCAGGTGGACAGGTAGGATGTTTAGGAAGTTGAACCTGCCCTGTGATGCACGCTGGTACACGAGGGCACACGCTGTCGCAGACGAGCCGTGCATAGGGAGCGTGTGTGTTTGTGATGCGCCGTAGAGTCTCCGCGGGTTTCAAATGAGCGCACAGGCTGCACTGAGACGCCCCACACGCTCCTGCACCCGCTACAAGTTTATTACCAACAGCAGCGGCCGGAATGAAACATGATCACACTTGTTGAGTGTCAGACCTCGAGTGAGAGACAAGACCGAGTCCAAACACGAGTCCGAGACGAGACACGACGATCTACCCACACGACCTTGGCGATCGACTGGTAGATCGCGATCGACGTATTGAGCACCCCTGCTGTAGACAATGGGGACAAGTTTGTTTTTTTGACCAAAAATCTGAAGACTGAGAAAAAGTTCATGCTGGAACTGTTAGTGCTGCACTTTACTTTTGGAAAAGTTTTGTTTACTGTTTACAAGAAATTAATTTTTTATGATTTTTTAATTAGAAAGTTACTCTTACTGGAAAAATGTAAAAGTGGGAAAGGTACAAACTCAAGGCAGTCCGACAGAATGTATTAAAAGTTCTTGGTTGCATGAAGGGAGGTCAATGCGTTTCGACAAGTAAGATGGTTTTTGTCAGGGCAAAGTGGTCCACTTTGGTCCACTAGACCATTTTTAAATTTCTATTTAAAGACTTCTGTTTTTACCCTCGTAGAGCACCTGTACTGCGATTTTTTACTCTTTTGGGACCCAGTGAAGCTCTAACTCTGCCTCTTTTTCTAAATCTTATTTTATACATTTGTTGCTTATTTGAGAATATTTTAATTCAGTTATTAGTATTACCAAGCAGAACTTTGCATTTATTTGATTTTCCCGTTTGTATAAAGTTAAAACAAACTGTTGGTTTAACCCTCGAGGCGCCACTGTCGACCTAAGCTGACAAGACGTCGCTCAGAATAAAACGGCAGATTTTGCCAAATAGGATGTCAAATTTCATTCAAGCTAAACCAGGCCTGAACCAGGACTAAACCAGGATGAAAACAGGACTAAACTGGGACTAAACTAGGATTAAACCAGGGCTAAGACAGGATGAAAACAAGACTAAACCAGGACTGAACCAGGATTTTAATCAAAAACCTCTGGCACCTAAAGGGTCAATAAAAACAAAAATAAACAAGCAAATGATTTTACATTTTGTTCCTACTCTGCCCCGAAAATGAACCGAACCGTGACCTCAAAACCGAGGTATGTCCCGAACCATGATTTTTGTACCGTTACCCTTCTACTCTCCACAGATCTGACCTGTAACTCGGTCCGGTTTGGTCTCCATGAAGATAGAAAGGTTTAATGCCACACTGTGAAACATTCCAGAGCGAAACAATCACATTTGATGGACCACACACAATGCACCTTTAAAATACACTTTTAATGGGTGTAAATATTAAACGTTCTAAATATAAACACGTCTTTAAAAGCAGAACGCGCCCGTGGGATCTGCTCGGGTAATTCTCACCTTTTCCCTCACGTTGTATTTTTCTCTTGTTCTCGGGAGCCGCGAGTCTCGGCTCTTGTAATTATGTAAATGAAATTAATGACGCGAGCCGCTAACACACAATTAGCTGCTAGCATGAACGTGTTGAGCGGTTATTACGACGTGGCCGAGGGATCCGGATCATTTACAGGTCAGCGCTTTCACGGGGACGCCGGTCTTTTTTACATTACGAGCGTAAAGACGGCTCCGCGCGCTGAGGCCGGCTGCTCTTCACGTAGAGCGTTAGCGTCGTTAGCGCGGGTAAACGCTAATGACGCGACGCAGAACTTGTGAACTGGTGAGATAATGTGCCGGTTTTATTGAATGTGTTTAGAAAATACTATAAAAAATTATACATATGATAAGTTTGTTGACGTAACCCGATTGTCGTGGTTCCTTCTCATGATAGTACTGATGTTGTGTCCTTGGGCAAATAGAAATGTTAACCACTATCATCTGGTAATAGACCTTTTTCACAACGGACAGAAGTGCCGCGATGTAGGGTAAACGTCACTTACGTTCATGCTTTTCTTTTCTGTGCTTTTCTGTGTAAATGTGTCGTATTCTCCAGCAGCTTCATAAATCTGCCCCATCACCAAATCTTCAACCAACAAACTCCACAAAGGATAAACATTCTAACATGAAGAATTTATCCACAAGTATCAAGGTTAAAAAAAAAAAAAAAAAAAAAAAAAAAAGAACACTCTCATTTCACCACTGCACTGTTTTAGACAAGTATAATGCTTCATTTTAATAATTTTGTTGATTTTAAATATGGATGTTTTGTCTGTAAAGTTTTGTATGGACTTGCTCCTCCTCCGTTACAGGATTTTATTAAAATAAAGACTCAGTGAGACGGGAACTAGAGCCACAGCCCAGGGGAACTGTGAGCTCCACACAGACGCACCACATTCAGACAAAGTGTCTCCCATTATCAATAAGAGAAACTCTGACACTGGACACTTTCAAATCCCACTTGAAACACCGACTAAAGGAAAGCCAGACTTGTGGACACTTTTAGTTTAGAACTATCACTATTGTTTTTTTTTTTTTTGTGGTGTCACCTGCTGAGGGACGACAGATGGACATGAGTTTTCTTGCTATAATCTGTCACATTTACACTGCGGTGTTGTAGGTGTTCATCAATATTCACTGTCCCTATTGAATAAATAATTAATAAAGTAAATAAAGTAAGAAAGACGAAAGCTTAAAGGAGAACGACAACGACACATTAGTGACACACTGAGCAAAACTAACGTTATGATTATGAATAAAATATAAGTAATAAGTAATTCGTTAATAAGTAATGTGTTCACTCCGACTGATTCTAGAATTAAAATAAAAAATCTATTTCATGATGTCGATTTTAGCATCGACAGAAAGATTTGTGCAGTTTAAAAGCGAGACATGTGATCTGTGAACATCTGTATCATTTAAACTGCACAAATCTCAATCACAGTGTGGTCCTGGTCTGGTCTCGGTCTCAGTCCCGGTCGGGTCCCAGTATCAGCTCTGATCTGGTCCTGATCTGGTCCCAGCCTCAGTCCCGGTCTGGTCCTGGTCTCAGACTTTGTCTCAGTTCTGGTCTCAGTCCCGGTCTGGTCCTGGACCTGTTTTAGTCCTGGTTCAGTCCGACATTGCAGTTTAAGTCACGAAAACAGCCGCCATCCATTTTAACACAATCAAAAACTGAAAAAAAACAAAACATTATCTGTTTTTTTTTTCAGACAAATAATGAAGAAAATTGTTGTTTTTTCATTTTCTTATTTTTGGTTTTATATTGAAAAACGAATGAAGGAATGACACACGGATTAAGAGAGTTGTTGTTGTTTTTATCAGAGATGCTCCAAAACTATGAGACCAGAGAAAAAGTTCAAACTGATTCCATAAACGTTTAACAGAACAGAGTCATCGTGGTTTTATCTGCACGTTTGAACGAGAACTTCCTCAGACAATGAAGGTGTTTGTGCCCAGTTTTACACACATCAGTACAATTATCATCAAAACTCACTGTAGAATCAAAGCGCGTTCCTCTGACCTTTAAAGTCTATCTCCTGTTTCTTTTCGGTTAGAAGAGAAGATTTTGGTTTTGAGAAGATTTATTTGCAGTCTAAACTTCTTCCAGGTCGCGGGGTCACATGTGTAATTGGCCGAGCTGCTAATTTTTGCTGACTCCCCCCCGCGCGCGGCCCCGGCCCCCGGCCCCCGGCCCCCTGCCCTCGGCCCCCTGCTGGTCCTTCTGGTGTAGTGCGTCGGTTTGAGCCTCTCTGCCCCACGCTGAGCTCAGGGTTTACACTCATTTCACCGGGGAATGGAAACTCTTTTGGCGATATTATCCTCCCATTTCATCCCCGTTTGAACGACGCTCCTCATTTCAAACCAAATGGAGAAGTCAAAACGGCAAAATATCACAAGCCAAAAGTAGAATTCTGGATTTTGAAATGTGAGTTTTAAAGCTGCTCTATGTCACTTTTCTGGTGAAGTGTAGTTCATTTCTGTGCGTTCAGTTCTGTCCGTTTGAAACGTGGTTGCAGTGGCGATGTTCTTTAGTACTGAGCTCTTATAACTCGTGCTGTTGTCTTTCTACGGAGGCCTGGAGGTACATGTGGACAGCGCGGGTTTCTACACGTTCTCTTACAACCAGAAAGTCCAGACGGTTGTTTTAGAAGTTTGAACATGTGAACTGAAGACCACAATATGAAATCAATTTTGAGTCATTTAGTTCAAAGAACAGTTTTAAAACATCAAGCAAAAAAAAAGTAAAATTAAATAAATATATTTGCAATCACAACATCTGTGTAATTGTGTAAAATCTCTATTTTTGCTGCTTTAAAAATATTTTGTTTTTGTTCTCTCAGTTTTGTTTGATGCTTTTTTCTTTGGTTCTGATTCCAGTCTTTTCTTTTTGTTTGCGCTCCCAGACTTTTTGCAAAGTTTTGGCACAAACACTTGCTCAGCTGTCCGTCAAACTTAAATTAGGCAATGGGAATGCACCCATGGAAATCCCGCCCACCTGTCACGTCTGTGTCAAAACTAAAACCAAAAAGTCAGAAAGCACAAACGAGAAGGAAAATCATAACCAAAAAAAAAACTAAAAAATGGCATCAAATAAACTGAGAAAGACACGGAACAAAAAAGGGAAAGATGGATATTTTACACAATTACACAAATAATTTGACTGCAGCGTTTGTAATCTGCTGCAACAGCAGCGCTGCAAACTGTTTGAACTATAACTATTAACTCACTTTTAGTGTCAAGTCATTGTTTGTTTGCATTTGTAATGATTAGATGTTAGTCGGAGATACAGGCGTCATTTAATGAAACAGTCAGTGAGTTTCAGGGCTGTTTTGTGTGAAATGGAGGATTGGACAGAGCAGCTGAGGCAGTGAGGAGTCTGTCTCCTTAATGAATTAGTGTGCGTGGAATAACAGCATTACACACGTGGAGGAACATGTGTGTGCTCTGGACCTGCTCTGCTTCTTCAGGTAAGATGTAGTTTTGCATTTATGAGATGTGAGTGTGAACGCGCTGTTCTAATCATATTATAGATCCATGGTTCTAACACAGGACTGTGTTTTAGAGGATGTTTGTGACACATCAGGCTGTAGTATTATAACTGCACATGTGTGAACAGTGCACATGTGTGAACAGTGCACATGTGTGACATGTGCACTGTTGTTGTTTGTATCTCTTCATGATCTTCATGCATGTACATGTTATGTGTAAGTGCATTACACAATGTACAAAAATGTAAGAGTAGAAACAAATCGCCCTGAGTCCTATATACAAATATAAATAAAGTTTATGGTCTTGGTCTCTCTATGTTCACTCCAGAATGGCTCAGTAAACCTGCAACGAACATGAGTAAAAGTAAATATACTCATCTGTAATGTAGTTTGCATAAAAACTGGTGTTATTAAAGTGTTTTTGACTAAATGTTGACGTCCACCCAAAGTCTGCTCGCCTTCCCACAAAAGTCACCACACTCTTCTGCTTTATACTTTTTCTTCACTACATTTAAAGCAGGTATCTGTACTTTTTACTACACAACACTTTAAACCTGGACTGAAAAGTAAAAGTACTGTTTCTATAGAGTCGAGTCTTTTGTGCCCTTTTTAGCCTCTCCAAATAAACACATCATAGTTTGTGTTTAGAGTCCGTCTCCTTGGGGTCGTTGTCTCTGTTCTGTGGGGGTTTGGTCGGAGCAGAGGGTCACGGTCGGAGCTAAACACACACACACACACACACACACACACACACACACACACACACACACACACACACACACACACACACACACACACACACACGTCTGATCCCAAACCTCCTCCTCTCCACTTATCTGTGCATCTACTCCTGCGCGTGACCGGGGAGGCAGCAGCAGCAGCAGCAGCAGAAGCAGCAGGGGATTGTGGGTTTAAAAAAAAAAAAAAAAACAGCATGTCTTTCTGAGTTCAGACGCGGCGACCCCTCGGTGACCCCTATTTCCTGCGCGAGTCGTGTGGGAGAAGCAGTGATGGTTCTATCGAGGCTCGAGACAATGACAGAAGAGAAGAGCCCGGAGCTGCAGCGTCTCTGGACCCGCACGGAAACAAGGAAATTTACAAGACTCGGACCATCGCAGTTTTCGTTTAAAAGTCTGAGACGACGCAAAACTGACTCTTCTGAGGGTTAAGTCATGTTTTAGTGCTGTTTCCTCCTCAAAAACAGACCTGGACTTGTGTTTTATTTCATTCACATGTTTGAGTAAATCTTAATTATTAGTCTGTCTACATCTCCAAAGCTCAAAATGCTCTGTTCCACTTTGTGATGTCATGAAGTCGTAGTTTTGAAGTGTCAACAGCTCCTTTTTTAACCTTTTGTTCAGGAGAGATTGGCGTTTCCAAGGCTGAAATGATCAACATGACCACACTAATCGAGACCAAGACCAGTCCGAGACCACAGGGTTCCAAGACCAGGACAAGACCAAGACCTCTGAGGGTCGAGACCGAGACAAGACCGAACCAAATCGAGACCATCCTTGTCATTTTCTACATTTATTCGTATTTTACAGTTATTTTGGCACAAATATATCAATGTTTTTTATAAATCTATCTCGTCGAGTGTCAGACCTCGAGATCGAGACAAGTCCAAACGCGGTCAAATCTGAGATGAAGTCAAGACTGTAAAAAAATGTCTCCTGGCACTGTAAGGAGAGACTGGCATTTCCAGGGATGAAATTACTTGTGTTGTAGTTAAGACCAGGACAAGACCAAGACCTCTGTCCAAGCACCTTCAAGACCGAGACAAGACCGTGTCCAAGCACCTTCAAGACCGAGACAAGACCGTGTCCAAGTGCCTTTAAGAGTGAGATAAGACTGAGTCCAAGCGTCTTCAAGATAGAGTCCAAGTGCATTCATGACCGAGACAAGACTAAGTCCAAACGCGGTCGAGTCCGAGTCTAGGTCAAAACTGTAAAAAAAAAGAGACCAAGTCCAGTCCAAGACCACAAGTTCCCAAGACCAGGACAAGACCAAGACCACTGTCCAAGCACCTTCAAAATCGAGACAAGACCGAGTCCAAACGCGGTGGAGTCTGAGATGAGACCAAGACCAAAAAACGGTGTTGAGGCACGATCAGGAGGCGTTTACGGGGCTGAAATTACCCAAATGATTCTAGTCGTGTTGTAGTCAAGGCCACACTAATCATGACCAAGACAAGACCAAGACCTCTGAGGCTCGAGACCGAGACAAGACCGAGTCCAGGTGCCATCAAGACCGAGACAAGACCAAGTACAAACATGGTCGAATCCGAGACCCCAGAGTCCCAAGGCCGAGACAAGACCAAGACTTCTGAGGCTCGAGACCGAGACCAGACTGAGTCCACTGCCCATCGAGACCAAATCAAGACGATCTTTGTCATTTTTTGACAGTGATTTGTATTTTACAGTTGGTGCATTTATATCAATGTTTTTATAAATCTGTCTCCATTTTATCTCTCGTCGAGCTTCAGACCTTGAGACCGAGACAAGACTGAGTCCAAGCGCCTTTAAGACCGAGTCAAGATCAAGTCCAAGCGTCTTCAAAACCGAGACAAGACCGAGTCCAAGCGCCTTTAAGACCGAGACAAGACCAAGTCCAAGCGCCAACAAGACCGAGACAAGATCGAGTGCAAGCGTCTTCAAAACTGAGACAAGACTGAGTCCAAGCACCTTTAAGACCGAGTCAAGATCAAGTCCAAGCATCTTCAGGACTGAGTCAAGATCAAGTCCAAATGCCTATAAGACCAAGACAAGACCGAGTCCAAACATCTTCAAGACCGAGTCCAAGCGCCTTCAAGACCGAGTCAAGACTGAGTCAAGACCGAGTCCAAACGTCTTCAAGACCGAGTCAAGACCGAGTCAAGACTGAGTCCAAGCATCTTCAAGACCGAGTCTAAACGTCTTCAAGACCGAGTCAAGACCGAGTCCAAATGTCTTCAAGACCGAGTCAAGACCGAGTCAAGACTGAGTCCAAGCATCTTCAAGACCGAGTCCAAACGTCTTCAAGACCGAGTCAAGACCGAGTCAAGACTGAGTCCAAGCATCTTCAAGACCGAGTCTAAACGTCTTCAAGACCGAGTCAAGACCGAGTCCAAATGTCTTCAAGACCGAGTCAAGACCGAGTCCAAGCGTCTTCAAGACCGAGTCAAGACTGAGTCAAGACCGAGTCCAAACGTCTTCAAGACCGAGTCAAGACCGAGTCCAAGCGTCTTCAAGACCGAGTCAAGACCTTGACAAGACCGAGTCAAGACCGAGTCAAGACTGAGTCCAAGCGTCTTCAAGACTGAGTCAAGACTGAGTCAAGACTGAGTCCAAGCGTCTTCAAGACCGAGTCAAGACCGAGTCCAAGCGTCTTCAAGACCGAGTCAAGACCGAGTCAAGACTGAGTCCAAGCGTCTTCAAGACTGAGTCAAGACCGAGTCAAGACTGAGTCCAAGCGTCTTCAAGACCGAGTCAAGACCGAGTCCAGGTCATGAAAAAATCTTGGAAAAGTTTTGAAATTTTGTCAGTCAAAGAAAAACTAGTGAAATATGGGCCCATGAAATATAGATTTACTTTTGCCACATCTATAAATCAAACAAGTTACAAGGCACAAAAACACACAAACAAACAAAACAAACAAACAAAAACACACACACACACACACACACACACACACACACACACACACACACACACACACACACACACACACACACACTCACACACACACACATCACCGTCTCCCAAACTCCGCAGAGACTCGTGAAGCCACACTCCCCGGAGCAGATCACAACCACAAACATGGACTCCACCTTCACTCGGCACGAATCGGATCAGAGAGGAATCGAAATGGCTCATTAAGGCTCCAGAGAGACGCGAGCGAGGGAAGAGGGAAGAGGGAAGAGAGAAGAGAGAAGAGAGAGGGAGGGAGAGGAGAGAAATGTGAGATGGAGATAGAGAAGCACATTATAGAAGTGAATTAGAACGACAGCACAGGAGAAGAACTGCGAGGGAGAGAGAGAAAGGTGGAAGAGAAAAAGTAGAAGAGAGGAGGAACAGAGAGAGAGAGATGGAGAGGAAAGGAGAGAGAAAGATGGTAGAGAGAAGGGAAAGATGGGGAGAGGAGGGAGGGAGAGATGAGGGAGAGCGATTGGAAGGAGGAGAAGAGAGAGATGGGGAAGAGAAAGAGAGGGAGGGGGAGAGAGGAGGAGTGAAACGGGGGGAGAGGAGAGAGAGAAGAGAGAAACTGGGGAGTAGAGGGAGAGGAGAAAGAGAGTGACGGGAGAGAGGAGGAGAAAGAGAGAAGAGAAGGAGAGAGAAGAGAGGGAAAGATAGACGGTGGAGAGGATGAGAGAGAGAGAGGAGGAGAGAGAGAGAAGGAGAGGGAGGGAGAGAGGGGAGAAAAGGAGAGAGAGAGAGAGAGGAGAGGAGATGGGGAGAGGAAGAAAAGGAGAGAGAGAGAGAGGGAAGAGAGAGAGAGAGAGAGAGAGAGAGGAGAGAGATGGGAGAGAGAGAGAGAGGAGAAGAGGAGGAGAGAGGGAGAGAGAAGAGAGAGGAGAGAGAGGAGGAAGAGAGGGAGAGAGAGGAGGAGAGGGGAGAGAGAGAGAGGAGAGAGAGGAGAGAGTGGGGAGAGGAGAGGAGGAGGAGAAGAGAGAGAAGAGGGAAGAAGAAGAGAGAGGGAGAGAGAGAGAGAGATTGGAGAGGAGGAGAAAGAAATGGTGAAGAGGAGGGAGAGAGAGATGGGGGAGAAGAGAGAAAGAAAGATGATGGAGAGGAAATGCAGAGAGATGGTAGAAAGGAGGGAGAGAGAGATGGGGGAGAGGAAGAGGGAGAGTTAAAGGAGAGAGGGAGAGAGGGATGAGAGAGAGGAGATGGGGGAAAAGAGAGAGAGCGATGTAGGACAGGATGGAGAGAGAGATTAGAGAGATGGGGAGGATAGAAAGGAGGAGGGATAGAAAAAGTTGGGGAAGAGGAGGGAGAAAGAAATGGGGGAGAGGAGAAAAGAGAGAGATCACGGAGAGGGGAGGAGAGGAGAGACAGAGAGATGGGGAAAAAAGAGAGAGAGATGGAGAAAGAGATGAGGGAAAGGAGATAGATGGTGGAGGAGGAGGGAAAAAAAGGGAGGAGAGGAAGTGGGAGAGAGGAGGAAGAGAGAGATCAGAGAGAGATGGAGGAGAGGATGGAGCGAGAGATGGGGGAGGAGAAGAGAGGGAGAGAGAAGAGAAAGGGAGGGAGAGGGAGGGATAGAGAGGAGGGACAGAGGGAGAGAGAGATGGGAGAGGAGGAGAAAGAAATGGTGGAGAGGAGGGAGAGAGAGATGGGGGAGAGGAGAAAAGATGAGAGATGAGAGAGAGGAGATGGAGGAGAGGATGGAGAGATGAGAGAGAGAAAGAGGAGGGAGAGAAGCAAGAGAAATGGTGGAGAAGAGGAAGAGAGAGATGGGGAGAGGAGGAAGAAAGAAATGCGGGAGAAGAGGGGAGAGATAGAGGGAAAAAAGAAGTGGGAGAAAGAAGGGATAGAGAGATGTGGAGGAAAGAGAGGAGAGAGGAGAGAGAGAGATGGAGCAGAAGACGAGGGAAATGGTAGAGAGGAGGGAGAGAGAGATGAGGAGAGAGGAGGGATAGAAAGAGTTGGGGAAGAGGAGAAAAGAGAGATGGGAGAGAGGAGATGGGGAGAGAGCTGGAGGAGAAGAGAGACAGGGAGATGGGGGAAAGAGAGAGAGATGGAAGAGAGAATGGAGAGAGAGAGAGGGGAAGAGAGAAATGCGGGAGAAGAGGGGAGAGATGGAGGAAAAGAAGTGGGAGAGAGGAGGAGAAAGAGATAGGAGAGAGAGAGAGAGAGAGAGATGGAGAAGAAAAGAGGGGAAGAGGAGGGAAAGAGAGAGTTGGGGGAGGAGGGAGAGAGAGACGAGGGAGAGGAGAGAGACGGTGGAGCGGGAGAAGAAAAAAGGGGGAGAGGAAGTGAGAGAGAGAGAGAGAGAGAGAGAGAGAGAGGAGAGGAGAAGAGAAGGAAGAAAGAGATGCTGAAGAGGAAGGAGAGAGGAAGGGGGAGAGAGAGGAGGGATAATGAGGGAGAGGAAGGAGAAAAGGGAGTCATGTTTGGTCCTTCTCTTCTTCTTCTTCTTCTTCTTGTGCTGTGAGTGATTGAGAGAGAGCTCCAAAATGACGAGAGACGAGAAGAGAGGAGAAGAGAGGAGAGGAGAAGAGGAGAGAGGGGAGAGAGGGAGAGAGGGAGGGGGGACGGAGAGCGAGAAGAGAGCCGTTTGATTGACAGACATATGGGATGGAGTCGCCCGGAGGGGAACTTAATTCTAGTACAGTCATTTCTGTTTTCCATCCTGGCATTTCAGCAGACGAGACTCAGATCTGTAGGTTCTTTTTTTCATTTTTTCTTTTAAAGGTTGTATGGAGGATTTTTTTTGTTTGTTTTTTTTTGTTTCAAG
Organism: Boleophthalmus pectinirostris; assembly: GCF_026225935.1. Classification (NCBI taxonomy): domain Eukaryota; kingdom Metazoa; phylum Chordata; class Actinopteri; order Gobiiformes; family Gobiidae; genus Boleophthalmus; species Boleophthalmus pectinirostris. The sequence continues at coordinate 3,906,022 of NW_026571070.1, forward strand.
TTGTCAGTGATAGATTATAGATGCAGTCGCCTTGTAATTATGATGACCAAAAAAAAGAGAATAAAAATTCATCAACTCTGGACGTGGTGGGGCTAAACATTTGCCAATAGATAACGACACTGCCTCGTTATCTGTGAGCTGACAGGCTGTCAATCAAACTCCCTACGTTTCTAGTGTAACTGACTTGCCTGCGCCGCCGTTACGTGGTTTACGTACGACTGTCACACAGTCCACAGACGCAAGACGCACAGACGCTGTTTACTCCACCAACGCAACAGTTCTTAGCGGCTTTTTTTGACCTATATCTTCCTCGCAGTTCGCACAAAGTTTGTTGCGAATGGCGACAAGAATCCAGGAGCAGTTCGCCGCAAAAGAAAGTCCGTTTTTGAGGTCGCTGAAAGAAGAAGACAAGGGGAAAAGCAACGAAACCAAACTAAGGTGATTCTTGAAGATTCATTCCAGCGATGGCGCAAACTGAAGCAGACGAAGGGTCTAAAGACTGAACCACTGGTCCACAAATTACTCCTGGACAGGAAACTTCTGCTTATTATGAAAACGTACTTTATTTCCAAGAGTTAGACAAACGTTTTTCAGGACACGAATGTGATATCCTATGTCTGAAAACATCATTTTCAAGGCAAAGAAAGAGTCCGCTTGCTGCTGCGTGTTGTAGCTAGTTCATTCGCACGGAATCTCCGCGCCCCCCTCTGCCCGTTCCGTTCTTCTTCCTGCTCCTCACTTCTTTTCCGCGCACGAAATCTCCGCTCACCCCCTCCCCCCGCTCCTCACTTCTCCGTCTTGTCTAACCAACACTGTAGTTAGTTGTTTACAAGTCATGTGCAGCGGCTGTAAACAAACCTGTTTGTGGCGTAAGGAGGAGGAGGGAGGAGGTGTTTCTACGTAGGAGCTGTAGGGGAGGGGAGGTGGTTTCACACATGCGCAACATTTGAAAAAGGACAAACAGTCGCTGGATTTCTCGTTCCTTGGAAAATCCTCTATACAACCTTTAACACAAACGTCATTCAAACAGACTGATGCGCGTCAGGATAAAAAACACATCACGCGTTAGTTTGGAGCGGGCATCAAACTGGCAACCACACGACTACGGCTGATATCGCTGCTGATGAAGTTGCTGATACGATGCACATCTCGATACGGTTACGCTTTCGATTTGACACGGTTCAATAAAAAAATAAATAAAAGCTAAATTGTGGCTGTGTGGCTTGTGGACTTTACCGAAGTCTGATCCCGTCAGATCTCAGAAGCTCGGCAAGTCCGGACCTGGTCAGTACTCGGACGGGAGACACTGGGGAAAATCAGGAGCCAGAGGAGGCGCCAGTGTCATTGTGTCCTTAGGCAAGACACTTCACCCACATTGCCTAGTATGAAAGTGGTGCGTGTGTGAGTCGGAGGGATGGATTGGCATGGCAATAGTAGTTTATCATCACCAGGTACAGAGTGAATGAATAATGCTGAATAATGCTCTGTAAAGCGTCTTTGCCACAAAAATGTCTGTGAAAAGTGCTACAAAACTAAATGAAGACGACTGTGATACTAAAAGTCTTTGTTCAACCAAACTTGTGCAAAGTTCATATGAAACACAAACATTTTAATCATCAAAACAGTGAAGATGTCAAATGTGTCGCATACACGAGTTTCCTTCTTCTAAAAAACCTGTAAGCTGTAACAAAATCGTTTAGTAAAATACACCAAAAAAATACTCTTGACGATATATCGATACAGCAGCCCACAGTATCGATACTGTATCATCAAAATGAGGTTTATTTGGTTTTCTATCCATCCACCCATTTTCTTCCGCTTATCCGGGGTCGGGTCGCGGGGGCAGCAGTCTGAGCAGGGACACCCAGACTTCCTTCACCCCAGACACTTCCTCCCTGAGGCATTCCCAGGCCAGTCCAGAGACATAGTCCCTCCAGTGTATTCTGGGTTTTCCCCGGGGCCTCCTTCCAGTGGGACGTGCCCAAAGTCAGAGTATTTGGTTTTCCCATCATTTATATTATTAAGTTCTTTTTTCAGACCAAGACTTTTGACTGCTCCCTGCAGTCGACTAGTCAGACTGGTGCCACCTAGTGCCTCCACTCAATTTAATTTCTCTCCAGTGACTAGGTCAGGAATCAGAATACACTAGACCAGAGGTGGGCAAACTACGGCCCGGGGGCCGTATGTGGCCCTTTAAACCTTTTAATCCGGCCCACCGAACTGGAATAAATTACAATAATAAACCTTGTTGATGTTTTATTTGTCATGCATTTCCAGCGTTTCCCAGTAGATGGCGCACTATATATACATTGAGTTGCAGCGTATTATGTTGGCCACAATGCTTTATGGGAAAGTATTCTTACAGGAGTTATTCGGACCATGAGTGAAGTAGTTGGTGCTTAAGATATAAGATACACTGCTTCCATTTTGAGTTGGTAAAAATCAATCAAGGAAACCAGTGGTCAGTAAGTTGTAATTATTAATGTGTACAGTGTTTTGGAGTCAGGTTTTATCTCACTCACAGGTGTGTATCTGTGGTTGTTTGGCGTGAGCTTTGTTTTTGAGCTGTTAACAGTCATATTTGAAAACGGTGAACTCATGATAAACATTCACTCATGATGTGAAGTGGAACAAGTCTCAACAGTTTTATTTGTTCTGAATCTTTCACAGCAGTGATGAAACGTGTAGCGCGTCTGAAGTCCTAGATAAATGTGAATAAGAACGGCCCTTCAGTCAAACTTTAGGACCCTATGTGGCCCGCGAGCCAGAAGGTTTGCCCACCCCTGCACTAGACGGTTTGCAAGAACCTTGGAAGTTGTAGACGCACACTGGCGAATCATCGAGGAGCTGTGAAGTCATGACGTCCAAACTCGTCACGTCTGTCTGGGTCCCTTTTGTGGAACAGCACAAGAGTAAACAAAGCGTCGACATGGATGTAGACGAAGACAGACCTTCTGTGTTGGCAACGATTCCCGAGATCGAGGATTTAAAGTTGAATGTTTGATGAATTTTATCAAGGGGAAAGACGTTATTGTCCTTCTTCCTACGAGATTTGGAGCATTACAGACGTCACGACCAAACATCAGCGATTGGTTAAATAAAAAAAGTATCCACCTACCGTCGATCGAACGAATCCTAATGCTGCGAGGTCACACGGTTTATGCGGTTTTCTGTTTTACAGTGGTCAGAAATGGCCGATTTGAGTTGCTCCTGTTCTGCTTTGTGTTTTGTTGCTCGTGTTTCGCCTTTGTTGTTCCCTTCTCGCCTTCTGCAGGGTATTTTGTATATGTATATTTATGCTCCAGTTCTATTTTGTCTTTTGAGTGGACAAATTAGTCGCCTGATTTTTCTGTACGGCTTCACTGTTGTGTTGATATTGTGTTTTCTCTTCGCCCTCTGCACTTGTTCTGTTCTGCCCCCGATGTACGTTAATGTACCAACCAAACCCCGTTTAAATCAGCTGACCGGACACGTCACAACAACATCCCCGACTCTACCGCGGACTTTCCATGTGACCAACTCCCACAAGCGCATTTCCACTCGCTCCAATCTCATCCCGTGTGACTAACGAAAAACTAAACGCAGGAAATCATTGTCACGGCCGTCATCGTCACGTGACCCCGCTCGACCCCTCGCTCTGAACAGAAACAGCCCCGGGACTTTGTTTGTCACTTCCAATCAGAAATAAAACGTGAATATATTTACAGAAGACAGCCGCAGCCTCGGGACACGTGTAACCAACGACCTTTAACTCCTCAAGAACTCGTCATGTGATGTTAGTGAGCGGATCGGCTCTTTTCAACGATCCTTTAACGTGGAACAGATCACGTTTTTCACAAGAACCACATCTTTTACTTTCAGATTTATAAGCATTTTTATTCTGATTAACTGGAACCAAGACAAAAAGCAGCACAGAAACAATCAGCAACACGAGTAAAAAAATCATAATGAAAATTTTAATAATTATTATTGTAGTGCAACATTTAGTTTACTTTTTAATTTATAGAGTATTTTATATTTTTATAATTTTTTATAATTTTTATTAAAATTTTATTTTATTTTTTAACTTTTTATTTTATTTATTTACATTTTTATTTATTTTTTATATTCTATTTACTTATTTATTTATAAGTATTTTTATACTGATCATCTTTAAACCAACACAAGAAGCAGCACAGAAGCAATTGGCAACATGAGTAAAAAATCATAATGCAAATTTAAATAATTATTATTGTAGTGCAACATTTAATTTACTTCTTTATTTTTATTTTATTTATTTTTTATTATTTGTATTTTTTATTTATGTATTTATTGTATTATTATTATTATTATTATTATTATTATTATATTATATATATATATATATATATATATATATTTTTTTTTTTTTTTAACCTTTTATTAATTTATTTAGTTAGTAAAAATGCTTTTCTCTATGGAGATGTTATTACTTTGTCTGGATTTTTTTCATAGTATTGTATTACAAACTTTCTATCATCATGGAGACCAAACCAGACCAAGTTCCAGGTCAGATCTGTGGAGAGGCGACCCCGCTCACAGCTAGAACCCTTGTTTGTTTTTAAGGTATTTTTGAGCTTTAATACCTGAACCTGTAAGTAAATGTAAAGTAGAGCTGTTTAATGTCACACTGTGGAACAGTCCAAGCAGAGCAACGACGTATCCATAGAAACAAGGTGTAAATAGTCCGATCTTTGAAGGTCTCCTGTATCGCACGGGAATGTTTGTGATGAGAAAATAACAGAAAATAACTGAACGTGTGTCCTGTAAATGAGTTTGTGTAAATCGTAAGTTCCATCACTGTAATAAAAGAACGAGATGTAAAGAGATGTAAACAGCTTTTGAACTGAACTTGAGTTAGAATTATTTATAATAAATCATTTCACGATTGAACCGAAGAGAAGGACGGAGGAGGACAGAGGAGGACGAAGGTGGATGGAGGAGGATGAAGGTGGACGAAGAAGGACGAAGGAAGGACGAAGGACAGAGGAGGACAGAGGAGGGACGAAGGAGGACAGGAGGAGGACGGAGGAGGATGAAGGAGGACGAAGAAGGACGGAGAAGGACAGAGGAGGATGGAGGAGGATAAGGATGGACGAAGGAGGAAAGGAGGAGGAGGACAAGGAGGACCCACGGATTAGGACGAAGGAGGATGGAGGAGGAGGATGGAAGAGCACGGAGGAGGACAAAGGAGGACATAGGAGGACGAAGGAGGACAAAGGAGGACTAGGAGGACGAAGGAGGATGGAGGTGGACAAAGGAGGACGAAGGAGGATAGAGGTGGACGAAGGAGGACGGAGGAAAGCGGAGGAGCACGGAGGAGGATGAAGGTGGACGAAGGAGGACGGAGGAGGACGGAGGAGGACGACAAAGGACAGAGAAGGACAGAGGAGGAGGACGGAGGACCACGGAGGAGGACAAAGGAGGACGGAGGAGGACGGAGAAGGACGAAGGAGGATGGAGGAGGACAGAGGAGGATGGAGGAGGACGAAGGAGGATGGAGGAGGACAGAGGAGGATGGAGGACGATGGAGGAGGCCAGTGGAGGACAGAGGAGCACAGAAGAGTACGGAGGAGGACGGAGAGAGCATTGTGGAGGACAGTGGAGGACGGAGGAGGACGGAGGAGCGTTGTTTACAGTGGCCTTGAAGCGAAAAGAAAATAAACACGTTGGAATAGTTTGATCACTGATGTAAAAACGATATTTAAGGACACTTACTCTGTGTTTATCTGTGAGTCACTTTATGCTTCAGACGCTTCTGCGAGAGAGGGAGGAGGAGGAGAAGAGAGGGAGAGAGGGAGAAAGGAGGGAGAGGGAGAGAGTTAGAGGGGAAGAGGGAGAAATACAGGGACAGAGCGAGACAGGGTTGGAGAGAGAGGAGAGAAAGAGGGAAGGAGAGAGAGAGAGACAGGGGAAGAAAGAGAGATGAGAGAGGGAGGAAAGGGAGTGAGAGAGAGAGGAAGAAAAGGGAAGAGAGAGGGGGGAGATAGAGGGGAAAAGAGAGAGAAAGAGGGGGAGAAAGAGTGAGGAGAACAGGGGAGAGAGAGAGAAAGAAAGAGAGGGGGATAGGGAGGAAGAGGGAGAGAGCGAGAGACAGGGTTGGAAAGAGGAGAGAGGGAAAGAGAGAGAGAGGAGAGAGAGTGAGTGAGCGAATATTGAGAGAGAAAGAGCAAAAGAGAGAAACGGATACAGTCATCCCTCGCTATTTCATGGTTCACCTTTCGTAGTCTCACTGTTTCACAGATTTTTATTTTTTTTTGTGCAATTTTGCATGTCTTTTTTTTTTTTTTACAGTGTATGAACGCGGATTGTGTTCCTGTACCTGCGTCCTGATTGGCTGAGGGACTCCTGTCTAATGTACAGTACAGAATGAGTTCAGCTAAATTTAAATAAACGTTGGATCTGTATCAGTGTGATTCTGAAGTGCTGGATGTTTATACGTTTTCTCCCCGACAAAACCCACAATGTCGACGAAACGTTCTGCACTTACAAAAGCTCCTGCGCTCGAACCCAAAAGTCAGAGGAAGATGTAATCATCGCACAAAAAGTTGGACTTCTGGACACGCTGAAGGAAGGGAGAAGTTACGCGGCTGTAGCAGAGTCCTGCCCCGGGTCGGGTCCGCGCAAATAGTTGCTGAAACAAGGACTTAAAGGTTGTATGGAGGATTTTTTTTGTTTCAAATCGTCAATGATAGATTATAGATGCAGTAGCCTTGTAATTATGATGACCAAAAAAAAGAGAATAAAAATTCATCAACTCTGGACGTGGTGGGGCTAAACATTTGCCAATAGATAACGACACTGCCTCGTTATCTGTGAGCTGACAGGCTGTCAATCAAACTCCCTACGTTTCTAGCGTAACTGACTTGCCTGCGCTGCCGGTACGTGGTTTACGTACGACTGTCACGCAGTCCACAGACGCAAGACGCACAGACGCTGTTTACTTCACCAACGCAACAGTTCTTAGCGGCTTTTTTTGACCTATATCTTCCTCGCAGTTCGCACAAAGTTTGTTGCGATGGCGATGGCGACAAGAATCCAGGAGCAGTTCGCCGCAAAAAGAAAGTCCGTTTTTGAGGTCACTGAAAGAAGAAGACAAGGGGAAAAGCAGCGAAAAACTAAGGTGATTCTTGAAGATTCATTCCAGCGATGGCGCGACTGAAGCAGACGAAGAGTCTAAAGACTGACGCACTGGTCGCCAAATTACTCCTGGACAGGAAACTTCTGCTTATTATGAAAACGTACTTTATTTCCAAGAGCGAGACAAACGTTTTTCAGGACACGAAAGTGATATCCTATGTTTGAAAACGTCATTTTCAAGGCAAAGAAAGAGTCCGCTTGCTGCTGCGTGTTGTAGCTAGTTCATTCGCACGGAATCTCCGCGCACCGCTCTGCCCGTTCCACTCTTCTTCCTGCTCCTCACTTCTCGTCCGCGCACCCCCGCTCCCCCCGCTCCTCCCACTCCTCATTTCTCCGTCTTGTCTAACCAACACTGTAGTTAGTTGTTTACAAGTCATGTGCAGCGGCTGTAAACAAACCTGTTTGTGGCGTAAGGAGGAGGAGGGAGGAGGTGTTTCTACGTAGGAGCTGTGGGGGAGGGGAGGTGGTTTCACGCATGCGCAACATTTGAAAAAGGACAAACAGTCGCTGGATTTCTCGTTCCTTGGAAAATCCTCTATACAACCTTTAAGAGAGAGAACCCCAAGCCCGCGGAGAAGAGTGTCCGTAAAGCGCGATCGGGCGACGGCCGCGTTTACCTTCCTGAGGTGCGGAGCCCTGAGCCGGTCCTTTCTCCTGCGGTCTCCTCTGAGCCAGTCCTGACAGTGAGTCCTGTTTCAGTTCTGGTTCAGTCCTGGTTTAGTCCTCCTCTTCAGTCCCGGAATCAGTCCTGGGTTAGTTCTGGTTTAGTCTTGGTTCAGTCCGTGGCATAGACAGCGCAAACGTTTAATATAATCTCGGGTTATTGGGCGGGTGTGGTCCTGTCCTGCGCGGGTGCGAGTCTCCAAAAATGGACCCGTGCAGGACTCTGCGCTGTAGGGCTCCATTACGGAATAAATAAATCTTCTGTTCGTTACATAAAAAAAGAGGAAAATAACAAAAGGACGACAGCAGCGATAAGTTTTAAGAAGGACGTAAAAAGGTTTGTAAGTGTCCTGTGTGAGAAAAGTGTATAACGTTTGTGCTGAGGGGTTTTACAGACTTAAAACAGATAGAATAATTGTAAAATATAAAGTTGACTACATCACAGGTTTCACCTGTCGCGGGTTATTTTTAGAACTTAACCTCCGCGATAAACGAGGGACACTGTAAATACTTTTCAATATACAATAAACAACAAGTCCATCAGGTTCTGTTTACATCTGATTATGAAGCGTTTCACCTCTGATTGTTGCTTTGATGATGCAAAATTCTGTTCTAGTCTCTGAAAAACGTGAAAAGTGTTTATAAACTCATCATTGTGGATAATTATGACGCTCTGAATGTATCAGGTAAATGAAAAAGAACTTTGGACCACTGAGAGCTACTTCTATTTTTCAAGCTTTTAAGACGTACAAAATCAGGTACATCGTTTTTAATCTCCAAGTCTAAGTGTAAATAACTCTAAACTAAAGATCTGAGTAAAGTAGGAGAAGCGATCTATAGTGTATTTTTTACCGTGGAAAGTCCAGGCTCCTCTCATATCTCGGTGTATTCCCCCGACAGTGTAAAGTGCAGCCTCATACATCACACTGTTCTGATTTCAGCCGACAGAGGTTGTGTTATTTACCAACGCAAAGCCACACACAAAACACACAACGTACAAAACGCACACACACACACACACACACAGACGGACAGGGGAGTCAGGTGAGTAAAGAGAGAGCACGGAGGGCAGAGGCGTGCGGAGCGGGAGGGCATCAGGTCCAAACGCAGTTCACACGTACAACAAAAAAAGGTCAAGGCAAAAGGTTCCCAAAACACTGTACTGACCTGAGGGTAAACAAAGACTGGAGTTTAACTTTAAAACTAATCTAAAACGGCTTTCGGATGTGATTTTCAAATGGGATTCAAATGGGATTTTCAAATTTGATTCAAATGTGGTTTTTGATTGTGATTTTCAAATGTGACTTTCTAATGTGATTTTTCTATTGTGATTTTTAAATGAGCTTTTTAAATGTTATTTTCAAATGTGATTTTCAAATGTGTTTCAAATGTTTTTTTATTGTGATTTTTGAATGTGATTTTCAAATTTGATTCAAATGTGACTTTCAAATGTGATTTTCTAATGTGTTTTTTTCAAATGTGATTTTCAAATGTGTTTTTTTCCAAATGTGAATTTTCAAATGTGATTTTCAGATGTGATTTAAATGTTGATTTTTAAATTTAATTTTCAAATGTGATTTTCAAATTTGATTCAAATGTGGTTTTTGATTGTGATTTTCAAATGTGACTTTCTAATGTGATTTTTCTATTGTGATTTTTAAATGAGCTTTTTAAATGTTATTGTCAAATGTGATTTTCAAATACGATTTAAATGTGGTTTTCAAGATGTGAGTCAAATGTGATTCAAATGTGATTTTCAAATGTGTTTCAAATGTTTTTTTATTGTGATTTTTTAATGTGATTTTCAAATTTGATTCAAATGTGACTTTCAAATGTGATTTTCAAATGTGTTTTTTTCAAATGTGATTTTCAAATGTGTTTTTTTCAAATGTGATTTTCAAATGTGTTTTTTTCCAAATGTGAATTTTCAAATGTGATTTTCAGATGTGATTTAAATGTGGATTTTAAAATGTAATTTTCAAATGTGATTTTCAAATTTGAGTCAAATGTGATTCAAATGTGATTTTCAAATGAGATTCAGATGTGATTTTCAAATGTCATTCAAACATGTTTTTTTTTTTGTGATTTTCGAATGTGTTTTTCAAATGTGATTTTCTCACACAGGGTACATCACCGGCCATTTTGAGAACTTTTGGCTTTATAAAAATTTGATATTTAGTTATGTAATTATATTTTCACTGTCCAGTTTTTCAATGTGGTTTTAAATTGTATATTATTGCACTTTTTTCTGTGCACTTGTCTCTTGTGCCCCTGTCTCTGGTGGCCCTGTCTGCTCCTGCTTCTTTTGCACCTGTCTCTTTTGCTCCTGTCTGCTCTGTCCCTGTTTCTTCGACACCTGTCTCTCCTGCTCCTGTCACCCCTGCCCCTGTTTGGCAAACGCTGTAAAATCTGGTCTCCACTATTTTAGGATTCGTTTTCCTTTTTCTTGTTATTGCTTAAATTACACCCCATGTTTTTGACTTTTGATATTTGAAATTCCACATTACAATTTTTTTTTATGCGCACCTGTCTCCCCTGCACCTGTCTCCCCTTCACCTGTCATTCCTGCAGTTGGTAAATGTTGTAAAATCGTGTCATTTATTTCAGAGTTAATTTTTCTTTTTTATGATGGCTTAAATTGCTCCATGTTTTTGACGATTTGAAATTCCACATGACAGTTTTTTTTCTCGTTTTTTTTATGTGCACCTGTCACCCCTGCACCTGTCTCCAGCGCACCTGTCCCCCGCGCAGGAACAGTGGTCAGTGGGCGAGGGCTTTAACCGTCCTCATTTCTGTTCCATCTGTTTTTTGAAAAATGTGAGCAGAGCCTCGTGACCTTGAACACAGCAACAGGGTTTTCACTGTTAAGAGCGAGGGAATAAAAGAAGGAGAGGAGAGGGACGGAGGGAGGGAGAGAGAGAAAGAGAGGAGGTGGTAACATAGAGAAGGGAGAACGAGGGAAGGAAAGAGAAAGAATAACGTGAGAGAGAATAGTGGAGAGAAGGGGGAAGAGAGAGATGGAAATAACTGACAGAAAGAGGGAAAGCGAGAGAGAGGTGGAGGGTAAAAGAGAGAAAGAAGGAGAGAAGGAAAGAGAGAGAAAAGTGAAGAGAAAGAAAGACAGATAGAGGAAGAGACAGATGGAAAAACTTTGTGGGAAAGTGAGGGAAAGGAAAAGAGAGAGAGTAAAGAAAAGAGAAAGACAGGAAGAATGAACACATGTGAGAGAATAGTGAAGAGAAAGAAAGAGAGAAAGGGGAAGAGAGATGGAAATAACTGTCAAGAAAGTGGGAAAGAAAGAGAGAGAGAGAGATGGAGGGTAACATAGAGAGAGGGAGAATGAGGGAAGGAAAGAGAAAAAGAATAACACATGGAGAGAGAATAGTGAAGAGAGAGAGAAAGGAGAGAGAGATGGAGGTAACATAGAGAGAGGGAGTGAAGGAAAGAGAGAAAGAATAACGCATGGAGAGAGAAAAGTGAAGAGAGAGAAAGACAGAGGGAGAGAGAGAGTGAAAAACTTTGAGGGAAAGTGAGGGAAAGGAAAAGAGAGAGAGAGAGATGAGGGGTAACAGAGAGAGGGAGTAAAGAAAAGAGAAAGGCTAGTGAATAGTGAAGAGAAAGAAAGAGAGAAAGGGGAAGAGAGATGGAAATAACTGTCAAGAAAGCGGGAAAGAAAGAGAGAGAGAGATGGAGGGTAACATAGAGAGAGGGAGAATGAGGGAAGGAAAGAGAAAAAGAATAACACATGGAGAGAGAAAAGTGAAGAGAAAGAAAGACAGAGGGAGAGAGAGAGAAAAACTTTGAGGGAAAGTGAGGGAAAGGAAAAGAGAGAGAGAGATGAGGGGTAACAGAGAGAGGGAGTAAAGAAAAGAGAAAGGCTAGTGAATAGTGAAGAGAAAGAAAGAGAGAAAGGGGAAGAGAGATGGAAATAACTGTCAAGAAAGCGGGAAAGAAAGAAAGAGAGAGATGGAGGGTAACATAGAGAGAGGGAGAAAGAGGGAAGGTAAGAGAAAAAGAGAAAGAGTAACACATGGAGAGAGAATAGTGAAGAGAAAGAAAGACAGATAGTGGCAGAGAGAGAGACGGAAAAACTGTGAGTGAGTACCGTACCGTTTTCGGACTTAAAATCTTTTAATTTTCTCAAAAATCGACAGTGCGTCTTATGGATTAATTCTGGTTGTGTTTACTGACCTCGAATCATTTTTATGTGGTACACGGCGCTCAAGAATCGGTCAAAACTTTTTAGTGCAACTTTGATAAAGTACGCACCCGCACCGCCTGAAGGATTGTCGGAGCGTTACGGCTCTGAAAAGTTTCACATGAACCATCTCCAACGCGACAGAAGCACAGGACAGACTCACCATCAGCGGAACACCCCTCTGCCACAGAAAGAACACTCATTCCACCGAGTCGTGTCCTTTAGTCCGACAGAATCTGAACCGTATCAGCGCACAAGGAGCGAGCTGTTTTTTCAGCGCTTATAGTTTATGCAAATGGACCATGTGGTTTTAAGTTTCGCTTCTGTAAAATGTAAACAAATGTGCGCAAAGCTGAATTAAACACATTATTGCTCAATGTATATTTGAGTCTTCCATCCTCATAGGAAATAAAAAAAAAAAAAACTTAAATTATCCACCCACATTCACATTCATAATCCACAATCGCCAAGACACGAAGGAAACGCCGAGCGAATTACATCACGATCTGCCGATGGATCGTAGAAAATATTGGCGGTGAAGAGAAGTGGAGTCAGTTAAGAGCAGATGACTGTGAGGTATTAACTCTGGCTGTGTTTACTGACCTCGAACCGATTTTATGTGGTACACGGCGCTCAAAAATCAGTCAAAATGTTTTAGTACGACTTTGGTAAACTACGAAGTGCACAAGGAGTGAGCAGTTTTTTTCAGAGCTTATAGTTTATGCAAATGAGTCATGTGGTTTTAAGTTTTGCTTCTGTAAAACGTAAACAAATGTGCACAAAGCTGAAGTAAACACATTATTACTCAATGTATATTTAAGTCGTCCTTGTAGGAAAAAAAACAAAAACAAAACTTAAATTATCCACCCACATTCACATTCATAATACACACCAAGACAGGGAGACAATGCCGGGCTAAGTGCGATTTTTGACCCTTTTCAAGCCAATTTTTCACTTGTGCGACTGTTTTGGGGATCGCCTGACTTTTGGCTTCATCTTGTGTCGCGCTTCGTGTAGTAAACATGGGGTAAAGAAAACAGAATAATGCTCCCGATCGGCATTCATAGGTCGCAAGAAAATCCAACTTATTTGAAATCCAGTCGCCTCTCGTGAGGGTTTCGCTCTGTTGAAGTCGTTCCGTGAGTCGACAGAAGCGGAAGCAGGATATGAGGTTGTGGAGGACGATTGGAGACGGCGAGAGTTTTGGACACGGGACATGGAGGCGCAGCTAATCGAGCAACACAGAACACAAGTTTGGTGAAAAACTTGATGCTACTTACCTCCAGTTCCTTCTGAAGAACTGACAACTCGTACTGTCCACATCTGCCCACGTCTACGCAGACATTTCTTTGACCAGATTCGTCGTCTCTTCTTTTTGGGCTCGTCTGCGCAGAGAATGGCACAAATTCCCAAAGCAGCGCGTCGGTTTTTTGCCTGGATCAGCGTTGTGTCTCCGCATGTCTGTGGTTTTCTAATTCCGTGGTTTTCTACTTCCAGAACAACAGCTCTGGTCGTTATGTGAACGTACAGTGTGCGCAGGCAGGTCGAATCCGAGCATCGGTTCGTTCAATGTGAGAACATGATTCGTGAGCTGTGAACTTTTAAACCCTGCGATTTGGTCGTAGAGTTTAAGCTGGGGCTGAGTGACACGACCGAAAATATCGCACAGTGTATCGCCCGGCATAAAGGATCAGTCTCAAGTGTCGTCCGTTTGTTTCTCTTGTGTGACTTATGTAAGAAAATAGTCGAGAGAATCCAACATTACTGACATTGTGCCTTACAGTCCTAAAAATACGGTAGTTTCATTAATGCAGCACAGCAGACACGGCTCGTTATCGCTGAAGAACATCGTCGTCTCTTGTCGTCAGCTTTTGTTTTGTGATTTAAAACAGTATTCACCCAATCAACAATGAATACACAAGTAAAAAGTTCAGTGTTTAGACGTGAGAATACACAGAGTTTGGCAACACAGGAACAGCTCCGCTCCTTCTGGTGTAAATTGAAGCTTTTAAAAGTCGCGTGCTGCTGACGTTCCTGGTGCAAATTCCGGGTAAGAGAAAAAGAAATGAGAGAGAACAAAGAGATAATTATAAAGGGAGCTGATAGAGATTATAATTAATAAGCAAATAAACAGATCCTACTCATATTGCTGTTGTTTCTCTGGGCAAGTGTTGTTCTCTTTAAATTAATGCCAACAAAATAACAGCGTGAGCAATAAATAAATAAAAAAAATACAGTTCTCAAGCTCCCGCTCACTTCACTCCAGTCTCTCTCAGATATAATTTAGCTGTGAGCGTTCTCGTGTCTGTGTTCTTTCTCTTCACGACGCCTGGAGGGTCTCGTCGAGCACCTCTCAGCTCCTCTAACGCACCACCAACACCGCATACGCCCGCGGGCTGCTTCCAATTACCTCTTCAATCCCACGTAAACTCATTTGATTAGCTTTAGAAGACGCTAACAACGCCTCGGCTTCACCTGGAGACCGGGAGACACCAGCTACCGGAGCTCAGCGTTTGTGTGAAAAAGAAAAAGGAGCAAGGATCTGGCTCCGGGTCAAATTTCGCTCCTCAAAGACTGTTGGGGATGTGGGAGGCGAGATCTGAGGCTGACGGGGTTGTTCAACGGTCGGCGCGGTTTTAATTCTCAATTTTGAAGACGGAAATTTTTTAAAGAAAACTATGATCTGATCTACGTTATGGTGTTTCTTCATCACGAACAGATCTGGAGTTGTGTTTTGTTTTGTTTCATTCACACAAACCTGCAGATTTACGCCGAGAGAACACTCTGTTCCACTTTGCGTCCGTCCATTTTCTTCTGCTTATCCAGGGCGGGGTCGCAGAGGCAGCAGGAACAGGAACAGGAACTCTCCGAACACTTCCTCCAGTTCCTCTGGCGGGACCTCAAAATGTTCCCAGGCCAACCCAGAGACGTAGTTCCTGCCAGAGTCCTGTACGGATCCTTTTTTGGAAACTCTCACCTGCCCGTTAACCCGTGATTATGTCAAAGTTAAATCCGCAGTCGCCCGGATCCGTGATAAACCAAGGTTAAAGGTTCAAGGTTCTTTATTTTGTCATTCAAACATGTGAGAGAAACATGACAGAACGAAATGTGCTCCCCGAGGCCCAGTGATCCAGAAAGAGATAAAAAACAATAATAATAAGCAATGTTAAAAAAATAAATACATTTAAAACAACAACATTTAGCAGTTTCCACACACCACACACAGATTAAAGACATTCTAACTGAAGCATCCATCGGAATACGAAGTGAAAAGTTACGACATCAAGAATTACGATCACAAAATTAAATGGAACGGTTACGCTTTCTTCAGTACGAACACGAATTCACAGACGCGACTCGACTGTCATCACTTCATGGGCTTTATTTACTGAGCAGAAGAAACATTGATCAAGATGCCGGACTTTTGCGTTGCACACGCCACGGACTGAACCGGGACTAACTCAAGACTGATTCCAGGACTGAACCAGAAGGACTAAAAAAGAACCGAACTAGGACTAAAAACAGGACTAAACCAAGACTAAACCAGAACTAAACCAGGACTCAGTGTCGGGGTGGGCTCGGAGGTGCACCCACGTAGACCATTAAGTGACCACTTGCCAAAAGACCGGCTCTAGACTGCACGAAGGTAAGCGCAGCGGTCGCCCAATCACACTTTGTGGATACATTGTTGTAGGTTCTCTCTCTTTCGCAAGTCCAAAATTAGTCCTGGTTTAGACCAGGGTGAAAAAATGCATAGCACACTCGGTTGGCCGATGACCAAAAGATTTTTTTATTAACAAAATAACGTTTCGGCAAAAAAAGCCTTCATCAGATATTTTTCTTGTCTTGGACCACAGCACACAAAATGGTTGCCAGCCCAGGTGCCCATATACCCCTTCAGTGAATGGGAGGTCCTGGTTTAGACCTGATTTAGTCCTGATCCACCTGTGTTTATTCACTACCCGCCCGTAAAATTCCAGAACGTTAAAACCCGCCCTTTCCAGCAACGGTACCCAACCCAGTGCAGGACTCTGGTTCCTGGGTCTTCGGAACACCTCCCGAAAGCGACGTCCAGGAGGTATCCGGAACAGATGCCCAAGCCTCAACTGCTCCTCTTGATGTGAAGGAGCAGCGGCTCTACTCTGAGCTCCTCACCCTATCTCTAAGGGAGCACCCAGGACACCCTGTGGAGGAAACTCATTTCGACTGTTTGAATCCGCGATCTCGTCCTTTCTGTCATTACCCAGAGCTCATGACCAGAGGTGAGGGGAGGAACGAAGACTGACCGGTAAACCGAGAGCTTTGCCTTTCGACTCAGCTCCTTCTTCACCGCATCACTGCTGACGCCGCACCGACCCGCCTGTCAATCTCTCACTCTGTCCTCCCCTCACTCGAGAACAAGACCCCGAGACACTTGAACTCCTCCACTCGAGGCAGACACTCTCCAAGACACTTTTTTCCAGTCAAAGAAGTACGGCCTCGGATGTTCCACTTTGTGATGTCTTATGTTATTAAAGGAAGTGCTCTACTTTAGTCCAATGAGGTTCTTCTGGTCTTCCGAAAAAATCAGCGGACCCGACACGTCACAGCAACATCACGTGACTCTGACGAAGACCGAACAAACTCTTGGTCTGAAAAAAGAACCTAATAACATAATCTAGCTCTTTAAACTTCACTAAATGCACCTTCACTGGAATCGTTTGGGTTATTTCAATCTTGGAATTGCGTATTTCTACTGGACAAAAGATAAACAGAAGCGTAAACTTGAAAACTTCATGACATCACAAGTTGGAACAGAGCATTTTGAACTTTTGGAGTCAGATGAATATTGCAGGATTACTCAAAACACAAGTCCAGGTCTGTTTTTGAGGAGGTAACGACACTATAACGCGACTTAAATCTCACAAAAGTTAATTCGGCGCAATACAGGACCTTTAAAGTTTTAGTCCAGTTGAATTTATTTTCGTGAGCCAACATTTCTCACTGTAACCTTGTAATTCTGTGGTCTTATATTTTCCTCTTTTTTTATTTTATTTAAATCCATATTGAAGGTTTTGCAGTACTAAACTCTGAATGCATTGTGTCATACAGCATATGTACTTTGAGAAAATATAAGGAGCATAAAAAAACTACCTTGAGTTTTTATGCGAGAACCACAACGTAACTACGACGGTAACAAAAGCCAGGCAGAACTAAAACATTTCACATTTACCGTCCGATATTGCGGGTTTTGTGCACATTGTGTGGCGAAGGCTGCTCCAGAATGTACATGAAATGAATGGAGGCTACGTGTCGACTTTTGTGTGAATAAAAAAATAAATAAATAAATGAAAATAAGTATACAGTTTTTCTCTGTGTATTTGAGAGAAAACTGACTCGGCGTAGTAAAGATAAGATATATAAGCAGCTCTCGAGGTCAAAATAAGTCTGCTGTGTGCTGTCTGTAATGACAAAGCAGGTTACTGTCTGATGATCTGGAAGTGTGTGGTAGCATGCTAGTTGTTATTAGCTTTACAGTGATGACAAAACTCCGCTCTGGTCTGTGAAAGTTGTGAAAAGTGATCGTAGTCATAATTACGATGTTTTGAATGTGTAAGGGAAGTGAAGAAGAACTTTGGACCACTGCAAACCGTTAAAAAATAATAATAATACAGACTTCCTTCACCTCCAGACACTTCCTCCAGCTCCTCCAAGGGGACTCCGAGGTTTTCCTAGGCCAGTCCAGAGACATATTCCCTCCAGTGTGTCCGGTGTCTTCTGGATCTGTGAGACATTTTGTGATTGCGTCGGCTGTTTCCTGTCTACAGTAAATCCAGTCGCTCTGAGACTCTGGAGTGTTCAAAAGATCAGACTCTGCACTTTTAGTTGAGACACAAGTCAAAACTGTGTTATTATTATTTGTGAAATATGGCACAATACTTCAGATTAGGTAACAACAACCAAAGTGTTGTGATACTGTATCATCAAAGTTCACACAATAATATTGTGAACCATCACAAAAGTCTCTTTGCACACTCTCCTCGGGGTCACATTGACCCGAAGAAATTTTTTTTTTCCTTCCCGCTGTCAGACCCAATGTATTTTCTCCCCTGGTGAGAATTTATTTGAAAATAAATTTTTAGGTCTGATTGACCTAAAAAAAAAAGAGAGAGTGGGAAGGACAAAAAAAAGTTCTTCGGGTCAATGTGACCCCGAGGAGAGTGTCAGGGGTAAATTAAGAGTTATGGTGCAGCAATAGCTTAAAAAAGACAGAGGGAACTACATAGACCATGATCCTTTGCTCCATGATTGGCTTCACTGATTGGCTGGTGCCCGGACTCGCACTTCCGAGGTTCTTGCAAACCGTCTATAGTGTATTCTGATTCCTGACCTAGTCACTGAAATGAAACTGAGTGGAGGCACAGGGTGGCGCCAGCTTGACTAGGCGCACCTATTTTGCAAATGGAAGTTTTAAATCGTGCACCGGCCAATCAGTGAAGAGCTGTGGAGTCATGACGCCAAACTCGTCGCGTCTGTCTGTGTCCCTTTTATGGAACAGCACAACAGTAAACAAAGCGTCGAGATGGATGTAGACGAAGACAGACATTCTGTGTTGGCGACGATTCCCGAAATCGAGGATTTAAAACCGGAACAAAGAGAATGTTTGGTGAATTTTATCAAAAGAGGAAAGACGTTATTGCCCCTTTTTCCTATAGGATTTGGCGCATTACAGACGTCACAACCAAACAGCAGCGATTGGTTAAATAAAAAAAGTACCCGCCTACCATCAAGCGAACGAATCCTAATGCTGCGAGGTCACACGGTTTCCACGAAGTGAAACCGTCAAAAATGGGCAAATTCTCTGGCGTTTTGTGGCAGCCTTAAGATCCAGACAACACACAGCAGAGTTATTTTGACCTCAATGTTTCACCAAACACCCAACCAGACAAAGTTACAGGTCAGATCTGTGGAGAAGCGACGCTGCTCACAGTCACCTATTTTTCAAGGGATCTTCGAGCTATAAAACCACCTGTAATTGAATAAACGTAAAGTGGAGCTGTTTAACGTCACATTCACCGAGAAACAATCAGGTGACGGACCCCCCCCCCCCCCCCGACCCGAAAAGTTACACGGCGCCGCTTTAAGACATGATTAAACCCTCTCGTCTGAAATCGGCGGTGACGGACGTGCACCTGACCTTTCCTGTCTCATTATTGTTTCGTTTGACCACGGCGCGCCTCCTCCGCGGCTAACCTTGGTCGGCTATCACAATCCCGCTCTTATCAGCCCAATGTCATACAACGAGGATAATTCTGCCCAATCTGGCGCCCCCGTGTCCGTTCTATAGGAGGAGGACTTATTAAGGAAATGTTAAGTCCCCGAAGCGTAGTTATCTTCCGCGGAAACAAAGGATTAAGAGTATGATTGATGGGGCTTGTCTGGGGGGGATTAGCTGCAGAGGGGAGCTAATTGCACACTCTTTCTCTCTCCTTCCTCCTCTCCATCGCGGCCAGACAACTCTCAGAAATCACCTTTACCGCCGTCGCTCGCGGTAACGGGAGGGGTTACCGAGGCCCGTCTCCCGCGAAGGCTTCCGGGGGGAAAAGGGAAAAGAAAATATTGGCGATGATGAGAAGTGGAGTCGGTTAAGAGCGGACGGCTGCGAGGCGCCAACGGGAAGTGGGGTCGGCTCACGTACATGTCACTATTCAAATGAGAAATTTAAAGCCGCACGGTGTAACTTTGCGGGTGCTGATGTTGTTGCTTTGACTCAAACGTTCCATCGTACGAGTTTGAATATATCTAAATATACATATACACTCGTTTCTCTTTTATCGCAGGGGTTAAGTTCTAAAAATAACCTGTGATAGGTGAAATCCACGAAGTATCAACTTTATATTTTACAATTATTCTATCTGTTTTAAGGCTGTAAAACCCCTCAGCACAAACTTTATACACTTTTCTCACACAGGACACTTACAACTCTTTTTGCGTCCTTCTTAAAACTTATTTCTGCTGTCGTCCTTTTGTTATTTTCATCCTTAACAAACCAAAGATGAATTTATTCTGTAATGGAGCCTGACAGCGCAGAGTCCTGCACGGGTCCATTTTTGGAGACCCACATCCGCCCGTTAACCCGAGATTATGTCAAACTTTTGCGCTGCCAGCGAACTAAGACTAACCTAGGACTGATTCCAGGACTAAACGAGAACTGAACCAGGACTCACTGTCGGGACGGGCAGGAGACCGCAGGAGAAAGGACCGGCTCAGAGCTCCGCACCTCACGAAGGTAATAGCGGCCGTCGCGTGATCGTGCTTTGCGGACAAACTGCTTCGGTGTTCTCTCTTTTAAATCCAAGATTAGTCCTGATTTAGACCTGGTTTAGTTCTGGTTTACTTCTGACCCACTCATGTGTAATCACTGCCCACCCGTAAAATTCCAGAACATTAAAACCCGCCAGGACTGTTTCTTTTCTCTTCCTTCAGTGTGTCCAGAAGTCCAACTTTTTGTGTGATGGTTTCATCTTCCTCTGTCTTTTGGGTGCGAGCGCAGGAGCCTTTGTCGGTGCAGAACGTTTCGTCGACATTGTGGGTTTTGTCGGGGAGAAAACTTGCAAACATACAGCACTTCAGAATCACACTGATACAGATCCAACATTTATGTAAAATTTGTCAAACTGAACACATTCTGTTCTGTACAGGAGACACGGCACAGAGAAGAATGATTGACAGTGATCTGCAGTCTCTTAGCCAATCAGGACGCAGGGGGAGGAACACAATGCGCTTTCATACACTGTAAAAAAAAGACACGCAAAATTGCACACAAAAAAATCTGCAAAACATCAAGACTGCGAAAAGTGAACCATGATATAGCGAGGGACGACTGTATCGTGGTTCACCTTTCGCAGTCTCGCTCTTTCGCAGGGTTGCTTTTTTTTTTACAGTGTATGAACGTGCATTGTGTTCCTGATTGGCTGTAGACCGTTGTCAATCAATCTTCTCCGTGCCGTGTCTCCTGTACAGTTCAGAATGTGTTCAGTTTGACAAATATACATAAATGTTGGATCTGTATCAGTGTGATCCTGAAGTGCTGTATGTTTTACACGTTTTCTCCCCGAAAAAATCCACAATGTCGACGAAACTTTCTGCACCGACAAAGACTCCTGCACTCGCACCCAAAAGACAGAGGAAGACACAACCATCACACAAAAAGTTGGATTTCTGGACACACTGAGTGCGTATACATGCACATCAGTATCCCGGTTATGTCAGTATTCGTGTTACTGCGTTTACATGAGCACTGAGAAACCGGGACACTCATATCCGCGTGTACATGATCAAATGGAGTATCCCGGTTTCTTGACATAATCTTACAAATGCGCAGATGCAGAAATTAACTTAAATCAATTTCATAAACCAGGAAAAATACAAACCGTGAGCTCCTTTAGCATAAGAAGCTAAGGAGCTACGAGATCTCCCACAATCCACTGTGCAGATTCTTCATTAAAATCTTCTGCATAAATAAACTCAACTTTACAACATATAAACCATAAACACTATAGACACATCAGCCCGTTTGATCAGATCATTCAGCTCTGATCACATTTGTTTACGTTTTACAGAAACGAAACTTAAGACCGTTTGGCTAATTAGCATAAACTGTTAGCGGCGATAAAAACAACTCGCTCCTTGTGCCGCTGATGCGATCAGTTTCTTTTGGACTAAATGACACGACTCTGTGGATTATGTGTGTTATTTCTGTGACAGAAGAGGTGCTGAATGATGGTAAGTGTGTTCTGTGCGTGTGTTGTATAGGAGATAGTTCATGTTTTAGTTTTTCAGCGTCACACGAGTGCAGGTCGTACGAGTGCAGATTGTACGTGTGCAGGTTTAGCGCAGCTCTTAATTTTTCAGTCATTTCACTCGTTTGGTCACTTTATTTATGTTGGTCAATTTATTTATGTCACTACTGTTGTGGTGAGAGGCTGGAAAGTGTCTTTTGGACGCATGCGACTCAACTTTATGTTGCAGTAACCGGGATACTGCGTTTACATGCCACAGTATCCTGGTTACTATCGGAATAAACCAGCTACAGTAACCCGGTTTCTAATAACCGGGATACTGCCATAACCGGGTTACTGAAACCGGGTTACTGCGTTTACATGCACCATCAAGAAACCGGGATACTCAAAAAACCCGATCATAACCGGGTTATTGATGTGCATGTAAACACACTCACTGAAGGAAGAGAGATGTTACGTGGATGTAGCAGAGTCCTGCACCGGGTCGGGTTTGGGCAAATAGTTGCTGAAAAGGGCGAGTTTTAATGTTATGGAAATTTCCAGGCGGGTATGTGGGCGGGTCAGGACTAAACCAGGACTAAACCAGGACTAAACCAGGACTAAACCAGGACTAAACTTGGACTTAAGAGAGAGAACCCGAGCCCGTGGAGCAGGGTGTCCGCAAAGCAGGATCAGGCGACGGCTGCTCTTACATCCGTCCTTTCTCCTGTGGTCACCTCCGAGTGCTTTTTACTTTACATTTATTTGATTTACAGTATGTTTTATTGATACCCGTCTCCTGTTTTTTTTTTTTTTTTTTTTTTTTACTGCTACTAATTTAGACGTTCCTTACCATTTTTATTATTTTTTTTTTTTTATTCATTTTTTAACTCTGTGTTATTATATTATATTGTGATGTTTGAGCTCCTGTGTCTAAAATGAGAGATGGAAATAAATAAACTTAACCAAAACCGAGTCTGTAACTGAACCAGGACTAAACCAGGACTAAACCAGGACTAAACCAGGACTGGACTGGGACATAATCTGGTTTAAACTTGGACTCGTCCCAAAGACGACACTGGACTGAATAAATGTAGCCGTACCACAGTTTGAGAAACACCGCTGACAGAATGTTGGCAGCGGCAGCAGGATTTCCTGTCCTTTAATGTCACTAATGTCACTGTTCATTAGTTCTCTCCTCCTCCTCCTCTCTGCTCTTCATCCACCTCTTCTCTCTTCTCCTCCTCTCTGCTGCCACTCCTCTTTTCCTCCCCCCTCCTCTTCTCTCCTCATCTCCTCTTCTTTTGCTCCTCCTCTTTTCTCTCTCCATCTCCTCATCTCTTCTGTCCTCTCCCCTCTCTCTTCTCCTCCTCCTCCTCCTCGCTTTTCTCCCCATCTCCTCTCTTCTCCTCCTATCTCTTCCTCTCTTCTCTCCCTCTCTCTGGTCCTCCTCTCTTTTTCCCCCATCTTTTCCTCTCTTCTCTCTCACTCATCTCCTGCTCCTCTTTTCTCTCCCCATCTCTTCTTCTCTGTTCCTATCTCCTCTCCTTCTCTCTCCTCCTCCTCCTCCTCTCTGCTCTTCATCCACCTCTTCTCTCTTCTCCTCCTCTCTGCTGCCACTCCTCTTTTCCTCCACCCTCCTCCTCTCTCCTCTCCCTCTCTCTTCTCCTCATCTCCTCTTCTTTTGCTCCTCCTCTTTTCTCTCTCCATCTCCTCATCTCTTCTGTCCTCTCCCCCTCTCTCCTTCTCCTCCTCCTCCTCCTCGCTTTTCTCCCCATCTCCTCTCTTCTCCTCCTATCTCTTCCTCTCTTCTCTCCCTCTCTCTGGTCCTCCTCTCTTTTCCCCCATCTTTTCCTCTCTTCTCTCTCACTCATCTCCTGCTCTCCTTTGCCCCTCTCTCTCTCTCTCTCCTTCTCCTCTTTTTTTCTCCCTCTCTCTCCATCTTCTCCTCTCTTCTCTCCCCATCTCTTCTTCTCTGTTCCTATCTCCTCTCCTTCTCTCTCCTCCTCCTCCTCCTCTCTTCATCTTTTCCTCGCTGCTCCTCTCTCTCTCCCTCCTCCCTCCTCCTCCTTCGCACTCCTCCTCGTCCCCTCTTCTCTCTCCAGCTCTTCCTCTCTTCTCTTCCTTTCCCTGTCTCCCCTCTCTTTCCCCTCCTCCTCTCCTCTCCTCCTCTTTTTTTCTCCCCCATCTCCTCCTCTCTGCTCCTTTCTCCTCTGCTCACCCCCCCCTCTCCCCTCCTCCTCTCTTCTCTCCCATCTCTCCCTCTCTCTCCTCTCCTTCTCTCCCTCTCCAGTCTTCCTCTCCTCATCCTCTCCTTTCCTCTTCTCTCTCTCTCTTCCTCTCCCCATCTCTTTCTCTTCTCTCCCTATCTCTTCTCCTCCTTCTCCTCTCTTCTCTCTCTCCTCCTCTCTTCTCTCCCCATCTCTCCCTCTCTGCTCCTCTCCTTCTCTCCCTCCTCCAGTCTTCCTCTCCTCATCCTCTCCTTTCCTCTCCTCCTCTCTTCTCTCCCCATCTCTCCCTCTTCTTCTCTTCCTCCAACATTCTTCCTCTCCTTTCCTCTCCTCTTTCTCCTCCTCTCTTCTCTCCTCTCTCCTCTCTCTTTCTCCCCTCTTTCCTCTTCTCTTTCTGCTCCTCTTCCTCCTCTCCTCTTTCCTCTCTCTCCTCCTCTCCGTCCCTCCCTCCCTCCTTCGTTCTGACAGACTTGATTTTGTTTTTTGTGAGTGCTTTGTTGAAAATGTGCCAGTTCTCCCGCAGATGCCCCCCTCCCCCTTCAGAGCGCAGAGCGGCGAGGGAGAGAGAGAGAGAGAGAGAGAGAGAGAGAGAGAGAGAGGGGTCAGCGCGAGCGCGGACGCGGCGCGTAACCGTGTAATGGAGTCCGGGACCGAAATGTGCTGAGTCATTCCGACGGCCCCATTACAGCGCCCCCAGTGACTTTGACAGGCACTGCGCCCTCGGACTGAGCGCACCTCCTCCCTCCTCCGTCCTCCTTCCTCCGTCCTCCGTCCTCCTTCCTCCGTCCTCCGTCCTCCGTCTCCTCCTCCTCCTCCGTCCTCCTTCCTCCGTCCTCCTCCTCCTCCTCCTCCTCCTTCCTCCTCCTCCTCCTCCTCCTCCGTCCTCCGTCCTCCTTCCTCCGTCCTCCTTCCTCCTTCCTCCGTCCTCCTTCCTCCGTCCTCCGTCCTCCTTCCTCCTTCCTCCTTCCTTCCTCCTCCTCCGTCCTCCGTCCTCCTCCTTCCTCCGTCCTCCGTCCTCCGTCCTCCTCCTCCTCCTCCTCCTCCGTCCTCCGTCCTCCGTCCTCCTTCCTCCGTCCTCCTTCCTCCGTCCTCCTCCTCCGTCTCCAGTCCTCATCATCATCATCATCACCGAGACCGAGGAAACGTTAAAGGAGCCGAGACGGGGAGGTACGGAGCGAAACGGCGGCAGAACGGCGAGGAGACGGCGACCAGATAATTCGTGTGTTGTTCGTTCATTTTCAAAATAAAACCAAAAATAAGAAAACGGAAAAAAATCAACTATTTTCTTCGTTATTTGTCTCCAAAATCAAAATGAAAAAAACGGATAATGATTTGTTTTTTTCAGTTTTCGTGACTTAAACTGCGATGCCGGACTGAACCAGGACTAAACCAGGACTAAACCAGGACTGAACCATTTTCAGTCCCAGTCTGGTCCTGGTCTCAGTCCCGGTTTCAGTCCCAGTCTCAGTTCTGGTCTGGTTCCTGGTCTCAGTCCCAGTCTCAGTCCTGGTCTCAGTCCTGGTCTCAATCACGGTCTGGTCCTGGTCTGGTCCCGGCCTCAGTCCTGATCTCAGTCCCGGCCTCAGTCCTGATCTCAGTCCCGGTCTCAGTCCTGATCTCAGTTCTGGTCTGGTCCCAGCCTTGATCCTCATCCCGGTCTCAGTCTCAGTCCTTGTTTAGACCTAGTTCAGTCCTGGTCCAGCTCTGCTTCAGTTTTGGTTTAGTCCTAGTTTAGTCCTGGTTCAGTTCTGGTTCAGTTCTGGATTAGACCTGGTTCAGTCCTGGTTCAGTTCTGGTTCAGTCCTGGTTTAGTTCTAGTTTAGTCCTGGTTTATACCTAGTTTCGACCTGGTTTAGTCCTGGTTCAGTCCATATACGGTACAAAAGTTCAGCATCTCCGTAGTCATTTTGGTGAAAGTAAGTTAAAGTTCTGTAATAGTCATGTCATATTTTACATTTTAAACACAGTAATATTATAATATAATGAATTACTTTAAAATGACAGAAACACGTCATAAATAAATCAAACATTACAGTTTTAAAGTCACTTGTCCAACCGTGTCGTGAGGTCACAGTCATGAAATCACCTCAGTAAATCCACATCGTCTGCCGCCTGTTTTCAACCACGAACTAAAACGCTGAACAAACTGTCAAACTCGAACGACCCTTAGAACAGAATTAAGTCAAATCCTAAAACCCTGCACGCGGTTTTAGTGAAACGCCGCGTAGTCTGTCATTCACGGTTTTAAACGCAGAAAACAAAATGAGGTAAGAGGACTGAGCCTTTCCAGCCTGATAACACACACCGTCCTGTCGTTTCACTGAGACTTAACGGAGCCGTGTTGTGTTTTTAACCTTGAAAACGTCAGCGCCGCTTTTTCCAATTAAGCCACAAACGGAAAGAGGCTCAGGAAATAAAAGCTGCTCGTAAAAAAAAACAAAAACAAAGCACTGTTACTGTCACAGAGCGCCGCTGCACACTTACAGTAGTAACTCTCTGATTGAGAGTTTGCAGTGACGTCGCGCTGGGGGTGTTCTACATGTATGCGAGCGGCGGGATGTTTGGCAGTTACCATGGTGACACAATGCAAACACTAGTGATCTGATAACGAGAACAAATACAAAATGGATTTAACCCTTCCAGACCCAAGGGCGATTTTAGTGCATTTGTCCTCTCCTGGATTTGATTGGATTTTTTTCTTAATTTGACTAAACTCCCCCTTTTAGCCCCTCATTAGTGAATAAGTATTAGTAAAGAAGTGTTCACTCATCCATTTTCTTCCGCTTTATCCGGGGCGCGAAGGCAGCAGTCTAAACAGGGACTCCCAGACTTCCTCCAGCTCTTCCGAGGGGATCCCGAGGTGTTCCCAGGCCAGCCAAGAGACACAGTTCCTCCAGTGTGACCCTGGGACCTCCTCCTGGTGGGACATGCCCGGAACACCACCTCTCAGGCATCCGGAACAGATGCCTGAGAAACGTCAACTGGCTCCTCTCGACGTGAAGGAGCAGCGGCTCTACTCCGAAGCTCCTCCCGTGTGACTGAGCTCCTCACCCTGTCTCTAAGGGAGCGCCCAGCCACCCTGCGGAGGAAACTCATTTCGGCCGCTTGTATCCGCGATCTCATCCTTTCAGTCATTACCCAGAGCTCATGACCAGAGGTGAGGGTAGGAACATAGATTGACGGTAAATCAAGAGCTTTGCCTTTCAACTCAGCTCCTGCTTCACCACAACGGACCAATACAGCGACCGCATCACTGCTGAAGCTGCACCGATCCACCTGTCAATCTCACACTCCGTCCTCCCTCACTCGAGAACAAAACCCCGAGATACTTGAACTCCTCCACTTGAGGCAGGGACTCTCCACCCGCCCGGTGAGGACAAGACTCCTTTTTCCGGTCGAGAACCACGACCTCGGACTTGGAAGAGCTGATCTTCATCCCAGCCGCTTCACACTTCGCATGTTGTAGGTCCTGGTCTGATGAAGCCAACAGGACGACATCATCTGTGAACAGCAGAGATGAAATCCTGTGGTCCCCAAACCGGACCCCCTCCGGCCCCTGACTGCGCCTAGAAACTCTGTCCATAAATACAATGAACAGAACCGGTGACAAAGGGCAGCCCTGGGGGAGTCCAACATGCAGGTCTGACTTACTGCCGGCAATGCGCAGTGCCGCATAAATAAGTGTCATGTGTCATACATCCTTTTTTTTTGTAGTACAACCTGTTACTTCACAATCCGCTGCTGTAGTTGTGTCATGTGGATGGAATAAAAACTACAGGACCAGAAATACAAATGAAAAAAAACAAACAAAAGGAAAATAAAATTCACATTCTTTCATTCAAAACACACAGCAAACATGTATAAACAACTTTTTGGACATAAAAAAAAATAAAAAAAAAATCTTAATTTAGGACAGACATGTCAAACTCAGGCCCGGGAGCCAAATTTGTCCCACGATATAATTATATTTGGCCTGTGAGATCGTATCGAATATATATTACAGCTGCCCGCCGCACACAGATAGACTAGAGAGACATTATTTGTTTATTATTTGTTTATTGTTATTTAGTGATGAACTGACTCAATGCAAAAAGCCGACAAACGCTTCAGAGGCGATAAAAGCAGACGTCCCCAAATTAAAAACGTTCTTGAAGACGTGGACACCTGCGGCTTATAGGCGAGTTTCAGCTGACGTCATTGTTATTAAAAGCCCGCGTTGCTGCTGGGAAACTACGAACACTCTGCCAGAACGGGCTCTCCCAGAAGCTCCTAACCAACTTTTACTGGTGCACCATCGAAAGTGTTCTGACGTACTGCTGCACATCATGGTACGGAGCTGCACAGCTGCTGAAAAGAAGGACCTGCAGCGAGTGGTGAGAACAGCTGAGAAGGTGGTGGGCTCTTCACTCTCAAACCTGGGCACCATCTACTCTTCACGTCTCCACACACGGGCCTCCAACATTTTGCAGGACCCACACACCCCGGGAACTGCCTCTTCCACACTCTCCCCTCAGGAAGACTTCAAACTCCCCTCACATACACAAACAGGCTGCACAACAGCTTCTGTCCACGAGCAGTGGACGTGTTCCAGGGGCACAGGCACAGATAAAAGGCCTGAAGGGACTCAGTGCAATAATCTATTTATTTTATTTATTAAATTTTTTGTTTTTTTTATTGGTATGGATGTGAGGATGTGTGTATATTTGTTAATTTTTACTGCCTCAGATCTGCTCTGTTGAAGTTTCGTTGTATTTCATACAATGACAATAAATAAATCTAATCTAATCTAAAAAATATTTTGGTCGGAGGAAAGAAACAGGATAGCGTCAAACACAGTGCGTAACCTCGCGTATTTCTCCCCGATAATGGTAAATTCCTGCTGCATTATCGGATGCACAAATAGAAGCACGGAAGAAGGAAAATGTCTTTTTCGTGAAAAGAACCGCTAACGGTGAATTAAACGACTTTCAAACATCCGCAGAGCAAACGTAGAAGATCCTAACAAACCGTGGACTCCAACAAGTTCAACAACACATCGAGACTCTTGGAGGTTTTCATCTTTTCTGCTGTGAATGGCCCAGGAGTTTCCACCAAGTCATTGTGGATATCACCCAAGTGAATATTTGTCCAGGTAGTTGGAGATTCTGACCAGAAATTTGGTTTGGTTCCACCTTTTGTCGGGGTTGAAAAGGGTGATTTGTCGTCCGTCGATGCTTATGACCAATTTCTGGTCAAATGGTCTTGGGTCCTCTGCCGTTAGAGTGGATAAATAACCGGGATCAATACCCTTTACGTGCTTTCTCGCTCCGTCCGTCATGTTGAATTAGTGTTTCTTGCCGCCGACCAAAATAATTCCCAGCATGCAACGCGCGCTTTTGTCAACAATGAAACTCGCCTATATTCAGGTGCAACCTATAATGTACAATTTTTAAAGTTTAGTTAAAATTTATTTGAAGCGGCATATATTCAGGTGCGCTCAATAGTCCAGAAAATACGGTAATCTTTTAGTTATATACTTACTCCTGACTGCTCTCATTCAAAAACATGCATTCTTTCTATGAGTGGGATCGCCTCTCCACAGATCTAACCTTCTAACTTACCCTGGTAGATGGAGAAATAAAGCTCAGCACTGTACTGCGGAACATTCTTGACAAAACAATCACACAGAGACAAACACAAGTCTCTCTCAGCGTCAGAAAAGTTTCACGATGCACCTTTAGACTCGACTTTTTATATGTGTTTAAAACAGCCACGGGTCGTATTTATTATATTGACAAAATCAGACTAATTACAGCAAAACGCCTCAAACAAAGACGTTTTTTTTTTTTTTTTTTCTTCTTCCCCTTGACAGACTCTGTGGGCAATGTCACCATCACTAAATTGATCAGTCGTCCCTGAGCCACACACGTCCCTGTCAATTCATATTAAACCTCCTCCGGTCTTAAGGCGAAAGCTGCAACTGGAAAGAGACGACAGCAACACAACACTGACACTAAAACTAACACGAACACTAAAACTAACACTAACACTAACACTAACACTAACTAACACTAACAACACTAAAACTAACACTAAAACTAACACTAAAACACTAAAACTAACACTAACACTAACACTAACACTAACACTAACACTAACACTAACACTAACACTAACACTAACACTAACACTGACACTAACACAAACACTAACACTAAAACTAACACGAACACTAAAACTAACACTAAAACTAACACTAACACTAACACGAACACTAACACTAACACTAAAACTAACACTGAACACTAACACTAACACTAACACTAAAACTAACACTAACACTAACACTAACACTAAAACTAACACGAACACTAACACTAAACTAACACTAAAACTAACACGAACACTAACACACTAAACACTAACACTAAAACTAACACTAAAACTAACACGAACACTAACACAAACACTAACATTAAAACTAACACTAACACTAAAACTAACACGAACACTAACACTAAAACTAACACTAAAACTAACACTAACACTAACACTAACAACTAACACTAACTAACAAACTAACAAACTAACACGAACACTAAAACTAACACTAAACACTAAAACTAACACTAACACTAACTAACACTAACACTAACTAACACTAAAACTAACACTAAACTAACTAACACTGAACACTAAACTAAAACGAACACTAACACTAAACTAACACTAACACTAAAACTAACACTAACACTAACTACTAAAAACACTAAAACTAACACGAACACTAACACTAACAACTAACACACTAAAACTAACACTAACTAACACGAACACTAACACTAAACTAACACTAACACTAAACTAACACTAACACTAAAACACTAACACTAAAAACACTAAAACAACACTAAAACTAACACAACACTAACACTAAACTAACACTAACACTAAACTAACACGAACACTAACACAAACACTAACACTAACTAACACTAACACTAACACACTAACACTAAACTAACTAACACTAACACTAACACTAACACTAAAACTAACACAAACACTAACAACTAAACTAACACTAACTAAAACTAACACTAAACACTAACACTAACAACTAAAACTAACTAACACTAACACTAACACTAACACAAACACTAACACAAAACAACTAAAACTAACACTAACACTAACTAACACTAACTAACACTAACACTAACATAAACTAACACTAAACTAACACTAAACTAAAACTAACACTAACCTAACATAACACTAACAACACTAACTAAAAACAACGAACACTAACACTAAACAAACATAACACTAAAACTAACTAAAACTAACACTAAAACTAACACTAAACTAAAACTAAACCTAAACACGAACACTAACACACTAACACTAAAAACTAACACTAAACTAACACTAACAACTAAAACACTAACACAACACTAAAAAACACTAACACTAAAACTAAACTAACAAACTACACTAAAACTAACACTAACACTAACACTAACACTAAACTAACTAAACTAAACTAAACTAAACTACTAACACTAAACACAACACTAAACACTAACACTAACACTAACAACACTAACACTAAACT
Source organism: Boleophthalmus pectinirostris (assembly GCF_026225935.1). Classification (NCBI taxonomy): domain Eukaryota; kingdom Metazoa; phylum Chordata; class Actinopteri; order Gobiiformes; family Gobiidae; genus Boleophthalmus; species Boleophthalmus pectinirostris. The sequence continues at coordinate 3,937,630 of NW_026571070.1, forward strand.
AACTAACACTAACACTAACACTAAACTACACTAACACTAAAACTAACACTAAAACTAACACTAACTAACAAACTAACACTAACACTAACACTAAAACTAACACGAACACTAAACAAACACTAACACTAAACTACTAAACACTAACACTAAAACTAAACACGAATAACACTAAAACTAACACTAACACTAAACTAAAACTAACACTAACACTAACACTAAAACTAACACTAACACTAACACTAACACTAACACTAACTAACACTAACACTAACACTAACACTAACACTAACACTAACACTAAACTACACTAAACTAACACTAAAACTAACACTAACACTAACAACTAACAACTAACCACTAACACTAACTAACACTAACAAACACTAACACTAACAACACTAAAACTAACACTAACACTAAACTAAAACTAACACTAACACTAACAACTAACACACTAACACTAAACACACTAACACTAAACACGAACACTAACAACTAACAAAACTAACTAAAAAACACTAAAACACTAAAACTAACACGAACACTAACACTAATGCTCCACGCTCCACAACGACTTCAGAAATACACAACATATGATGAAAACTGAACTGGCTCTTTACCCTAAGTCACTCCCCCTTCAGAGCACACACAGACAGTTGCCGTGTGCAGTTTTGTGTTGTGTTTTTGTATGTTTATGGAGAATTAACGCCCCACTACTAACTACTAATATGTGCAATTCTTGTAGTAGTAGTAGTAGTTGTAGTAGTAGTAGTAGTAGTAGTAGTAGTAGTACTTGTACTACTTTACTACTTCTAAACTACTAAAAACATGTGCAATTCTTGTGCATTAGTAGTAGTAGCAGTAGAAAAACACTACTACTTCTACTGCCACTACTACTACTTCTAAACTATTAAAAATATACTCAATACTTTTTAGTTTAGTCCTGGTTTAGACCTGGTTTAGTCCTGGTTTAGACCCGGTTTAAATCTAGTTTAAACTTGGTTTAGTTTCC